>NC_048223.1:88733354-88960651 GCF_002007445.2 Ailuropoda melanoleuca
TAATTGTCCTTTTTCTTTTACCATTCTGTCTTTAATATTACCATATTTTATTGTTGCCATTTCTACGCTATTCATTTTTTTCACCACACTGACATAATTGTCTTCAATATTACTACATTCTAAGGCATTTTCATCTTTTTCAAGTTGATTTTATCGAGAACACTGCAATGAACATCTTAAACAGAATTTTTCTTATTCTGAATTATTCGTTTGGGATAAATACTCAGGACTAGCATTGTTAGGCACTAGGCATATGCATTTTTATGGCCTTTGATATTTCTGAGCATACCAATTTCATTCAAATTTTGCCAAAATTGGATAGTATTTTTTTTAATTTTGCAAATGTAGTGAACACAAATTAATCCATTGACATTATTTTGATTAGAATATGTATCTTTCCACCATTGCATTTTTATTGTGTCCATTGTCTACTGAAATCCTTTATTAATCTATTATAAGCCATCATGGGGTTTCTAAATATTATAGATATTCATCTTTATTCACAATTATGTAAATGCTTCCCAATCCNATTCATCTTTATTCACAATTATGTAAATGCTTCCCAATCCATTGCTCCTATTTTTACATCAATTTTGGCATTTTTGCTGTACAGAAGTTTTAACTCTTTCAATATTGTCAATTTAGCAGTTCCTCTGTTATGCCTTGTTATTGCTGTAAGCCAGAAGTGTTTTATTCCTCTGTAGAGCTGATAAAACTAGAGTCCGCTTTCTACAGCTATTCTGTATTTTTTTCCCTAAATCAACCCATCTGTAATTTTAATAGATGAAGTGAGCTTTGAATCTAAACCCTCTTGTCCAGCTACCCCAGTTCTCTCTGTGAAGGTGGTTTCCTTCCCCCAAGTTGAAATGCTGACTGCCATGTATCCGTCATCATGTCATGCCAAGTGTGTTCCTTGGCTCCCACTGTGGTCCACCAGCTCTATTTCTTTTGTGCATTTGCTAATCCCACATGGTTTTAGTTTCTTGTTATGGCGGAGGCTATATGTCATAAATTCTGGTAATGCTGGATCTACCACTTCTCTCTTTCTTTTTTCATTAGATGTCCCCATCTTATTTTTCCTTCATATCGTCTTCAGGATCAGGTTGCTGAGTTCAAAAGGAAAATGCTTTTAAAAGAATTTATAACCATATGGAGTTGCATAGGAAGAACACAGAAAGATGTCAAAACACATTACTCCCATGGCCTTGAGCCAAGTCTCTCAGTAGATTCCCTTGAGGGAACTGACAGCACTTTGAAATCCGTGGAAACTCCCTCAACCAATGGAGAACTAAAAAGTACAAACTGGAACATCGCATCTGTCCCAGAAACTGTGTCCCAGCGCAGCAGTGAGACCTCATCCTGCGCTGGCTTATCTTGATGTCAGTGGTTGGTTCTCAAATCCTTTCACAAGAGGGAAGCCCCCGTGAGTATGTGCACGTGCACGCGCGCACACACCCACACACACACAGCTTTATTCAACATAAACCCCAGAATGGGAGAGAGGTCATGATCGCTATTCAAAATGAGTCTCAGAAGTGACAGACATGATTGCTTTAAAGTTAGTTCTTAACTAGGCCAGACCCTCCATTTCCTGTGGCTTCCTCAGGGACCCACAGGCTTCTTCCCCTGTTGTTGAGCTCGTATGTACATTCTCTGGACCAAGGACATCTGAGGGCTTTTCCATGTGATCACCGTCAAAAGGGTGTCCATGCAGAATCCTCAGGGTTCTGCCTCAGGCGACTCTCAGTCTATCTCTGCTCACCTAAAACAATAGGCAGCTTTCACTGGCTTGCCTTGCCATTTGGCCAGCAGCCTTCACTAAAGAGAACAGTTCAGTTGCCTTCTCAATCCCACCAGACAACAGGGATTGTTCTAGCCTCCTAAGAGAGAAATATTTTGTGAAAGAAATAGTTAAGACTCATAACACGTGATGGAAAGACATATGTGTCACACACGTCCACGTGGAAAACACATTCTAGGGGAAATGCAAAAATGCACCAAAAGTTGAATCAGACAGATGCACTGTGAATCTGCCCCTCCTAACTTTATGATCTTGGACAAATTAAATAAACCTTCCCAGACCCATTTATAAGAGAGGAATAAGAATACCATTCAAAGTTGATATGAGGACTAAATGAAATTATTTATGGAAACTACCTATGTTCCATTATTATTTCCTTGTCTAAATGGACCAAAGAAGATAATTTGTTATACAGTTTTAAAGGAGGCACAACTCCATCCATAAATAAAGTCCTCTTTATACCCTTTAAAATTTCTCCCCACTTCCAGGATAAAAGAGAGAATATATACAACAGATAGCCTTAATCTTTGGGGGATTATGGACCACTTAGAGAATTTAAAGTATGTTGAGAGTTGCTTTTAAAAAAAGGGGGGGTGGGGCGCCTGGGTGGCACAGCGGTTAAGCGTCTGCCTTCGGCTCAGGGCGTGATCCCGGCGTTATGGGGTCGAGCCCCACATCAGGCTCCTCTGCTGGGAGCCTGCTTCTTCCTCTCCCACTCCCCTTGCTTGTGTTCCCTCTCTCACTGGCTGTCTCTATCTCTGTCAAATAAATAAATAAAATCTTTAAAAAAAAAAAAAAGGGGGGGGTGCTTTTTCCAAAAGAAGCATGGGAGTCAATATTCTAACCGTAGAGAAGCCCATCTGTGGGCTGTGAACTCACACGCTGAGTGCTAACCTGCAGGCATGCCCTCGATCAGCACAGTAGAAGCGACTGCGGCAGGCCTAGACCTAATTACATCCCAAGCCATTGTCCATAGCTGAGGGCTGGTCAGTCCACCTGCATTCAGACACTCTTGCCATGACCCGGTACTTCTCCCCACCCCACCCCTCACATTAGAGCACAAGTCTGACAAAGTTACCCAGTTCCTTTGTCCACATGGAAAAAAACTCAACAGGGTTGAATACATTCATAGGGTTGCTACATCTCACTGAAGTAATGTCCTCCTTTATGATTTATGACTAAAGTGAACTAACACTTTTTAAGGCCTTACTACGCACCAGGCAGTGGGCTATACCCCTGACATGCACTGTCGTCTCTTACAGTAACAGTACGAGGTGGCTTCTGCTATCCCCATTTGGTAGTCAGCTGAGTAGTCTTCGATGGTTTAAAAGTCATCTGCTACAGGTCACCCAGTAAGTGGCAGAGGCAGGCTTGGAGGCAGGTTGGAGGCCTCTCCAACCAAAAAGCCCTCTTGTCACTACACTGCTCTCTGCTCCCATACCTGGAGGAATTGCAGATCTCCTGGGACATCTCATGAAACTTGGGGGTCCTAAGTTGCTTCTCGGTGTGTCCCCAAAGCATTGCTTAACCCATCTTCTTTTAGCTCCCCAGCCCTGAGGAGCCCACTCTAGAAAGATTGCCCTCCATATAGAAGCCACTCTCTACCTGTACCACACTTCTGTGAATCCATCATGAATCATCCTCAAAGCTGTCAGTGTCCAACTTCCCCATGAATGGTGGGCATGGTCTTCAAAGCCTCCATGTCCGCCCCTCTATTAACCTGTTGCTTCCTATTTCAGATCAGAATCAGTCCTTTTGTCATATTTGAGTTTCAATTATCCACCCACCTTCTCAGCTTGCCTGACACTGTCCTCTAAGAATCCAGGTCAATCATTTGCAGTGAAAATGTAGCTAGGACACAATGGGATGAAGGTGAACAAGACTGTTTCAGTCACACCCAAATCTTCATGAGCCAAGGCCTCAGTAAGTTTCAATGTGCCTTAAAAATGTGTTTATGTGAAAGTTCCTTGAACATTTAGCATTTCAAAAACACTGCAACAACATATGCTATAAGCACTTAAACAGAATATCGGGTGGTTGACCAACCTGTCAAGAGTTTAATCTGCCCTGCTCCCCATCTGACAGTTGTTGTTACACTTACTCTTCCCTTGTCTTCATCGGTGCCATCTGACCCCAGCTCTCTGACCCAGTCCCGACTTCTGGTGGCATCTTCTGTTAACAGATTGACTTTCTTGATCAAGAAAAAGCTCACTGTGTTGAGACACAGTGGCTGTTGAGAAGGGCCGCATTACATGATACCATGGCTCTTCTCTGAAATATATTGAGCCCGAGGCCAGGCAGCAGCACACAAAATAGGAGTCAGCACCTCACAAGCAGCCCACCAAGAGAGACAGTGCACCCTGCCACACGCTGGTGGCAGCAGGAAGAGCACTGAACACGTGGTCTGAGGAGTGGGAGAGCCGGGGATGAATTCTGACTTGTCACTTACCCACTGTGTGACCTTGGGAAAGTCCCAAATGCGTCATCTGTAAAATGGGAATGACAATAACCCTATTTTATAGGGTGGTTGTCATGGAACACAGGCCATGTAAGTGCCATGATGAGGTGTGACCCCCTGAGGGGACGTAAGGGGAACGAGGTGATGCCCATGGTCAATCACCCAGCCAAAGTGGACTGAAACACTGAGACCCGCTAGAAGAACTCAGACCAGCTTCAGGCTACCCAGAGTGATACCAACCTGAGGGTGCCCTCATCCGGGTCCACAGCCTCCTCCAGGTCTTCCCAGTCACTCTCACTGTCACATGCCTCTTCCGCAGGCAAAGACTCTGAGAGAGCATGCCAAGAACAGAACTGTGGCAAGGGAATGGTCCCCGAATCTGCCTCCAAACATTCTTCACAGAGTAGCTGGCCTTCCGATGTAGAGCTGATGGTAAGATAGGCTTCATTTTCCACAGTGGGGGAAGGGGCTTCAAGTAGCTGACCTGTGTCTCCTTCCTCATCATCTGTATCCAGCTCAGGACTAGAAAACAAAAACCCATGTGTCTTCCGGCATTGATAAGAAATTCCTCTCCCCACCTTTCTTTCCTTCAGGATGCTGACACAGCACAGACGAGCCAGCCAGGGTCCAAACAGCTCCTGCCAGAGACTGCTCTGAACAGTGAGTAAGGTGTGGCCCCTGTCCTTGAGGATCCCCTGATTTAATGGGACGAGCAAGCGGAGAACAACTGTTACAATCCAGAGAGAGAGTGCTATGGTAGAGGCAGCGCAGAGCATTATGGGAGCAGGGAGAGCTCCTGACTGAGCCCAGGAGGCCACAGAGGACTTGCCAGAGGACATGGCATTGAAAACAGAGCCACGACTCTGTTCTAGGACTGACTCTTCATATGGGGAGTGTCAGGGAGACCTCAGGCAAGTTTACTAACCTCTCTGGGACCTCAGTTTGTTCATCTGAAAATGGGAAGGTCGAGAAATTTCTAAGATTGCTGGGATGCTTAGACTACATAATTCTGAAGCATCTGCCTGTGGCTCTGGGTACAGGGTGAGTCCTCAGTTAATGGGAGGGGCTATCATCGAGAGGATTAGGATTAGGATTTCAACAGAGGCCTTAGAGGGAAAGGGCCAAAGAAGGAGGCTGGGAGCAACTCAAGCAGGTGACCTTCAAAGCACTTCGTGCACCTATCGAAGCCTTTTTGGAGTGCTGAGAGAGGGCCTATTTGGAGAGGCAGCCAGCTGGAGTGACATTCAGTCCCCGTGTGCGAAGCAGGAGGCAGATGAGGGAAGCAGGAGGCAGATGAGCGGTGAGTGAGGTGTGCTGTCTGGTGGTGAAGACGCAGAGACACAACAGCCGAAGGAAACGCTTTCCGGGGGCTGCCCAAGGGTCGCCTCACAGGCTTTCTAATTAGAAAAAGCAGTCCCAACAGACGGCAGAGCACTTTGTGCAGCGCTTCAAGCATGCAGAGAGCTGCTCAGAAAATATCTGTCGAAAGCCCAGTTAGAGAGGATGAGGAGGAAAATCTAAAAGAAATGCACGCAGATTTAGCTTTTCATCAAACACGCAAATCCCCATTTGTCAGCCTCCTTCCCCACACCTGATGCAATGACTTGGCTTTATTACTTGCCCCTGCCCTCCCCACCCTGCTCTTTCCCGAAATGCCCCTTCTAAGCTCAGCTCTGGTGCCTCCCAAGAGCTCCAAGCCCCCAAGCACCCAGAGGGTTGGTCCCCCTCCCCAGCAGAACTGGAGTGTCTGTCCTCACCTGAGCCTCACTGTCAAAAAGACAGTATTTCTGCTGGTGAGGCCTGCAGTGTATGTGTAAATGTGTGTTTCATGTGAGCAGAGCGCACTCCTGTGCAGAGGAAGGAGACTGTGTGCTACTGGGACTAAAGAGAACACTCACTTTAAGAAAGTAATATTTTAAAATCACTAAGCACTCTGAGGGAAAATCGGTTTAAAACCTTAAAGCACTTGACCAAATTGCACAGAAAATGCATTTTCTTATAAACGTGGAAGGAAACACTGTGGAAGTTTTGTCAAAGAACGGGAAATCCAGCCTCTTGCCCAGGCCCACCCCACGCCCTGCCGCACCCCACCCCTGTCCTCAGCAGGGGCCGGCTCCCTCCCTCCCTCCCTCCCTCCCTCAGGGTGGTGGAGAAGTACAGCAGGCCACCTCAGTGCCTGACTGCTCATACCTGACCTCCTGACACCGTCCTCCTCCAACCTCTCTAATAAGCTTCCTGCAGGAGGCGAGGTGTCAGAGTGTCTGGAGGGGGCTTGGTGACCCCAAGGGTGAACCTGCAATGTCTAAGGCATCAAAGAGGGAAGGCCAGTGGACTGCAGAATTGGAAGCTCGCGTGACAATCCTGAGATGAAGATCAGTGTTTAAGAGTTACTGGAGTGGTATGGCTGGCCATGTGTGGTTGGGGAGGGGGCTGGGGAGCGTCCCTCCAGAGCCCATAAGTGTGCAGGGAGAAGCTTGCTGACGCAGCCCCAGGCCCCAGTCTGCCCCAGCTCTGCTCTTAGACTATAGCCATTCCCGGCGAGGCACCTGCCTCACTCGCTTCCCTCAGGCACGCTCCAACCTCACAGGGGTCCCCTGTGCCCTCCTATCCAAACGACAGCCCCCTGGCCCAGCAGCCTCCAGCCTCGGCTAGCTACACTGATGTCACAGAGGGCACGACAGCTGCTGTTGAGTTAGACCTGTAGTCTCCTTTTCATCCTTTGCTATTCCAGGAACAGCTCCCGCCCCAGAAGGTAGACAGTAATTTTAGGTTCATCTCAAGGACCCTGGCTTCATTTTGCATTCTTAATGACCATGAAGACTTACAACATCACTTTCATTAGATGATACTTGTTCAAACTACATGCATTTTAATTACCTGAATTTAACTATATGTTCTAGGTGAGAGAAAGAGAGAGAAATAAGCATATACCAATCCTGCTACGACCAGCCTTCCACTCCATGAGCAGAAGCCTGGGAATGAACACACGTGGAAGTCTGGACTCTGCCATCCCCATTCATTCCGATGAGCCCAGCACGTAAAGATAAGCATTTGGCACACAGTGAGGCCCTTCCCCCAAAGCTCCACCGAAGAAAAAGTGATCTGTTTCCACACCAGGGGAGCAAAGAACACCACACCTTTCAAAGTGATGTTCAAGTGCAACGTGACTTGATCGGATTTTCGCTTCAGGCCCCAACTTTAGAAACAAACCTTGCATAAGATGCGACTGCAGCCAAGGGCCAAGCCCTCCCTCTGGCAGGCACGCAGTTCTAACCCTCCTCCATGAAAATGTACGGTACTGCCTCAGGAGCCTGCTTTACAAGCGTCTCCTGTGACAAGGCCGAGCCTCTAGCTAGACATTCGTAAAAGAGAAGAACAAGGAAGGAAAGTAAAATCTCATCTCCTCCATGAACACTCTGGTTGGCTGGGGTGCTGGCAGCCACCTGGCTTTTTTAGCCCCTGGCAGCTGGTAAATTCTGGCCATCTGCTGGGCACTGTAGTTGACGGGACCTGTTCCTCAGCTGTCAAGAAAGGCAAGAAAAGTGGCTTGTGTTAAGGTCCCGCGGGGCGCCAGGCAGCACTCAGCAGGTGTGCTTTCTTTTGACCTGCACAGTGTCCGGCTGTTTGTTGACATTTGAGAGGCCTCAAGCTCAGAGGCGTCAACAGTCCAGGCACACTGAGTACATGGCAAAGCTGAAACCAAGGCTATATGTTCAAGAAGTCCGGGCTCTTTTGGTTCCAAACTGCAGCAAGAGAGCTTGACTCACAGATGCCAGAAACAAAGAGGTAGTTGCCAGGGACAGCCACCTCGGAACTGAGGAGCAGATATTTCTAAGAAGAGTCTGCAAAGAGCCACAATCCCACTGGGAGCTGGGGGGATGTGTTCAGGGACTGCTGGGCATGTGCCATGCTTTTCTTCCTCTAGGGGACAGTCACTATGCAGGCAGCTAGAGCAAGCTAATGTCTTGTTAGAGTTAGAGGAGAAGCTAATAGGGTTTGAGTCCTTCCTTCAGAGAGAAAGAAAGGTTCCTGAGTTGGGGGAAGAAAACACAGCAAAAATGAAGCCAGGAAATGTGAGGAGGCAGAGCACTGTCATGACCAGGACCACCACCACAGGGAGGCCAAGTATAAGGGGGAGGTGTTGGCCATGGAGGGAGCCATGACAGAGAAACAGTAAGGCTGCCTGCCTGTGGCTCCATGGACCACAATGGCCTGGGTAAGAGGCATGCAGCAGCAACCGTGACCAAATGAATACCAGAAGGTACACCAGAATGTTCCGGAAAAGCCCTCAGGATTCTTGTGTAACTCTAGCAGAGGCAACCCCCTCCAAAAATGGCATATTTTGGACATCGAGAATACCCTTTCACAAAGAAACACTAAGCCAAACTTAATTTGATTCAGACAAATAAAATAATGTGATGTTTCTTGCAAAAATAATGACAAAAAGATAGGAGGAAATAGGCGTTAAAGCAGATTTCACCTTCATAAAAGGAAGCACTTTCTGAGGAACAACTACATGGTGATAAAATGGGCCACTGCAGGAGGTAGCGAGTTCTGCACCCCTGGGGTATTCAGTCAAAAGCAGGCCCCTTACTTCGGGGATGTTGCAGAACAGATTCAGCATGGGGTATGAGTTTGGATTAAATCATTTTTATATTGAACAACCTTGACATTCTGTGACTCCATGAATGAAACAGCAACTAAACGTATAATTAGTAAAAAAAAAACAAAACAAAACAAAACAAAAAAACCTATTGTTAATAACTGGTAACTATATTAGATTAAAGGCACATGGCAAATTGAACTCCAGGCTTGTACCTAAACCCAGAGTCACCTTATAATCCATTAATCCAATGCTCAGGGTTTCTGTCCATCATCCTGAACTATCTGGCAGTAAAACCTTTAAAAATCCAAAAACCTTCAAAAATCTATAAGGAAGTACAGGTCCTTTTATATTTCCTATAAGATCACACTAATAGTTGTCCTTGGATAAACCTCTGGAGGGGCTTTCCTTTATCACATGACCAAGTATATCAATTACTGCCTAGAACACAATTGTAAGAAACTATAAATACACTTTTATTTATGCATTTTCAGACAATGAAAATGAATACCACTGATGAATGTGCTTGCCCACTCTGCTCTACTTTGCACATGAGTTAGTTTTCTTTTGGCTGGTATGGTATTCTTATAAAGATTGTATGTGAATCCTTTTATTTATTTATTTATTTATTTATTTATTTATTTAGAAAGAGAGACAGAGAGAGCGTGCGCAGGGGAGGGGCAGAAGTAGAGGGAGAGAGAGAATCTCGATCCGCTGAGCCCAGAGCTGGATGTGGGGCTTGATCTGACCTGACATCATGACCTGGGCTTTAATCAAGAGTCAAATGCTTAACCGACGGAGCCCCCCAGGCGCCCCTGAACCCTTTTAGAGAACACACGCCTGGTTCTTGTTAGTCACAGATCTCACTTTGCCTAACTGCATTACACCGGCTGCTTCATGCTTCATGTCACCAACCAGTCCATCTAGATCTGCCCTGTGCAGCCCTCTAGGATGAGCAACAAAGAAGAGCCATTTCACAGCAACGAGTTTATCCAGTGTCACGTGTAAGCCGCCGTTCCGCACTATTTGCCTGCCCCGTGCTGGCACATCTAGCTAGCAGGTGCCTTGCAGCAGTATCACACCCTTTCTCAGTATTTGCACCCTTCTTGCTGTTCCTAACAGGTTCCCATGCACCTCGAGTCTTTGTGATAAGTACTGTCAAACTGAATCAAAGAGAATATTCTCTATCAGCACACAATATTCCCATGCACCTCGAGTCTTTGTGATAAGTACTGTCAAACTGAATCAAAGAGAATATTCTCTATCAGCACAGGATGGGAGACTGGAAATACTTGGGGGGTATGGGCACAAAATGAAGGCTAAGTTAAACATGGCTATTAATATGAGCATTTCAGTCTGAGGTTTAAAGACATAGATTTTTTTTTAAGCTGCTGTTGACTGTCAAATATTATTTTGCAATAAAAATGGTGATGCATACAACAGAACTTCTTTCTTACCACAATACTTTAAAAGGCCATGCAGGGGGGTGGGGGGCACCCAGGTGGCTCAGTCTATTAAGCTTCCAACTCTTGATTTTGGCTCAGGTCATGGTCTCAGTGTCCTGGGATTGAGCCCCATGTGGGGAATCTGTGCTCTGCGGGGAGTCTGCTTGAGAATGCTCTCTCTTTCTCTGCCCCTCCCTCCCCTTCTCTCTCTCTTTCTCTGTCAAATAAATAAATAAATCTTAAAAAAAAAAAAAGCCATGCAGGATGTAGCACAAAGGTTCGTATGCTGGGAGAAGCACCTGAGGCCCGCCATCTGTAGGCTCTACGGGCACTGGAGGACCCCTGGGCGGGATTCGCTTTCCTAAAGCTGTGGTTGCAGCAGCTCCAGACCTTATGCTTCTCTTTTTTCTGCCACACCCCCCCATCACCCCTGCCGAATGCCTAGAACAGTGCTGGGCCTAGTAAGCATCTGAACACAGTTATGAACTGCTTGATTGTAATTTCTAGCAATGAAATGCATACCATTTACAAAATAACTGCAAGCGTAGTGATTCTTACCTTTCAAGTCTCCTGATATCACAAACTGAATAGCAGTTTTGCCTCATATCCTTCTCCAAAGAGGTGGCCCATGTTGATGCATCCATTTCTTGCTGAAGTCTGCACAAATGAGGGGGGGAGTCCTGACGATGCATCAGGGAAGTGGCCCAGGGTCTCTCTAGGTCTTGGTCCCACTGTGCCTCCCCGGTGGCTTTTTGGAAAGACTCTGGCCTAAGACCTAGGCTTTCCCCTGCATCTGGGGAGGCACTGTCCCTCTGGCTGTCCTCTTGATCCAGACTGGGGCTCTGCTTTGTGTCAGTGCAAGTTGCCCTGGTGAATTCTTTGTCTGATGAGAGCACGGGTGTCTATTAAAAGAAATGCTAAGGGTTATTGGATTCATGATGCACACAAAGCAAAATCTAAAAGTGCTTCTTTAAAAGAATAATTGTGTTTTGTTTTGTTTCATGTGATTGTGGGGCAAAGCAGTTAATAGATGGGCTCTGGGGTCAGTCTTCCTTTGTCAGGACCCCAGCTCCCCCCGGGCCCTAGGTGACACAAGTAATCGTCTCTGGACCCCTTAGCTTGGAGCACTGGAAAAATAACGTAAGCATTATTTTTTTTAATATTTTGAAAACTTAAAAAAATCAAACTCAATACCCAAATAACAAATAATGCAGTGAAGAAAAAAAAAAAGAATAGGGGATAAAGAAGTGGAGATAGTAATACTGTATTGCATATTTGAAAGTTGCTAAGAGTAAATCTTAAAATTTCTCATCACACAAAAAGAAGAAAGAAATGGGCTGAAGACATGAACAGACACTTTTCCAAAAAAGACATCCAGATGGCTGACAGACATGTGAAAAGATGCTCAACGTCACTCATCATCAGGGAAATACACATCAAAACCACAAGGAGATACCATCTCACACCTGTCAGGATGGCTAAAATCAACAACACAAGAAACAACTGGTGTTGGAGAGGATGCGGAGAAAGGGGAACCCTCTTGCACTGTTGGTGGGAAGGCAAACTGGGGCAGCCACTCTGGAGAACAGTATGGAGGTTCCTCAAAATGTTAAAAATAGAACTACCCTATGACCCAGCAATGGCATGCTAGGTATTTACCCAAAGGATAAAAAAATACAGATTCGAAGGGATACACGCACCCTGATGTTTATAGCAACATTATCAACAATAGTCAAATTATGGAGAGAGCCCAAATGAATGGATAAAGAAGATATGGTATATATATACACACACACACACACACACACACACACACACACATACACACGATGGAATATTACTCAGCCATCAAAAAGAATGGCATCCTGCCATTTGCAACGGCATGGATGGAGCTAGAGTGTATTATACTAAGTGAAATAAGTCTATTGAAGAAAGACAAATACCATATGATCTGACTCATGTGGAATTTAAGGAAGAAAACAGATGAACATATGGAAAGGGGAGGATGGAAAGAAGGAAACAAGCCATAAGAGACTCTTAATGATAGAGAACAAACTGAAGGTTGATGGAGAGAGGTGAGGAAGGGGAAGGGGCTAGATAGGTTATGGGTATTAAAAAGGGAACTTGTTGTGATGAGCCTTGGGTGTTATATGTAAGTGACGAATCACCGAATTCTACTCCAGAAACCAATATTGCCCTGTATGTTAACCACCTAAAGTTTAAATTTAAAACATAAAAATACTAAGATAAATAAATAAATAAATTTTACAAAGAAATTACTTAAAAAGAAAGAAAACTTTAAAAATACTGAAACAAAAGTAACAATGACTCTTTGTTCCACTTTCCGATAAGAAATGAGCTTCGTCTTCATCTGCCCTCATCCATGATGGCTCATTCTCACAGCCCCGTCCCCCTTCCCATCCCGATTCCCTGCCCTGGGTCTCCTCCTTGCTTCTCAAAACATTACTGGATTCCCAACAACTGCTTACATCCCTGTTGGGCCTTTTAGGTTCTGATTTTGATGACACACTGTGGCACACTAACACTGTAGGGAGAAACTTTCCGTAGGAAAAAAAAAAATTTATACTTCAGTAGAAACTATGGTTTGTTTATAGCCCAACTTTCTGGGTTATCTGATTGTATGTATTCTTCACTTTGAGCTATTTCATAACTCTCTATAAACAAATATGTTGTTTTTTGAACAAATTTTAATATCTGCCTGGTTCCCTCATTGAATGAGTTAGATAAAATCTTTAACATATATTCCTTTTTACATCTGTGTGAGAGTCATGGGTTTACTTTTTCCTGAAAATTATCTTTTAGCACTTCCATCCCATGACCCACATGTCTGACGTTATAAGAGCACATGGACTTTGGAGACAGACAGGGCTGGGCCCCCATCCCTGCCCTCACCGAAGCAGAGAAATTGCTACTCTGCCACTCATCCCAGGGGGCACCTCCCCTTGCTGACTGCCCATTCCCCAAAATGAGGGGGGATATGCTTCCATATATGCGCTTTTATTTAATTAAGATCATAAACTCTTATGAATTTACTGATACACAATGTAAATTATAAAGGACATACCAAAAATTTAAATTTGAAGTGGATGAAATTAAAAATAAATAGTAAGAGCAGTTATATTTTCTCCCGTATCCCTAGGGAGACCTCCAAAATCTCATTTTCAACCATTCCTCGCCCTGACCTCATCAGCCCTAGTTCTCACTCTACAGCGATCCTTCACCCTCTTCAAGGGTTCCAGTCAATGGTGCCTTGTCACCACCACGTCCCCCACCCCCACCCTCTTCCTCTGCTAAGAGTCCAAGCTACTGCCCCATAAACACACCTTAAAAATAAAGAACACTCTGAGCTCCCATCTGCGTCATGCACCTCCATTCTGTGAGACATGCAGGGGCCATATGTGAACTCCAATCCCTAGTGACACCCTATGTGGGTCCACACCTGCTTCCGAGCCACGGACTAATGTCAAGTGTATGAGCACTGGTGTCAAAAGGGCACTCAAGACTTCCAGATAATCTTTCTTTACTTCCTTAGTGAAATCAGTTTCCCACTCTCTCTACCTTCTACCTTATTTCTCATCTCGCTCCTCAACCACCCCACTGAACTTGCCTCTTGCTTCACAGTGAAAACAGCCACATTCAGATGAGAACGCTTCGTCTCCCCACGGCAGAGTCCACCAGCCAGCCTGCATCCCTCTCCCAACCTCCTCCAACCACCAGCCACTCAATTCTTGGCTCCTCAGATGCATGCTCAACCTCACTCTTTCTGTCTGCGTCTCCCCGCTTCTCCCTGTATCCACTCCACCCAGGCTCTGTCCCCATCATTCAGCCCATCGGGGTCTCCAGTGACCTACATCTTTCTAAAGCCAAAGGACAATTTTCTGTCTTCACCTCATTCTACCTCTCAGCAGAATGCAACATAATATTTTCCTGCTCCTTTTTACAAGTGTCCTTTATTCACTCTACTTGAATGTGCTCACTCTGAACTCTGCCCTTCCCTGGTTTCCCCCCACCTCCCAGGCTCCTACTGCCATGTCATTTCTTTGAACTGGACCTTCAATGTTGGGGGGTCCCATGGTTTACTTCTCTGCACTCTTTCCCAAGGTGATCTCAACCATTCCATGGCTTGCAAAATGTTATTTGCTGACAATTCCCACATCCACCTTTTCCAGCCCTGATATCATGTCAATTCTCCACAAACACCGGCCTAATTGGCATGTGCACTGGCTGTTCCATAGACATTTCAGCGTTGCGTCTACCAAGGACTACTGCTTCTCTTCCACATACTTCAAATTGCACTCCCCATGCACTCCCTATCTTGGCAAGTGGTATCACCATTCAACCAGTTGTTCAAGCCAAACTTTGCTCTCTTTCCATGTGACCATATCTAAGCCAAAAGTAATCCTTTGGGCTCTACCTCCTACATCTGACTACTTCTTACCAACTATTCAGCTACAACCCGAGTCCAAGCCACAGTAGCTTATTTGAACGACTGCTGACTTATCTGCTCCAGTCCATCTCCAGCTCAGTGTCTTTCTTTTTTTCTTTTTTTTTTTAATATAATAGGTAAAGATTCGTTGTCTAAATTTAAATAAATAAGGTGCTTATTTTTTATAATAATATTTTTATTATGTTAGTCACAATAAAGTACATCCCTGGTTTTTGATGTAAAGTTCGATGATTCATTAGTTGCGTATAACACCCAGTGCACCATGCAATACATGCCCTCCTTACTACCCATCACCAGCCTATCCCATTCCCCCACCCCCCTCCCCTCTGAAGCCCTGTGTCTTTCTAAAGTGTAGACCAGATGAGGGTATGCTCCTGCCTAAACCTTCACGCTCCCACCAGTTCCAGCCCAGTGGCTTCCCATTGCCACCAAGATGGAATCAGCACATTGCCAAGACCTACAAGGCCCTACAGGATGTGGCCCCTGCCTCCCTCTACAGCTTCTGCCCTACCACACCTGTTATGTTTCTGTCCCTCGAACATCAGGTTCATTCCTGTCTCGAAGGCTTCATACTTGCTATGGCTTCTGCCTCGAATGACCTTACTCCAGATGTTTGTATGGCTGCCTCCTTTCCATGACTACTTTATTCTAGTTAGGAATTAAAGCCTCACTTCCCTGGTCTTCTATCTGGCCTCTGAAGCCACATGAATGAATGAAAATTCCTCTTCTACTTGGCCTTTAAGTATAAGGAGAGAGAAAGCATGCCACCATGCCTCACTCCAAGCTCTCCCACTGGCCTTTTCTGGGCCCTCCTAAGTGGTGCTATTCGCCAGAACAGAAGAACCACTTTTTCCTGGCATTTCCTAGAGATCTCAACAAAAGCACAGGGCACAAGCCCCATGGCCTGATCTCTGTGCATGTGAAGCTTGACCTTCTCGCACGCTCGTCAGTTGTTCAACACGACTGCCATATCTACCTTCTTTTCCAAACTGGCAGCTTTCTGATTTCCCTTCCCTGGCAATTTTCTCACCAAAGTCTGTATCAAATGACTTCTTGGAGTCCAAGAATCAGAAGGATCTGGGTCACAAAATCCCGTGATGTCTCTAGTGACTGTCACCCTCAGTGATGAGTGATCGATTTTTATCCACGTCTTATAAATGAGGAATTATGAGGCCTAGAGAAGTCAGGCATTGCCCAAGTTCCAAGCAACCACTGCATGGAAGAGCAGGTGCAGGTGATTACGGGGTACCCACACAGACACCCCCCCAGGATGAAGGCCCTCATCCCCCAGCTGCCGGAAGAGCTGGTTACTGACAGCTCACACTAGCCCCTCCCCAAGACTCGTGCTCAGCTCAAGGGAACTGTCTCAGGCAAGTCAGGTCCCCTCCCTTGGGACAGCCCACACCGCAGTGCTCGTTGATACAAAGTCAAAGGCACAGCTCTGAGGGCCATCCAGCTCCAAAGCTCCCTGTGGCATAAGCAGAGACCCCTGTTACAGCCGCACCACATTAACTTCTCCTTCCACCCAGCCCTGCCTCCCTCACCCTCGCAGGGGTTGTTCTCAAGAGCAGATCCCGTAAACCTCCTGCACTCAAATCTCCGCAGCAGCATCTGTGTCCCGGGACCTGACAGGTGGCATTATGACGATTAATTTTATCTGTCAACTTGGCGAGGCCACAGTACCCAGATATGTGGTCAAACACTAGTCTAGATGTTTCTGTGAAGGCATTTTTTTAGGCATTTTTGCATTGAAATCAGCAGACTTTAAGTAAAGCAGATGACCCTCCATGATGTGGGTGGGCCACATTCAATCAGTTGAGGGCCTTAGGAGAAAAAGACTGAGATCCCCAAGGAAGAAGGAATTCTGCTTCCAGTCTGCCTTGGGACACACGCTGCAACATGGACCCCTCCCTAAGTTTCCAGGCTGCCAGCCTACTCTGCAGAATTTAGACTGGCCAGCCCCCACAATCATGTGAGCCCATTCCCTAACCTCCCCTCCCACCCACATACCTCTACACATACACACCCTATTGATTCTATTTCCCTGGACACCCTAATATAAGTATCAAAGTAAGAATTCTGAATTTTCCCAATCTCATCACCCCTTTTTTACACTACACCATACATGTCTAAATCATGCTTTAGGAAGGTGGACATACATCCTGTTCTCCATTTCATTCCTCAGAATGGAAATTCTTATCTTTCCTCAGTCTGGTTTTGTATTTATTATTCTTGCTCCTGGTTTCCCCTCTCTGATGCTTGGGCCACCAGAAGGCCTCAGTCTGGAAGTTTCACAGACAAGATTTAAACATATAACTATCTACAGGAAGATGCAAACATTGGAGCGGCAGAGCAGGGAAAGCAAGGAGAAGACACACATAGGATCTCATGAACTTCTCACAGACTAACGGAGGTTTGGAGGCCAGCTATTTCCCTGCCCCAGTGGAAGAAGATGGCATTGAACCCTACCTAAAACAAAGTTGAGTTTCTCAGGACCCACCAGACAAGAAAAGGGGGGGGGGTGCTTGAAGGCACCAGAGGGCACCGCAGCTTACCTGCCATCCTTGGTCTATCTCAGGCAGGGCACCTGGAGGGGGTCGGCAAAGTAGGAGCGTGACTTCCTGTGAGGCCCCTCGCAGTAAATGGAGCACCTCCTGTGAGAAACCAGAATCTGTGGTTCGATGTGGACGTGGCATGGCTGTGGGATTTCCTCCCATGTGCTCCCCACTATCTCTCTGGCACTGTCCCCTTGATCTGTTTCTCGGCTCCCAGAGAACTCTGGAGAACACTGCTATGGGCCTGACTTCCTAAAGTGAGAAACCAAAACCACCAGCCTGAGGTTCCCATGAAGGCAATGCACCCATGCTGGGCTAGAAGTGGCCAGGGTCTGCCCAGGGCCTTTTCATGGCAGCACCTGCCAATACTGATGCTTGCTCTTCACTCAAATAGCTATCCAGCATCTCCACCCATCTCAGGGGCCATCGGTCATGTATGCTCCACCACCCCAATCTCTAAAGCTTGACCCTTGGCCCTGAGCTTTCCTCCACTGCTCAGCTTGGGCACTTGGAACCTCTCACCTGTGAAATTGCAGTGCCCTCCTCTCTGCTCCCTGCCTCTTCCGGTGTCACCCACCTCCCCTCCTCCACAGTGTTCAAGAGTGCCCTCTCCACAATGCAGATATAACCAGGTCCTTCTCCCACTGAACTCCCTCTGTGGCTCATCTCACACTCAGCAAGCTCTGTAGTGCAGCACGCAGGACCTGTTCGCACCTGCCGCTGTCTCTCAGCCCACCCTCTCTCTCCCACCTACTCCCGCTGCTCCCACCATCCTAAGCTCTGGCTATGCTGAGCCTCTTCCTCCAACCCACTCTCTCAGAGCCCAGGACTTCAAGGTGCCTTGATAGTTCCTATTTCCTATCTAGGCCAGGATTTCTCAGCCTCTCGTTAGTACTGACATTTTAGGCTGGGTGACTCCGTTGTGGGGACTGTCCTGTCCATTGTAGAATGTTGAGCAGCACCTCTGGTCTTTGCCCACTTGATCCCAGTGGCACCTGCCACTTGTGACAACCACAAATGTATCTGAACTTTGCCAAATGTCCCCTGAAAGGCACTATCATTCCAACTCGAGAACCGCTGATCTGGACGCCACTTAATACCTGCCCTGAGCGGCAATGGACTCCACGGAACGTTCTTCCTTCCCCAGTTTCCTGGGGCAAGCACTTCTGTTTCTCAGGACGCTTGTTTTCCACAGTGGGTTCTGTTTTGTTGTTTGTCCCACCCCTCTACGAGCTCTGAGAACATATGAACTGCCTCTGCGTCATTAGCTCCTCACAGAGCTGCTGACCCAGCACTCGCTTTCAGAAAACAGTTCCTGGCTCACAAGCTAGATACATGAAGGTATTGCCACCCAAGCATACGCTGCCCTGGGGATTCGCCACCCCTCACCACTCAGTCCAGAGCCACTCTCCACCTTGCTCTGTGTTCCGGAAGTCGGCCTGCACAGACTGCAGAGAGGCTTCCTGTTGGGCTCAGCCAATGGGAATATGGGTAGGGATCAGAGCTGGGAGGAGAGAGAGGGGGGTATTTGTTTTCCCGCCTTCCTCCCCAGGGGGTTATCACAGAACGGTTGGGTCCCTCAGCTAATGTAACAGTTCACGTCATCAGGTCCACTTCACCAGCGCTCTCAGTTTCCCGGGTTGTATAATTGCTCCTTCCCATATGCCTTTGGACTTGGGAGGGGTGGGTGGATAATTGCACCCACTGTTCTCAGCCCCAGGGCTCTACACGTTCCCTTGAGCTTCCCAACAACCAGCTCACACCTTTATTAAACTCTCCTCAAATGACTCTATTTCCAGCCGGGACCCTGACTGATATGCACAATATTCCATTGAGATATTATGCTATAAGCATTGAGAAGTGTCCACATTTTTTTTTAATGGACTTCAACTCACAACCCTGAGATCAAGACCTGAGTTGAGATCAAGAGTCAGTTGCTTAAACGACCGAGCCACCCAGCCACTGGGAGAACTGTCCACTTTTTACTCTCTTCTTTAAGTTACATTTTTAAATATATTCAGGACAACTAATGTGACACTACATGTCAACATCTGTAAATATAATAGAGAAATGGGAAGACGGGCAGAAAGGGATGCACTGTAGTCTCTTCAGCCCACACACCCACCTCCTAGAATGTTAGGAGAGCTTTAGCCAGCACAGAGTTTTATCTTCAGTTTCATTATAAACCTAATTAGAAGCAAGGCTTACTCAAGGTCAGATATTCAAGAACTGAGACAGAAAATTAAATGTGAGAACATTCCACCAATTGCTCTCTTCGTATGAGCCAGGTTCCAGGTGTGCCTCTCAAGAGCCCAGAGTATTCTTTACGGTGGGTAGGCCTGAAAGAAGCATGGTTGATGTCCATGTGCACACAGGGCTGCATGGTCTCCTACCTGGAAGACGAGGCCTTCCATGGGCCTTCCATTCACAGCCAGGATGATGTCACCAGCTGCAATGGCCCCGTTCTCCTCAGCTGGCTGCCCCGGGAAGAGTCGCTTAATTCTCACAAGATCATTCTTGAGATGGCTGCAGCTCCCTCTCTCCATCTGTATGAAGCTGAATCCCAAACCACTGGCATTTTTCTTCAGAGTGACTTCAAACTTAGGCCCTGTATTGTGGGATGTGGACAAGATAAATCCCTTAGTAGATTCTGAACGAAATTGACTGGCCTTAAAATGTACACTGTCAAGTAGATGAATTATTTCTGTTCTACACAAAAAGATTTCTTCTTGCTAATTTTAATGACAGAGTCCATTATACCTACATATCAGTGCTGTCCAACAGAAATAAAAGGTGAGCTGCAAATACAAAAAACATGTGTAATTTCAGTTCTCAAAAGTAAGAGGAAACGAGTAAAACAAACTTAATTGTATAGTGTATGTAACCCAGTATATCTACAATATGACCGTTTCAACATGCAGTCAATATAAAAAAGTGTTAATGAGATATTTTGTATCCTTCTTAACTAAGTCTTCAAAAATCAAATATGTATTATATCAATTTAGATTGGCTATATTTCAAGTACTCAATAGCTGCATGTAGCAAGTAGCTACCATATTAGACAAAGCAATTATAGATAATCAACATGGTTTATATATAAAGCTATATATAGTTTATAGACATACACACTATGCCTATATCATTTAATGAAACTTATAGCATATATACTCCTATTACTCCTTTAGAACCTCAATCATTTTTAGTATATTTGAAACAAAATTTTACATCATTAGACTCTGGAGAAAATTCTGGTAAATTCTATGGAAATGTGTTAGCTGCTGTTTTGTTTAGCCACGTGCATGGACCATAAGACAGAACAGCTGCCTCTGGGCAGCAAAGATAGACGCAGCTCCCGGTACCTCACTAGTCTCACAGCCAATGAGGCCTTTGGGTCTCTCCTAGTTTGCCCTCCACTCAGTGGGCAATGAATCAATAGGACAGAGCACTGACTCGTAAACCTTAATTTGAGACAAGAATGAAAGCATCCAAGGCTTTTGGTTGCCGGTGTAACATACGACCAATTTCACCATCACTGCCATCAGAGCCCTCACCTCATTGGATAGCGAGGCTGTCAAAGGGCCTCACTGGAGTGAGCAGAGGAGCAATGAAAGAGGAAACAGACTCATCTTATGCACGTGTGCCCCCCTCCACCCAACCCCATCGCTCACTATGGCTACCGTGCATCCAACCTGACTTACACCTTCAGGAATATCTCTAAAAAAGGATTGAAAAGTGGCTAAGCTCCAAATCAGGAAATACTAAGGGAGTACATGTTTTCCCAGCAGGAAAAAAATCACAGGGCAGTGCAGAGAGGCAACCCATCGGAAGCTGTGCCATGAGGGCCCTGCAAACTGATGGATGATTACCGTTTTACGTGATGCTAATAACAACACTAGATTTCAGAGCACCTTTCCCTCCGAGCCTGCCTCATCACACCCCGCATCTTTTATTATGAATATTTTGGCTGGAAGGTGGAGATTCGGTCAGAAAATGTCTGACCCTTTTATTCCGATTTCATTCCTAAAGATTTATACACAAGCATTCAGGCACCTGATCGAGAAACCTGAGAAGGCATGGGGGAGAATTATGCCTGGCAATCATTTTGGAACAATGCATTTTTTTTTTCCGGAAACACATTCTATTCAATCGGCTTCCATCTCATCCGAACACCAGCTGCATCATGCTCGCTATCTTTTGAGAACCCAGAGGAAGCCTTCCTACCTTCCCTTTTGAGTTGATAATTCAAAAGCAGCACAGGATGACATGACAATAGTAACACTCAATTCTCTCTCCTCTCACCATCTGTCGCTGAGACACAGCCTGCGGGCCTGCCGGGCAAGGCTGTTGCCAAGGAAACAGCCGTGCATTTATCTCCTGTCCTGTCCTTAGCAGAAGGACACTGCTGCATGGTCCTGGGGACTCTTCTCTCTAAGACCAGTCTTGCAACCTAGAAGATGATTGGACAAACTCCATTTGCACTTCCTATGGCAACCAGGCGGCCCTTCCTTCACCCTGCAAATGCTTCTTAATTTTCTGATACTTCCAATAGCTGTTTCACTGAATCTAAAATTAAAATCTCCAATCCAGCCCACTTGTTGGGACCCAGAGCCATATTTTCAACTGCCTGTCGGACAAATGTTTCTGGAGGTAACACATGTACCTTCATTTCAGTGCATTCAAGGCCAAATTCATCTTCTTCCTCTCTCTTACCTTCACCACCTCCTCCTCGTTCTGCCGAAAACATCCCTCCCCTTATATCTGCTCTCTCCGAACGTGGAATCAACCCTCAACTAACCTCCTAGGGGCCACACCTGCAGGGATCCAGCTTACCCCCTTCTGCCCTCCAAATGCCCATCTGGTTTCTAAGACTTACCTGTTCACCATCAGAAACATCTCCCCCAGGGCTCCCCCTCCTGAGCTCCTTCTCCTGCTGTCGGTGTCCAGCTGGACTGTGGCAAGCTCCAGCTAACTTGGCTCCCTGGACCCTATCTTCTCTTCCTCAGGTCACGCCCCCCATGGCTACCCGTGGGTTGATCTAAGACACAAACTGCACGTGCAACAATCTTGATCAAAAGTCTCTAATGTTTCCCATGACCTTGAGTCCAAACCCCTAGCAGGTATCCCAGACCTATGCCAATCTGGCCTCCCGCTTTCTTTTGGTTTGATTTTCCATTCTTCTTCCACACACTATATCTTGTTACACAAGGCATTGTTCAGGTACCAGTGGCTAGACATCACCTGGAAGCTTTTTAGAGATGTCGACGTTCCATTCAGGGGACTTGGACCTGCTAACATCCTTCTGCTGCCATTGTCATTCAGCACCAAGCCCGTGATCCCAGAGTGACAATTCCTACCTGTCATCACTGCCAGCAAGGTGCTGGCAACAAGCAAGAAGTAAGCTTCTCTAACCACATGCATTAGCAAATGTCTAAAGAACAGAGAGTACTAATAAATTATGACTCTGTTCTCAAGATAGGTCAACCAAGGTGGCCAGCATAAGTAAATTTCACTGCAAACCAGAAGACTGCTTTGGTAAAGGAAGCAAACAGGGGCCCTTCGGTTCCCTCATTTTGCCAGAAGGGCCCATAGGAGTCCTTTCTGTCTCTGCCAACTCCCCAGTTACCTAGAGGGCAATGCCAGCTCAGAGGCTTAAGACCCTGAGGCACAAAAAGGCTCCCACCCTCAGGCAGAGGACTGAACACAGCATGGTAACATCCAGATGCTGCCTGGGCACCGCATAGAATAAGGAGCCCATAATGGGTCAATGCCTTCGGGTCTGGGTGTCTGGAATTTCTACTTCCCTGTGACAAGAATCCCAGGACACGTGGCCTGAATTTACCCAGGGTGATGGGAATAGCATGCACTGGGGAGAGGGTGTCAGCGAGTCCAAAGGTCAGCTGGTGACAGGGCCTGAGGCAGATGGAAGCATTGGCCAGTTTGGAATGGAGCAGAGAGTGTGAGGGGGGCAGCCAGAGCCAAAGCCAGGTGGGAGAAGTCTCTCCACATCAGCCCTGTTTAGCTGTCTGATTCCAGAATCAAGACAAGTGAGAGGCCAGCTTTTCACAGGTCTTTGCAGGGGGTGAGGTATTCTGCTTGGGAAATCTGTCTGCTTCCTCCTGGCTTTCACATCACCATACAAAAGTGAAAATGTGAAAGAGAAAATAAGACAAAGAAGAAAGTCTTGTTTTGTTTCCTGCCTGTCTGCCTCCCACCCAGAGGCAACCACAGCTTCTGATGTTGTCCAGGAAAGCTCTAGAAGGCAGAAGGACAGCTCCCTGCTAATGGGGCACTCACCTGCCCAGAACCTTTGAGGCACTGCACAGCCTGCTTGTGGGTGAGGCCACACAGACTCACTCCATCCACCTCCAGGAGCCGGTCACCTGCGAGGGGGACAGAAGTCATGTCTCTGAGCTCCCAAGGCTGCAAGAATGACTGTTTCTGGAGGCCCCTGCCCAGCACCCTTCACGCAGCCTCAAGGAGGGCCAGGAAGCCAAGCTGTGAGAAGCCCCGAAAGGGCCTGGCTGCCAGCCACCTCTCTGAATACCTTTATAGATCAGTGATACAGACAGCTTTCTATTATTGGCTCACAGAGGGGTCGAGTCAACTCTGTATAGCCACATTCTTTCTCCTGTTTTCCTGTGAAACCATTTTTGGAAGTACTTTCAAGTCACTTAGAGGTAATATTTATATCTCCAGGATTTTTTTTTATTATTATTATTTCAAAACAGGTCAGAAAGACCTGGTTGATGCCAGGGACAGGGGAATTCTCAGGAAAATAGAGGTAGCTAAGATCCTGGGTGCCCTTTCTAGCTCAACTTGCCATTTTGGAGAACAAAAAAAATCCCCCCCCCCCCGCTTCAGAGCAATGGACATGAGGACATGAGCAGAGGAAGGGCAGAGAGGAGGCTTGCCACTGTCCTCGCTGGTTACTAAAGTGGGGGTCAACAATGCATGCTCTTTCCTCTATAGGAAGCACCACTTTCTCCCATGAAGGCCAAACAGCAACAAGCTTATTTAAAATCTCCTATTTTAGGGGCGCCTGGGTGGCACAGCAGTTAAGTGTCTGCCTTCGGCTCAGGGCGTGATCCCGGCGTTATGGGATCGAGCCCCACATCAGGCTCTTCCTCTATGAGCCTGCTTCTTCCTCTCCCACTCCCCTTGCTTGTGTTCCCTCTCTCGCTGGCTGTCCCTATCTCTGTCGAATAAAGAAATTAAAAAATCTTAAAAAAAAATAAAAATAAAAAATAAAATAAAATCAAATCTCCTATTTTAAAATCACCTTATGCTTCCCAATGCACCACTACAAACACTTCCTCCCCTTGTTAACTTATCATCGAGGTGGGCCAGGTTGACTCAGCCCCTTTCCCCGGGTAGGAACCCAGGACCTGGAGAGGCAATCGTTTGCACAAAGTCTAGGGTGGGAGTAGGGCCAGGCCTGGAGGCTGTAGCTCCCAGGCCAGGGCTCCTCACACCATAGAACGCAGTTCCCAACATGACTCCATCCCTACCCCTCAGGATCTGCCCTTCCTTGGCAGCTGGCCCTCCAGGAACAATGGATTTCACGTAGATACCGCCATCGAGCACGCTTGTGTTAATGCCACCCTGGAAAACACAATGAAAGATTCACCATCTGTCTGCCCTCTCCTGACAGGGCCTTCCCAGCCTCCCGAAGAGGTCCCCCATCTGGCTGCCACTCTATCCCATTACCTCATCTCCACGTGACAACATCTTATATATTCACTTGCTTGTTTAGACTACATTGTCCACTGTGCAGCGAGATTAGATGCCCATAAGGAGTATAACAGCACAGCTGGCAGGAGGGAGCTGTGCGGCGTCCAGCCCAGCCCCGGCCTGTGGCAGGAGCTCAGAAGTCCAGGTCACATGAACGCACCACATCGTCTCTCCGTAAGCAGCAAGCAGCACTGGGGGTGCAGCCACAGGCCCAGAGGCCGGCCGGGCATGCCCCGTTGCTTGAGACTTGGTGTCGGTACAGACCCAGAACTAACTACACCACGCTCTGTGACAGACTTTGTGTTTTCATGCAATGCTAGATTGTGAACATCCCTCAGGTTACTAGATAAAGATCTAACTTCTCTTTTCTTCTGATTTCTTCATGCTTGTATCTGCACACATGTACGGGCTTTTACATCAGTGGGACTGTATCATTCTTGAGCAGTTTTTTCCCCTCCCTCCTCCAGGGTCTATAGCTAGAGCTCAGAAACCAATGCAAACTGGCCATCCTGAACTCTGGTCTGGCCAAGGTGACTCTGTTCTGACCTTGGAAGTGGGAACACGAGGCTCCACTGTGACCGTCCTCTGGATGACCATGGATCACCTCACTCCCCTTTGGTTTACGTCCCTGCAGTCCCACTCTGCTGCCCTTTCTTTGATGTGTGGCATAACCACAGGGTCAGGACCCATCACCCAGTGCCACCCACACTGCTTGGAGTGCCGGATCATCCCAAGTCTGCCCTGCATCTCCTGGCTTATCTTTGAGTCCTCTCACCCACCCCCCACAGAGGCCCCACCGACTTTCTTGGCTCACCACTTCCCATGTGCTGCTTGTCCACAAGGAGCACATTATCAAAGGTTGCCCTATGAATGGAAATGCCCACCAAGGCTCCGGATGAACATCTTTTCAACTGTGTACTTCCCAAGCTTGCCTAATAATTCTTACGGTCACACTGAATCCAAGTGTCCCATCTTCTTTAACCAGTTCCACAAAGTAGATTTCACTGGCATTGATTTCTGAAGGTGGTGGAGAACAAGAAGAGCCAGCACCCTGTCCCCAAAAGACAAATGAAAATAAAGAGGGCATGAAGACACTTGCCCTACAGAAGCGATAACACCTCTTAGCTCTCGCCAGTATTGCACAACAAAGGGAACGTGAATTTCAGGGCTCAACAGGGAACATTCCCAGCTTTATCAGCTCCTCCCTATGTGACCTTGGACCAGTCCTTGGTCTCTCCAGCCTTGGTTTCCCAATCCATGGAACTGGAATGAGAGATTCCCTTCTCAATGTAACTGTGAATCATACCGCACATAGCAGGGCTTAATAAATGTAGGTTTCCTCCTGTTTCCACTCAGGATGCAACTATCATCTGGAGAACTAAAGCCATCCAGGCCTTCCTGGTAGCTTCACACATGACACCAGCTAAGTGATGTTGGATTCCACATACACACCAGCTTCTTGAGAAGAAAACAACCCCAGGAGGAACTTCAATCATCCCCAGCAAGAGTAGCTGCATTGGGGCTCTACTTAACAGTGGCTGAATGCCTGGGGGAAGGACAGAAGACAAGAATTATCTCCCATGTGGCAGGAATTTAGCTCAGTACTATGACAATAACCATGGATGGTTTGCTTATTCATTCATCCAATCATGCAACAACATTGAGTACCTGTTACATGTCAGGCATTGTGCAGGTTGAGGGGACAGCGCTGGTAAGACAGACCTGCCCCTATTGAACTACTGTTTGGTAGGGGAGAAGCTTTTAATAAACTATGCCCAGAAGGTGGAGCCACGGGTACTCCCAGCCTTTTGTCCTATCTGCCCCCTCTGCTTAGCTGCTTCCTGGTTCGCCATATTGGAAAATACCATTAATGCAATAGGAAAATAAACAGGCTGAAGTAAGCTAGAAAATTATCAATCCAACAGAAGAGGTTCCAAAGCGATTGGTATAGAACAGACGAAACTCCAGTTGTTCCAGAGACACTCCAGACTGTGTAGTCTGGCAAGGTGTTTTGCCCAAACTTTAATTCAAAGAGTAAAGCAACCCCTGAGGTTGAAGTCCAAAGCGAGAGTGTGAAGTCAGCTACGCCACAGAAAGCTACCTGCCCACAAAGCTGGCCCCGTGACCCAGAAGAACCTGGCTTGTACAGCTTCAACTGCCTGTGGTCAGCTGTGGTCATGGAACACCACTGCTCCCTTCAACTGCTCACCAAAACCAGCCCACAGGTTTGCGGCCTCAGAGACCCCAACTTGAATCTCTCTTGACCTGCTTCCTATCAAGGGGGGGCCTTCTGAAGTACAGCCCCGGGGTGATGGCTTCTGCTCTGGAGTCCCACTTCTTGGATTCAAATCCCAGCTCTGCCTCAGACTCCCTGAGAGACCTTGGGCACATTCCTTTCCCTTCTGTGCCTCAGGTACCCCACCGACAGAAAGGGTTGATGATGAAAACTATCTCACGGGCCTGTAATGAAGCTTATGGGATAGAACACATGTAGGTACGCGGGGTGCTGCCTGACACATGCCTACTCACTCCATAAAGGTCCACTCTTAGGAGTATTCTCTTGTTGACCCCTCATCCTGCTCTTCGTGGGGTGCACATTCCAGCTGAGCACCATGGCCAAGTAGGAAGGAGCTAACATTCCTGGAGCCCTACTGTGAGGCCCTTCTGTCTCCACGGCTCTGCGGACCGACAATACCTCTACTCATAAAGGATAAAAATGAGATGGAGAGAGCTGGGATAACTTGCCTGTTCCAACCAGAGTCCCAGCAAGAAAGCAAAGGTGTACAGGCTCAACCTGGGCCACAGAGGAGAGCTCATACGAGGAGGCCTGCTTTCAGAGATGCTGGCATTTAAAGAAACCAATAAGGAGGGCCAGACACCCCGGGGCTAGAAACGGTAGGTGCTATTCCCTTTCTGAGCCTGAGAAGTGAGAGGAGGGCATGGTCGAAGGAAACTAGAGAGTAGTTCTATGGAGAGGAGCATGTGATAGGAGCTGTGCTTTCAGGAGAGGGACAGCCCACCTGAGCACAGACAGAGAGTGACAATACTGTCCTCGCTCACCCCCAAATGCTGGCTGCCACCACGGTATGAAATAATAGCAAATATATGTATTGGCCTCTCCTCGCTTCCCTCTACCCTTGTAATTTCCTAAGTCTTGTTCTAATAACTGGTCTTTGGCTATAGTTCCTGGCACAGAGCTCTCAAATCTCTTGGAATTTCTTGGGTGATAGTCTTTTGTTCAAAAGAGGCAGCTCTTGGTGGGTTTCTGGATAGATTCAGGATGGGGGCTAGTAACCAGAAAGACCAAGCCATGATTCAAAGCTTGGAACTTGCCATCTCACCCCACTCCCCATCCACTGGGGAAGAGAGAGGAACTGGAGATTGAGTTGATGATCCTTCATGCCTATGTGATGAAGTCTCCATAATGATACCAAAAGCATGGGGTCCAGAGAGCTTCTGGGTTGGTAAACACATATATGTGCTGGGAGGATGGCACCTCAACTCCACAAGGATAGAAGGTCCTGTACTCGGGACCCTTCCAGGCCTTGCCCTATGCATCCCTTCACTGGCTGTTCACTTGTACCCCTTGAAACATCCTTTGTAATAAATTGGCAGTAATAAGAAAACTGTTTTCCTGGGTTCTATGAGCTGCTCTAGGAAATTATCAGATCCAAGGAGGGGACATGGAAACCTCCAATTCGTAGCCAACTTCAGACAAGTGTAGGTAACTTGGGGACCTAGTACATGTGATTGGCATCTCAGATGGAGGCAGTCTTGTGGGACTGAGTCTACTCCCACAAAACTATTCAGTTACTGTCAGAATTGTTTCTGGGATGAAAAACCAGAAGTGTTGTGAGTGGGGTCCTAGAGTGAGAGTAAAGAAAGTGGAGAGTTTTTCCTAGACCCGGGGCCTCTCCTGGGCAGAGCCAACCAGAAGACAGAAGTCTAACAGGGTCTGTGAACATCAGCTTCATGGGGCCCAGAGCAGAAGGGAGAAAGTTCTAGAGGGCAAAAGGAGACCTTTCCACCCAGTGTCCAAGGAGACACAGCTTGAGGCGATGGCCCTGGGGCTGAAATACATAGCCTTCTGTATCCCAAAGCTGGCCTTGTCTTCTTCTTCCCTGGTGTTGTCAAGAGCAAAGCCATAGAGTTGCAGTTCGAGGACCAACTAGAGGCCAAGAATATATGGTATGTCTGTCCATACATTGCCCTTGGTGGCAGCCAATGTTATTACCAGTACCAAGTCTAATCAGTGACTGAGGACACTGGAGGAGCAAACACTGAACCCCGTGGCCCAGGCACTGCACCAGGAGCTTTGCCTTTTCACCTTTATGTTCTTCTCAACAACCATGCAATGCAGGTACTTATTTCCATTTTGCAGATGGGAAAGCTTAGGGTCAGATGGATTAAGTAAATTCTATCTAGCTGACATGGCAAAAAGAGAGCAAAGAAGGACAAGAAGGACTTTGGAGCCAGGACTCTTGGGCTCCACAGCCTGTTCTCTTTCCTCCAAATTCTAGAGAGTGAACCAAGGGGATGGTTACCTTTAATGGCAGAGGGGAAAGCTGAGGTCTCTCGCTGGGCTGTAAGCTCTGAGTCTGAGCTGCTTCGAGTTCTTCAATATTTTTCTCCTGGTCTTGCGTGTGTGATGAAAAACTTCCCTGGTGCCCATTGCTCGGGCTGTCTGTAGAGAAGACCCCAGAATTGGCTGTGCTATTCTTTTCCTCACTTGGGGTATTTCCACAGATACCTATAAAAACAAGCCAAGAAGTCAACAGCTTGGAAAGCCTGGCATTTCAGTGGAATCATGCTACATGGGGAACAGGATTTTCCTCCAATGACAGAGAGACCTTTTATAGCTGCTGGGAACGATGTGAGTTTAGCACCTCGGGAAGGATGATGCATTTAGAATAGAGAAAGGGAAGATTCTGGGTGTGATTTAAAAACCTAACTAGAGGGTTGTGACTCAACTATGAAAATATAGTAGCAACTGGAGAGTTAATAATGCCAGCTCCATCTTCCTAATTTCTTGCCATGTGATGGACAATACACAAACATATACACACACACTCACACACAAACACACATATTTTATATGTATATATCTTTCCATCTTTTCAACACATCCACCAGGAAGGTGTTATCCCACTTGAAATATGAGAAAGTGGAGTCGAAAGAATTAAATAGCTTGCCCAGGATCCCACAGCCAGCATGTGGTGGTACCCTTAAACTCAACCTCTTCCAGGAATCCCACTGAGCACGCCTATAATCAACACGTGATCCAAAGGCCAACATGTTAGGTCTTTGGGGGAGGATTTGGTCATAACAAAATGGTGGCCTCCATGTGGGCAAAGGCTGGGCCACTGATTCCTGTTTACCCCCTGTCTGACCCTTGACCTGGCACAGAAACAGGGAAAAGAATGTGAGGTCAGGAATCAATAGGTAAAAACCGTGGGCAAGGTACTTAACATTTCTGGACTTCAATTTCCTTCTAATTAAAGTAGAGATATTATCAACTACATTTTAGGGTTGGTAGGGCTTAGAAATTATATAGGGAGAGAGATTTTACATATGTAGAGAGAGAGATGAAGAGAAATTAGTTTAGTACATGGTAGAGCCTCAATAAAGATATTTACTATTAATATGTTAATGTTAGCTGTTCAACAATATGTGGGAGGAAGGCAGAATAGTCTAATTTTCTTTAGATGTGGATACAGAAACATACAAGTAGGTTTCCTTTAGATACAGACTCATTAGCACTTAAGGAAGTACCCAAACTCACACACTCAATGAACTGTAATTTAATGAATTAGATTGGAAGTTATTCAAATCTAAAGGTATTCAGGAGGGAATGGTGGGGCCACTGTTCCATAAAGCCTTATTCCTAGCAATCTCATTTGCAGATTCTACTGTCATTGTCCTTCTGGCAATGTTGGAAGCATCTGCTCATTTTCTTCCACACCCTTCCATGAGAGATGAGGATGGAACTTGTGATTGAATTAAAAAGTAAAGCTGTACCATGTGAGCCTGCCTCACGGAAATACAAGCTAGGAGACCTTCTGCAGGGAACGAAAACTCAGTCTGTTGTAGAGAGTGACAGCTGCCCGTGATGGGAATGTTATCTGTCTTGTCCCTGACCTCCAGTCTAGAGCGCCTGCCCCATCAGCAAGCTAACCAGATAGAAATTCACAGCAGTCAATCCTCCGCAGCTGTGTAAGGAGCCCCAATCATGGTAGGCAGAGTTACCAACAGGGGACTGGGGCCCTAGGGTGGAAAGACATGTAATTCACAGGCGTTATGGGAAACCTGCTGTCCAAAGTTCTAGGGTGAAACTGGTTTGAGCCTCACAGACTTTGGGTGCCCATTTTTTACACCTCCCATCCCAACGGCCAGCCTTGAACAACACCGAATCATTCCCAACTCAGCTGCATTGGTTCCTGACCAAAAAGGATGGCTCGATTCCTCCTCTCTGTCCTAGTCCTGCACAAAATGTGGAGGGAAATGCAAGGAAAGATAAAATATTATGAGAAGAACACTTGGGAAATCCAACAGAGACTGTGAACTGGGGCTGGTGTTTCTCAAGAGCTGGCAAAGCCCCTGGGTCGGCTCCCACCACAGCATGGAAGGCACACGCTGAGGCTCCGGCTTTGTCCCCTCCCATCCCCTGTTCTCGGAGCAGCTGCGGACCTGGGAAAACCCTCAGGCCATGGCGTGAATGTGTGCAAGTGTGAGAGAATGTGCGTGGTTCTCAGAGGGCAAGGAAAAGAAATTGTCCAGACACCCCGGAGTGTGAGAGAGAAATCCAGAAGCCTGAGTGCACAGGCAGTCTGTGGTTAAATTACAGGATCATTCAACCAAAACTCAGTGGTGATTCCAGGTAACCCGGAGGGAAGGGAATGTTAACATCCCCCATTACTTCCTCTTTTTTTTTTTTAGATTTATTTATTTATTTGAGAGAGAGAGCCAGTGGGGGGTGGGGGATACAGAGGGAGATGGAGAGAGAAAATCCCAAGCAGACTCCACCCTGAGCGCAGAGCCCACCTCAGGGCTAGATCTCACCACCCTGAGATCACGACCTGAGTGGAAACGAAGAGTCAGATGTTCAACCGACTGCACCACCCAGGGGCCCCGCACCCCCATTACTTCTACCCACCTCCCCAAACCCACTCCTAAATAAACATAATAATATTATTCTTTGATAGGGGCAACAGTTGCTCTCTCATACTTACCTAAAGGATAAATAAAAGTGTCTTTTAAAAGAACTTTACTGTTTGGGATGATCTCCAACAGGCCAAGTCTTAACCAGGTAAGACCAGCGTGCCCGCTGTGCGAACTCACTTTCAAACACAGCTCTCCAGTCTCCTCCCCAGCCCATTGCCACATCCAAGCCCCAGCTATGTAGAAACTCTGGAGCAGCCACTTTCCATAAGGCCTTGGGTGACAAAACAAATGTCCTCCCCATCATGCAAGAAAAGTGGGCAGAAAACCATGCAACAGCTGGACGGGCCATATCCAATGAAGAATTGGAGCGTGGCACTCGCATCAGGCAGAGCAAGCAACAGTAAAGCCCAGTCTGCCTGTAAGCCTGCCAAGCTTATTGATTCGTGTCACAACAGTGCTCCTTTGCAAGCCACCACCATGAGAAAAGCAACGTCAAGCCTACGTCAACTTAAATATCTGCATTCAGAAGCGGGGGAACCTCCTCTATTTTCAGCAGTTCTTGGTTACCATGCTTCTGAATGCAGGTGAAGACGTACCTTTTGACTGAGAAATGATTAATTCTATGCTGTCAGGAGAATTCTGAATCATTCTAACAGCCATGTCGAACGTGAAGCCCTCCAGACTGATGTGATTCAAGGCTAGTATCTGCCCTCCTAGAAAAATAACACACCTTAATACCATCAAGGAAAGAAAGAGCAGTTCCTTAAGGCAATGTCTCTGGCAATTTAAAAAGATGTACCTGGCTTGATCTTTTTAGCTTTCTCAGCTGGTCCCCCAGGTATAATAGAAGATATAAAAATGCCAGGGTCAGCTTTGCCAACGCCTTCACCCTCGTTTATGACAAAGCCTGTAATCCAATGATATTTAATAAGATGATACTTAATGATTTTGCAGCCCAAAGAGGTTAGGTCATTTGCGTGAGGTCGCACAGCTACCAAGTGGCACTGCTGATATTTCTAGCTAAGTCCCCTGAGTCTCGAACAGCTCTTTCCACTCTGAGACACGTGGAGAAAAGTTGATTGCCCCCCCATCAGTAAGCACAGCAAAAGCTAGGAACACAACCCATCAGATTTTGCCCCAGTAGATAATCAGAAATAGGAAAGAGATTGTGTTTTTATTTGAGTAGAGTTGAAACACAATGTTACATTAGTTTCAGGTGGACAGCACAGTGATTCAACAAGTTCATACATTATGCTGTGCTCACCCCCAGTGTAGCTCCCGTCTGTCCCCGTACATCCCTGTTACAATATCGTTAACCGTGTTCCTTACACTGTGCCTCTTATTCCCATGACTTACCCATGCCGTAACTGGAAACCTGTATCTCCCACTCCTCTTCACCCATTTTGCCCACCCCCCACATCCCTCCCCTCGAAATCATCAGTTTGTTCTCTCTCTTTATGGGTCTGATTCTCCTTTTTGTTTATTCATTTTTTTTTAGATTCCACATATAAGTGAAATCATATGGTATTTGTGTTTCTCTGTCTGACTTACTTCACTTAGCAAAATACCCTCTAGGTCAATCCACATTGTCTCAAATGGAATGATCTTAACCAGAAAGAGACGATTCTTAATAGAGTATCTTGTCTCAGTGTTTTGTTTCTTGTGTGGTTTCTCAGGGTCTTTAAATGTAATAAACAATAAAGATGTGAAAAAGATTGACTATTCCTTACCATCACTAAGAATCTAAGTATACTGGAGAAAGGCTGTCACATGGTATTAGGATAAAAAGTCTCTTTCTTTTTTTTTAGAGAGAAAGAGAAAGAGCAGCAGAGGGGCAGAGGGAGAGAGAAAGAAAAGAATCCTAAGCAGGCTCTGTGCCCAGCACGGGGCCCAACACAGAACTCAATCTCATCACCCCGAGCACATGACCAGAGCTGAAATTAAGAGTCAACTAATGAGAGACTATGGACTCTGGGAAACAAACTGAGGGCTTCGGGGGGGTGGGTGGGGGATTGGGATAGGCCGGTGATGGGTATTAAGGAGGGCACGTATTGCATGGTGCACTGGGTGTTATACACAAATAATGAATCATGGAACTTTACATCAAAAACTAGGGATGTACTGTATGGTGACTAACAAAAGTCTCTTTGTATCTTGTACTTAAATTCTCAAGATACGAACCCCCAAATCTTATCAGGCTTAAAAGGAAAACTTTGCCCCCAAAGTCCCATTATTTGTTAGGGACACTTAAAGGGAAGAAAAAGAAGTGATCACTGAAAAAGGCACGCTGGGAGAGAGTCAAGAGAGGGGAGTAGAAAAGTCAAAAGGGGAAATGGCACACGCCTTCCTTCTGCCCAGAGGGAGAGACTGGGTCTCACCTACCAGAAGTCCCTCTTACCGAAACCACGACGTGGATCCCGGGTCAGTGTCACGTGCACGATTTCTTGTTCCAGTTCAGCTATAAAGCCCTTTCTCCTGTTATTTTGTGGCCCTAGAGGTGGAAACAAAGTCACAGTGTGCTTTTTCCCCCAATCATCTGAAACCACATACAAAAGGGGTCAACAGTATTTTACACACACACGCTCAGGCACACACAATACCGGGACTGGATCACTGAATACACACTTCTGATCCCCTCGCTGGGTCAGTGTTGTCTCATCAAGAGCAGAGGCAAGAGTGGGGGCAAGGGACATGGGGCTCGTTTTCTATACAACTTACTATAGCTATTTTTTCCTGCATTGGTCTTGGGACAAGACAGAATTTGAGCAGCGATGTACTTGTGGGCAGTGAAAAGTAAAACTAAGGTTAGAGCACAGAGATGGGATAGCGAAGACTTCGCTTCCTGAGTCTCTAATAATAAGAGGCAACATGGCCCCACAGATCAGCAAGGGCACCCTGCAGGGTTTCCCCCTGAGCTTGGGTCTTGGAGGGGACCCGAAGCAGGGCCCTGAGGTCATTCTGGACAAGCTGGAGTCCTGGGGCGGAGCGCGCGATTGCTGACCACAGAGCACATGGGCAAATCCCCCAGTGCGACCCACCACCCCGTGCTCTCCACATCTCTCCCCCAACCTCCAATCCCGGGGACCACAGCAGAGCCTGGCGACGGTTCGTGGTAAAGAGCTGCCCAGTGGTGTTCCAGGGTCAATCCCCAGGCTTAAGTTTAGTCAAGTCTAAATATTTTCTCTAGTTCTGGAATCTTTCTTTCCTTTCCCTGGGGTCTTCCCCAGAGGATGTACGACAGAGGAGAGCACTGTCTACCCTGTCTATGTTTTCTGGTGAAGAGTAAGAGGTGAAAATCTGGGTCCATGAAGATTGGAACTGAAGTGGACAGCGCGCTTCTGACCACACCACTCCACAGCAGGTGCCCCTCAGGCTGGACCAGAGCGCTGAGGACCTCCACTGGCACTAACACATTTCAGATCCACCTGCCCAGCCCAAGCCGAAGGGGGACTGCAAGGGCTCTTCCTGACCTCAAGTAGTTTTGAAATTAATTTAAAAAACAAAAAGAGGGGCGCCTGGGTGGCACAGCGGTTAAGCGTCTGCCTTCGGCTCAGGGCGTGATCCCTGCGTTGTGGGATCGAGCCCCACATCAGGCTCTTCCGCTATGAGCCTGCTTCTTTCCTCTCCCACTCCCCCTGCTTGTGTTCCCTCTCTCGCTGGCTGTCTCTATCTCTGTCAAATAAATAAAATAAAATAAAAATCTAAAAAAAAATAAATAAAAAATAAATAAATAAAAAACAAAAAGATTGTGACTCTTCCTGGGAAGGAAAAATGACGTAGCAGCAGCAGTTTCCAAGCAAGCGTCACGTGCAAGGTCTCCTTTTTCCCAAACTTGGCCCACACCCCGGCGCATACCCCTGTGCACATTCTCGACAGACGGCCCAGAGGCAGGGTCACAAGTCCTTGGCTTCTGGATCAAACAGATGGTCTCCAGCTGCTCCCGACCTGCACAAGGGCTGCAGGGAAAGGCCACAAGATGAGAAACGGCAACTCTAAGAGGCACCTTCCTGGCATTTCTGAGTCTGAGTGGTGGCCTGTGGAAGGCAGCCAGGTGACCCATTGACAGACCCCATCACAGGCTGACCTGGTTGTCAGAAGTGTACTGGGAAGAATAGCTTTGGGGTCTTTCTGTCTGAGAGGGGACCCTTGAGTCCCCTCAGCCTCCTATAAGCCTCCGGCTGTCCCAACTTTGAGTTGGGTCTGCGCCCTTCAAAACCTCCTTTTCCTTAACCAGAAAATAGGAATAATATTCTTGTTCCCCATGCTTGTGAAATGATCATACACCATTGGCTCCAAAACAAGGTAGTAAGTATGGAGCTTAGTGGGTCCCAAGGTTTTGTCATTTGCTTCTGTCTTGAGCCGGTCTGGGCTGCTCCAGCGCCCCCACGATGAGTGGCCCTGCGGCCTCCACACAGTAACTTACCTGCTTGATCCCTGCAAGCACTGGGGTTGGCCTCCCCCTCATCACACCAAGCTTAGAACAAGACCTTTCATGCAGGCATGCAGCTGGCCTTGGCTGAGTCAGTATTCTAGTAAACAAAGAGGACACTATGCCCTAGGAGAATAATGGATTCAGGGGTGACATGCCCCGCCCCCAGGGTCAGCTGTGCACGAGATAAGCTGCACGGAGGGATGAGCAGAGTAGAGAGGGCACAGCCACTGGGGCTCAGAGCCCTGGAAAAAGCCAGCTCTGGGCCTCCTCGGAAGAAGGGAAGGCCAGGAAAGTCAACCACCTGACAGATTTGGCCCTTCATCACCCCGACCGGCCCCGAGCTCTGGGAGCTCACGCCAGCCCCACTGCTTCAGGCCGCAGGACGCAGGCAGGGCTGCAGCGCGGGCAGCTTCCCACTGAGCCTGTCCCTGTCCCCTCCGATCCGTGGTGCCAGGTGTTCTTGGCATGCAGCCTGGCACTGTTCAGAGGGGCCAGGGCTCAAAAAGGAAGAACAGTAGTGAAGGGGGAGAGAAGGCGGGTGCAGGGGCGAGGGGCAAGCACAGAGCCATTCTTCAGAGACTAGAAATGAGGCCTCAGTCTGCCTGGGCTCCTGTTGATACTGTGCATTTCAGCAAGTTCGACCCTAGCTGACGGAGCACCTACCAGGCGTCAGGCCCTGGCGCAGCAAGGCCCTGAGGGTAAAGGTGGATCTGATGGGGGCTCTGCCTTCCGGGGGTCCCATCCCACTGCATGATGTGGGGCAGGTGCCTTCCCTGCCAGGTAGAGCTGACCAACATGCCCAGCAAGAGGCACAGGCTTTAGAGGAAGGCGACACAGTCCTGGAGCAGCCAAGAGAGGCTATGAGGACAAGTTGGCATTCGGGAGGGCCTTTGGAGAAAGGGAAGGACTGTTATGCCCCAGGTTTCTGTGGCCTACCTGATCTGGCCACAAGTGCCCACACTGCTTAAGAAGGCCCAGGACTGGCACTTACTGCCAGCCGCGGAAGGGCAAACTGTGTGATTCCACTCACATGAGGCAGTGAGAAGAGTCAAAGTCACAGGGGCAGAAGGTAGAATGGTGGTTCCAGGGACTCAGAGGGGAGGATGAGGATTGTTGTTTAATGCATATAGTTTCAGTTGTGCAAGATGAAAAGAGTTCTGGCACCCTCCCCCCCCACCATCCCCACCTTGCCTAAATGTGCGAGAGAGTTAATGCCTCCCACAGATCACATTCCAGCAGAGGGGAGAGGAGCCAGTACGTAAGCCTGTCCCTCAGACAGACAATTCGGGGAGGTCTTCTGCACACTTCTCACTGGAATGCAGGCCTGGTTGCCCACACCAGCTGCTTTGATGACACTGTCCTCAGTGTCAGAGAGAGAGGGAGAGGGACAAGCAGACTCCAGGCTGAGCACAGAGCCCATCGCGGGGCTCGATCCCAAGACCCTGAGATCACAACCTGAGCCGAAACCAAGAGTCGGACACCTAACCGACTGAGCCATACGGGCATCCCTGCCCTCCTTTTTCGGATTTTCCCTCCCTGTCTCACTCTCCCCACTCACTCCTCCACAAAACTAGCTGCCCCCAGTCATTGTCTCAAGCTGTGCTTCTGGGGACCGTCCAGCTGGCCGAGGACCCAATTTCCCTTTCCATTTTACCAGTAACCCCTGCAGTGAGTTATGAAGGGTCCTGAAAATGTGGCATTTGTAAACTGAAACGAGAGCAGTGGCAGGGTTTACTGAGGCCTCTGACTCAGCTTTCTATAGAGAAGGCTGGCTGCCGCGCAGTGCTGTGAAGGCCCTACTGTGCATGCCCACTGGCAGACCCCTGGAAGCCCGCCGTCCTCGGGAAGGAGCCTTTGCAGTCCACACCTTCTCAAGGTGGCCTTGAGTCTGTCACGGCTTCTTCAGGCTTCTCATCTAGAATGTGTTGTCGAGTCCTATCAATCGAGTGACAGATGAAAAATGGCCAAGCACTCTTGGATGCTCCCACATCAAGAGGTGGTCTCTTTCTAGAAATTAGGGAATCCATCCCATTTACAATAACACCAAAAACCATACGTTACCTTGGAATTAACTTAACCAGACGTAAAGGACCTATATCCTAGAAACTATAGATCACTTTTGAAAGATATTGAGGAAGACATAAAAAGATGGAAAAATATTCCATGCTCATGGATTGGAAGAATTAACATAGTTAAAATGTCCATACTACCCAGAGCAATCTACACTTTCAATGCTATCCCGATCAAAATACCGAGGACATTTTTCAAAGAACTGGAACAAATAGTCCTTAAATTTGTATGGAACCAGAAAAGGCCCCGAATCTCCAAGGAACTGTTGAAAAGGAAAAACAAAGCTGGGGGCATCACAATGCCGGATTTCGAGCTGTACTACAAAGCTGTGATCACAAAGACAGCATGGTACTGGCACAAAAACAGACACATCGACCAATGGAACAGAATAGAGAACCCAGAAATGGACCCTCGGCTCTTTGGGCAACTAATCTTTGATAAAGCAGGAAAAAACATCCGGTGGAAAAAAGACAGTCTCTTCAATAAATGGTGCTGGGAAAATTGGACAGCTACATGCAAAAGAATGAAACTTGACCACTCTCTCACACCATACACAAAAATAAACTCCAAATGGATGAAAGACCTCAATGTGAGACAGGAATCCATCAAAATTCTAGAGGAGAACATAGGCAACAACTTCTATGACATCGGCCAGAGCAACCTTTTTCACGACACATCTCCAAAGGCAAGAGAAATAAAAGATAAAATGAACTTATGGGACTTTATCAGGATAAAGAGCTTCTGCACAGCCAAGGAAACAGTCAAAAAAACTAAGAGACAGCCCACGGAATGGGAGAATATATTTGCAAAGGACACCACAGATAAAGGACTGGTATCCAAGATCTACAAAGAACTTCTCAAACTCAATACACGAGAAACAAATAAACAAATCATAAAATGGGCAGAAGATATGAACAGACACTTTTCCAATGAAGACATACAAATGGCTAACAGACACATGAAAAAATGTTCAAAATCATTAGCCATCAGGGAAATTCAAATCAAAACCACACTGAGATACCACCTTACGCCAGTTAGAATGGCAAAGATAGACAAGGCAAGAAACAACAATTGTTGGAGAGGATGTGGAGAAAGGGGATCCCTCCTACATTGTTGGTGGGAATGCAAGTTGGTACAGCCACTCTGGAAAACAGTGTGGAGGTCCCTTAAAAAGTTAAAAATTGAACTACCCTATGACCCAGCCATTGCACTACTGGGTGTTTACCCCAAAGATACAGACGTAGTAAAGAGAAGGGCCATATGCACCCCAATGTTCATAGCTGCATTGTCCACAATAGCCAAATCATGGAAGGAGCCGAGATGCCCTTCAACAGATGACTGGATTAAGAAGCTGTGGTCCATATATACAATGGAATATTACTCAGCTATCAGAAAGAACGAATTCTCAACATTTGCTGCAACATGGACGGCACTGGAGGAGATAATGCTAAGTGAAATAAGTCAAGCAGAGAAAGACAATTATCATATGATTTCTCTCATCTATGGAACATAAGAACTAGGAGGATCGGTAGGGGAAGAAAGGGATAAAGAAAAGGGGGGTAATCAGAAGGGGGAATGAAACATGAGAGACTATGGACTATGAGAAACAAACTGAAGACTTCAGAGGGGAGGGGGTGGGGGAATGGGATAGACTGGTGATGGGTAGTAAGGAGGGCACGTATTGCATGGTGCACTGGGTGTTATACGCAACTAATGAAGCATCAAACTTTACATCGGAATCTGGGGATGTACTGTATGGTGATTAACATAATATAATAAAATAAAATTAAAAAAAAAAGAGGTGGTCTCTTTCTGCGACCCTTGAATCTGTGCTGACCTGGGAGTACTTTGATCAAAAGAGGCTGGCAGAAGTGATACTGTGTCAGCACCAGGCCCAGCCTCTAAGAAGACTGGCAGCCTCGCCTTGGGCCTGTGGAGCCGTGAGCTTCCAGCAGGAGCCTGAGTACCTGGCTGGAGGCACCATGTGGGGAGGTCCTGAGGCCACATGGGTAGTGACAGGTGCCTGGCGAGCTCACTGTCCCAGCCATCCCTACCAAGGGGCCACACGTGTAAGTACAGCCATCTCGGAGCCTCCAGACCAGTCCTGCTTAAGCGCCAGCAATGACCCCAGGCCGTGCCACCTGAAGAGGAAGAGTCACCCAGCTAAGGCCTGCCTGAACTTCTATCCCACAAAACTGTGGAAGAGAATAACAAAAGAGTTGATGTTCTAATTAAGCCAGGGTGCTCTAGAGTCCTTTGTTACACAACAGCTCCTGCACCAATGGTCTGCCTCCATCATGACTGATTCCGTCCACGCCCCATGGTGATGCAAATACTCATCAATTAATGCAAATATGCATCAAATATGCACCAATTAAATCTCCTGAGATAGTTAACATATCCGTTTTACAAAAAAGGAAATGGGGAGAGATTGGGTCACTGTCTCAAGGTCATGACTCAAGGTCATGGAGCTGAGATGTGGGCCCAGAAATTGTGGGTGCAGAATCTGGGCCATTCCTGACCAGTCCACTTCCTGCCATTCCCAAGCCTCCTCCTGGTCTAGGCTCACCCTCGCCCGCCTGTACCGGTCCAGAGATGCCTCTGTACTCATCCCACTCTCCACCGCTACCCAGTCCGTCCTCCCGGGATCAGAAGCCACCAGAGGGCGCCTGTGAGCACCTGATCAGGTCCCTCCCTCCTCTGCCCGCAGCCTTCCAGGGGTCCCACCTCTCTGCGTAAAAGCCAAATTGGAGGCAATAGTCTCCTAAGAATTACTTTGAGATGTATAATACTTTTACACATAAAAGAATTGCAGGTGGACAGCTAGAGACAGACAGACATCAGAGTTCAGACGAATCATCCATCTCTTGCTGAAGCAAACGTATAACTCATTCCAAAAAGCAGCTCCTCCGGCAACCTTCATTGGTCACGTGCTGCCTGTGAATCTCTGCTATTTCTAGAACTTGCAATGTAAGTATAATCCAAATTCTAGGCTATTTTTAAGTTTATGGATCCATGTGTTATAATGTAAAGTTGTGTTTAGAAGCTCATTATTTTCACTTACAAATTAAATGACAAGCCATCCATCAGCCGAGAAAGCATCACAGCGGAGAGGTTAGGAGTCTCCACTCCAGGGCCGGCGGCATGTGCTCGAATCCCAAACTCTCCATTTCTTCGCTGGGAACACCCGGGATAATGATAGAAACCACTCCGCAGGGCGGTGAGGGTAAAATCAGGTGACGTGTGCAAGGGCTTAGCACAGTCCCTGGCTCATGATAAGACCGAAGAGGCTTTTACGACTCGTATATTTTTTTCTCTTAGGTTTTGTCTCACCACCTAGTACTTTCTCTACCAAAACACAGAGCAACCCCATGTGGGATGGGATGTCTGCCCTGCAGACTTCAGCAGACTTTGCCCAGGGCCCGCCTTCAGGAAATCTCTACGGAATTAGTTTGTAGTTGAATGAATGGATATTTCCCTTAGACATCTAACATCCCTTAAACAATTCCTTCAGGTACAGAATGCTCCGGAGTGCCAAGTACAAGACGGTTTGGGCTCAGAGAACAGATGTGTCAAACCCACCTGCCTCGGTTTCCCTGTGCCACAGTCTCCTTGCTGGTTTCCAGAGAGCAGTTATCCAGCGACGTGGGGAGCAGGACCCCTGCAGCGGCCTCCAGCCTGGGTGCAGGTGGGAACAGTGTGTTTTCTGAGCTCGACAATCTCTGAATCCAAGTGAGAGGCTTGGACTGGACCAGGTGTGCATGACTCACATTGGGCATTTGCACACATTTATCACGGTCTGAAATTTGGGAGAAGAACGTGAGCAACACAAATACACACAAGCTTGATGCTGGACATATCACTCTTGGGGCAACAACGCATCCCGGGTTCTGATGCTGCTTTTCTTTCTGCGCACTCTGTCCTCAGGCTGACTCAGGGGGTTCTTGTGTTCAGTCCCTAGGATGCCAAGCCTTCCTAATTAACATTTGCTAATGAAAGCAACCTCAGAAACACAGGAAAGGAAAGGAGATGCTCTCCCTCCCCCTGTAGCTGACGGGCCCCCAGCCAGGGTTCTGATGGGTGTCAACATGCACGGCAATGTCACAATAAAACTTGCAGAAAGAGCCTGGTATAAAATTTACTGCTGCCACCCATTCTGCTTGCTGCCTTTATAAAACCGTCCCCACAAACGTTGTAACAAATGGGTCTTCAAATCCCCTGGACTCCCAGATTAGGCTCTGGCCTGTGGAATAGAACCATAACCTCTACACAGTTTAGCTTCCCTGGTGGTATTAAGATCCAGTATTCTGAAATATGAATACCTATCAGATGTATTGAGTCTCCCAGCCTTGAACTTCCCTTTCTCCTTCATGCAGGAAGCTGTAATAACTGGCTCTAATGAAGTCCTTAACTCTAGAGCACGCATGTCAGTGACTCTCACCACTATTCATGTCATTCATAAGAAATTGAGATTTGATTGATGGAGTCCTTAAATTAACCAGGCTTTATAAAGCCCAGTTTGTATTGTGAAAAAGGAAAATGATGACTAAATTCTGGCCATCTGCTCCCTGCTGAAACAGAAGGAAAAAACGCTCAGGCACATGGCGCCTCTGTGACTCTGGGTTTGTCTGTGTGTGTGTGTGTATGTGTGTGTGTACGCGTGTGCAAAGCACGGTGAAGGACTTCCACATTCAGGGGGTCTGTGAGCATGTATTTTCTCAAGCAGAATCCCCCCTTCTCTACAATGGTGTCTGGTCCATGGCCAGGGCTGGGCCCACTGAAAAACGTAGCCTTTCAAAAATACTTCTTGAGAACTTTCTGTGTCCGTGAGGCATTTGGGACTCTCACTCACACAGTGGGCAAGAGAGAACAAAGGACTGTCAGCAATTTGAATAGCACCTGCAGCTTTTGCACGAGTCATATGGCATCTTACCCCAGAGCTCAGGTGCATTCGGACACAGAGCAACTACGGTAACGCCAGCACCAGCAACTCATGTCTGCTGAATATGCTTACATGTGCCAGGCACAGTCGTAAGCACGTTATCTCTATGGTCTCCTTCAAGCTTTACAATAACCCTGTTGGGGTAGATATTGTTATACCCATTTTATAGAGGAGGAACTAGAGGCTAAGAGAGCTAATAATTTGCTCAAGGTCCCAGGGCTTGTAAGTGGTAGAGCAGGACCTCCACTTGAGTCGGCCGACTCCACAGTCCACACTAGAAATGAAGGAGCCCAGGATACAGAGACAAAAACAGTAGCAGAGGGGATTCATCCGAGACATGCCCAGCCTTCTGATCGCCAGGGCCCAGAGGGACAGTCATCTCAGGCTTAATTATGGACCTGAGACCTCTTTGTGTGTTCAGCAGCCTGCAAGACAGCACGCAGTGTAGCTGGAGAGCAAAGTGGAGGACTCAGGGCAAGACCTACATCAGGGTTCAGGCCAGGTTGGGGAGAGTCTGACTTGCCTCTCACAGGACAATGGGATTGTCCCTGCAGACAGCAGAAATCCCCTGCACATTTTCAGTGTGGAAGAGCATGATCAGATCGGTGCTTTTAAAAGGTCGCTGTGAAGGCTGAGAGCAAGACAATTAGAGGGACATGACTGCCAGTGGCAAGTCCCTTTGAGAGCACTCAGTGAGAGGTGGGATGTGACAAGAGGATGCAGGTTCAGACCCCCCACCCACCCAGTTTCTTGCAGAGTGGGTGGGTGGTCTCAGTTGAACAAGACAAAGATTGTGGTGAGAGTTTATGGAAAGATGAGATCAACTGCAGACTTGCTGGGTCTAGAGGACCACACGGGGCCATCAGATGGACATGGCCAGCTCTTAGCTGGATGCAATCACTGAGCATGGCGTCTGCAGAAAGAGTTTCTACTACAAAGACACTTTTTTAAAGGCAAAGAAAAATTATCTACTTTTTCCAAAGAAGACATACAAATGGCCCAGAGGCCAATGAAAAGGTGCTCAGTATCACCAATCATCAGAGAAATGCAAATCAAAACCACAGTAAGATGTCACACATGTCCAAATGGTCACTGTCAAGAAGACAAGAGACAACAACTGTTAACGAGGACATGGAGAAACGGGACCCCTCATGCACTGTTAGTGGGAAGGTAAATTGGCACAACCACTACGGAAAACAGTATGGAGGCATCTCAAAAAATTAAAAATAGAACTCCCATATGATCCAGCAATTCCACTTCTGGGTATATACCTGAAAGAAATCAAAACACTACCTTGAAGAGATCTCTGCACCCCCATGTTCAACTGAAGCATTATTTATAATAGCCAAGACATGGAAACCACCTAAGTGTCCATCAACACATGAGCAGAAAAAGAAATGCGTATACGTATACAACATATATATGATATTTTTCCTCCATAAAAGAGGAAATCCTGCCATTGGAGACAACACGGAAGGACTCTGAGGGTGTTCTTCTAAGTGAAATAAGTCAGACAAACAAATATTGTCTATCCTCACTATATGCAGAATCTAAAAAGCTGGACACATAAAAGCAGAGAGGAGAATGGTAGTTGCCACAAGCCAGGGGGTGATTTGGGGAGACGTTGGTCAAGGAGTACAAACTCCAAGCTGTACGATGAGTAAGTTCTGGAGATCTGACGTGCGGCATGGAGAGTAGAGTTAACGATATTGTATTATATCCTTGGAAGTTGTTAAGGGAGTAGCTCTTAAATGTTATCACCACACAAAAAAAATTGTAATTATGGAGGGAATGGAGGTGATAGCTGTCTTATTGTGGTAATCATTTTGCAATAGATGGGCATATCAAACCATCCCAGTGTACACCTTAAACTTACATATTTATGTCACTAATCAATAAAGCTAGAAAAAATAGAAGAAAATAGCATCACGTGGACCCGGCCCAAAAGAAGAAAAAATCGTCTGAAATAATTCTTTTAATGCAAATGTTAAATACGAAAACTCTTACGATGGTAGAATTTGGAGTTTGAGAGAACGGTGCATTATGAGCAAAGCAAGCGTAGAAGGACTAGTTTCACAAGTGAGCCTGTGGACCTTTATAAATATTTTACATTCACTGGTATTAGGCAATATTGATGACGTTTCACATGGCATCTCAGCAATAGCAGGTAAAATAAAGTTAATTTACATTCATTCTCTCCAGCTCCCTGCAAACACACTAAAACTGCCGCTCCGCACCTTCAGTGAAGTCTTTATAGTTGATTCGGGTTTGCTGCTAATCCCGTGTCCCCTTTATTGTCTGTGTTTGGTTCCGTATCCCAGTGCTCAGCGATGTTGTTTCCTGATTGATCCCGTGTCCCAGGCCCCCAGAACCCAGTATTCACTGTCCCCCCGGGAACCAGCCAGCACAGAACCAAACCCCCGTGAGCAGAAGGGGCTGTTAGTACCCACGAGAGCAATGAACACGGGACACGGAGCTAGAAACGTCACACATACTGTCCCTCTAAAGCCTACCAGACACCAGGGGGCTCTCCTGAGGACACTGAGGCTCAGAGAAGGGAAGTGAGTGGCCCCAAGTCATACAACTAGTAAGTGCCACTGCCCTGAGTCCACTGGGCTCCAGGGGCCACATTCCAAGTCAGGGATTCTCAAACTTTTCTGTGCATCCAAATCGCCTGGGTTCCTTTTCAAATGCAGACATATTCAGCAGGTCTGTATAGGGCCTGAGATTCCGCATTCCTGGCAAGCTCCTGGGTGATACGCGCACGCAGAGACCACTGTATGAATATGAAGGCTGAAACTGCTATATTAAATGGTTCTTTTTTCAAACTAAAGAAGAAACAGTGCTTAGAGATCAACAGCAAATGTGCTCCATCCAATGCTCAACGCCAAACCTCTCTAGTCCTAAAGTCCCTGTCCTGGCAGGATGCGAGAGGCGTTACTGACCAAGGGAAGAGCATAGGCACCAGGCCTCAGGGAGCCACAGGTTCAAACCTCAGCCCCAGCACCACCCGGCTGGCCCATGACTTCACTTCTCCGAGCTTCGGTCCACTTCCATCACTAATGCTGGTACCTACCTCGTGAGGCTGCCTGATAATTGCAGTTTTGGGAAACAATGTATTATGAGCATAAACGAGATAATTCATGGAAGGGTTTAGCATACCGCTAAACCTGGGAAAGTACTCATAACAATAATAAATAGTTCCTTAGCCCTTCCTAAATACTCAGTAAGTATTAACTAGTCTTCTGTGATGTGTGGCCTCATTTCACCTAATAGTCTTTTTCCTAATTAAAACCATTCTACATGCACATTGTTGAAAGTTTGGAAAATCCTGAAAAACACACAAAAAAGAAAACAATCACGTCTGTGTGCCGGACCCACAAAGGTAATAATAAACCATGAAGTACTCTGGTGCAGTTCATTTCCATACTCTTTCTTTCTTGTTCCAGAACGTGTTAAAACCAACCAAGTTACTGTCATGGTGGTTAGGCCGGTGCTTTCCAGGGCAGTAGGCACAGGTGGCCATTCACATTTAAACATGTCCGTTAAAATGAAATGAAACAAAAAATGTAGTTCCTCGGTTCTATGTGCCACCTTTCAAGTGTCAGTAGGTACACACTGGTAGTGACCCCAGAACAAACAGTGTGCAAATTTCCATCATTGCAGAAAGTTCTATTGGCACGAGATATGACTTCGTATTTCACATTTCCTCACTTAGCGCATTCTCCAAAAACTGACTTTTAATGTCTAAATTATAGAGCTGTGCTCTTATTTATTTCACTAGTTTTTGGAGACTTGGGTTGCTTCCAAATGGTCACTGTTATAAATAACGTCTAGTGAACGTTCTGGTGAACACCCATGAGCGTAAACGTCTGTGTATTTCTATATTTATCACCTTTGGGTAAATATCTGTCTGCAAGCGAAATTGCAGGCTCACAGACATGAGCTTTTTAAAGGCTTTTGATATATACTCCCAACTGCACTTCGGAAGGATTGTATCCATTCAGCCTACCCACCCCATGTTATTTATTTTAGCATTTACCAGTGGAAGAAAAAAACGTATTTCACCTTAATGGTATCTCTTGAGTCATTAGAGAGATCTAAAACTTTCTGGAGGTTTCTGGGTCAACTGTAGATATTTATACATATTGTTTTATGAAATAACAAACTTTTCAAACTGGAGGTTGAGAATATAGTGTCTACTCACCAGCTGCAATGGGCAGGGAGCTGGACTGAGCATTAAACCCATGCTGAGCAGAGCAGAGTCCCAGTAAATATTTGCAGGTCTTGGCTGAATCAGTGACAAACATGTGCTTTTTCCCAGTGATGCTGCTTGTGATGGTGAACTTCTTTCGCTGAAGGAAGCAAACACAGATTTTCATGTGTTGGTTATGTTTACCAGCCGTTGAAGCGTAACTATCCAGAGTTATCAAATGCTGGAGCCCTCAGTTCGAGATCAATGTACTAGGCATCCAGAAGTGTATGACAGATGTCTGACCATGGCCCAGTATTGTTTCTTAGAGTACAGAAAACTCCTCTTTTTATTTTTTTGTCTTCATTCACAGAGCAAAAGTGTGTTCATCGGAGATACCACCTTACGCCAGTTAGAATGGCAAAAATTGACAAGGCAGGAAACAACAAATGTTGACTCAGGTACACACTTGGCCCTCAGCAAAGAGTGAACATAACCCTCAGTGTGCATTTCAAAAGTCCATAAAATATACCTATAGTTCGCATTGCACAAACTCCCAGAAGTTGCAGACAAAATTTCAGCTAGCAGGTTTATAGAAAAGATTGCTGTATGTGTTCTCATATTTCTTGCTGTTATGGGAAAGGCTCTGTTCTAAGTGCTTTCTGGATATTAATTCATTTTATCCTCAAAGCTATGGAATGACAGAGGTCATACAATTGTCCTTATCCTACAGATGAGGAAACACACCAAGAGTCCTCAGAATGTAACAGAATTCAGGTCACATCACGAAGAAATGCTTCCCCACGTTTATACCTTCAGGGCCCACATACAAAATGATAATATTGTACAGCTCAGTGGAATGAACTGGAGAGGATTATCTATATGGGATTGTCTATATGGAGCTTTGGGGGAAAAAATCCGTGACTATTTTCAATACATAATATTAATAAAAACAATAAAATGCAAAGTAATAGAGATGATATTAAATATGAATTTATATATAACTTCTAAATAAAATCTCTAGTCTAGATATTCTAGATATTTCTATAAGAGCGTTGAGCTTGCTCTTAGAAAGATAATTTCTATAAATACAGGGCTTATGCTTGAAAGGATTCCCCGGAACCCCTGATCCTTATTAATGCTAATCCCTTTTAAATCATAATAGTCACCATTTCCCGGAAGCTCCATCCACAGGGTCAAATATTAACAAAAGGCAGATAATTATTCATTACTTTTCTTCTGAGAAACTGTTTTTACCCATAACCTAATTTTGAATAACTTGAGCATTTTCTAAATATTCTTTCACTTTATTGACAAATGTAATGTTGAAACTCCTGCTACTAATGCAAGTGAATTTGGAGTCCAACTGAACTATACTCTAGCCAGTATTTTTTAAAATAATGTATTTTCTCAAACACTCATAGATGTTGCCCTGCTAGCCTTAATAATTTTTTCTTAGTATTCAAATTATAATGACACCTGAACTCCAGCGGTTGAACATTTGCTTTTCCAAACTTGAATATTTGCTTGGAATTCATCCCTTTTGTCAGTACACGCTGATATGCTCTCATATAGTCTTGACAATTTTCTAGTAAGTGCACTCAGGTATTGAAAAATTTTAGATGAGTATGTCATTTTTTTAAAAAATCTAATAACTGTTCTTTAACAAATCTGAGAAAAGAGAATCATTCACACACACACACACACACACACACACCAATCTTTCTTTCAACTCATAAACTCCTGGCAAAACTCTCCTTTTAGACACTAAAGCTTTAAGTACCACAGTAAGTGGAATTTCTAGGCATAAAGCTGAAAAACAGTCTCAACTGTCATAGTTTGGATTTCTTCTCCATTTTGATAACATCATTTAATGAAAATGCGTGTGTGCAAGCAAACTTTCACAGAGACGAGCTGCTCTGTGAACAAGATGATGTCAAGCTTGAATCTCAGAGTTTTCAGTACAAACACAAAAAAATTGATTTATGCCTCTGTTGTTGCAGTACAAACACATTTGGTGCTTCCATAACATCTCCTTCGTTTCAAAGCAGTGTTTTACCGTTTCGAATATTTCGTCCCCTGTAGTTTTATTGTTACTGCTATTCGTTCGCCCACTAGTGTGTGTGTCTGGTCTGCTATCTCTTTGCAGAACGATGATGCTCTTCCAGCCGGAGGCAGATCAGCCACGAAGCTAATGAAGCTGAGGGGCCGGCAAGGGCTCTGGCCAAGTCCCCACGTGTTCTTGTGAAGTGTGGCAAGCAAGCTTGGAAATGTTCAGAGCTAGAGGCCGGTCTGACAGAAATCTCTTTCAGTTGTCAGGAATGAAAAACTGTGACTTAATTCTCAAAAACACCCCGATCAAGTGGCAGTTCTGTCCTATCAGGGATACACTTTAGAGCTGTAAGTACTGTGTTCTCAACACATCACATGATGTTTTTCCTTTTTTTGAGGGAGAATCACACGAAATAGAATGTATTCGACTGCCTGCCCTTGTAGCCCAGAAGCCTGAGGCGGCACTGCAAACAGCGAGTGTGTCTCTGTGCAAAGTGTCAGACTTTCTGCATCTTCTCAAAAAGAAAAATAACTTTCAGTCAGCAATGCTGGAAGAAAGTCTAAATTAGACTTCTATTGCCTCCAGAGAAGCTATTACAAAAGTGTCACGATATGGAAACATCATCGGAGTGCACGCCACTATCATTTGAAAGAAAAAAGGACTTACAGTTTATCGGGGAGTGAATTAATACCAGTAATCGTTTTAGGCTTGACGGTTTGGCGTAGTTGTTCCCATTTTTAAATTCACAAGTTGTGGCGATTTCTTTTCTCACTCTAAAGGAATATTCACTTTCATTTCATAGTTTGCATTCAGAACTTTGTACTCTTTTTCTTAAAGGGAGCCCTACAAAGCCTGTAGCCTCCCCTGCTCTCTGCGTTCCTCTCCAGGCTTTCGAATCACCACAAATAACCCAGAATGGTTACCAACACCGGTAGGGTCATCATTCCACAGCGAACCCTTTCTCGAATGGATAATCTCCAGAACTAACGTTGTCTCTGTCACAGACAGGCTGCCACCATGTCTACAAATCATAGTCCAAAATGGCATTTTCCTCTAACTCTATCACTATTTCCCCGCAGGCTGGCAAGATCCATGGTCTGCAATTGCCTGAAGCGTCTTGGCGTCTGCTATTAATTAGGCAAATTTCAAACCTACTTCCTGAGCTCACTCTTGTATTGTTCACAGAGTTCGCTTATTGTGCTTGCAGAAGCATGAAGAGTGATAGTCATTTTTTGCTCAAGGTGCCTCATTTGTCGCAATCGATTGGTGACATCATTTCATAGGATGACTTTTCCATAAAAAAGAGATTTGTGCTGAGGAAGAGGAAGGTCATCAAGGCATGGAAATCCTAATTAGCAGCAAGGTTGTTTATTTTTTTTTAAGCTACTAAGTTTGTGTTGTGAACCTGATGACTTTCTGGCTTTAGTCAAGAAATTGTCCCTGGTCATGGGAAAATAAATGTTTATAAACATTAAACCAACTTAAATATAAAGCATTAACTTAAGGGGATTGTTATAACTTTATAGCTTCGAAAATTCTAGTTTTCAAAATTACATTTTAGGTTATCTGCATTTTTACAAATGTCCTAAACACATCACATCGAAAAATTTAAACAGTTAACCATGACGTAAAGAAAATAGGAAGCAACGCAATAGTATTGAATTAATTCCATAATTAAAACTCCTCAAATCATCTTTCAATTGAATTAAAGTAAGTTGAGTCATTAAAATTATTTTTAAAAACTTACAAATATAAATTTTGTTTACTTTTAGATATAGTCAAAAATATCTGGGGTAAAGTTTCCCAATGGTGTATTATAAGCCACTTTAAAGAATTCAATTAAATTCTGTTCAGTTATTTACTTTTAGATAAAAGCTTTTTTCCAAAGACTAACAATAATTTATCATGAAACACTATCAAGAGGGCACCTGGGTGGCTCAGTTGGTTAAGTATCTGTCTTCGGCTTAGATCATGATCTCGGGGTCCTGGCATGGAGTTCCACGTGGGGCCCTGCGCCCAGCAGGGAGTCTGCTTCTCCCTCTCCCTTTGCCCCTCCCCCTGCTTGTGCTCTCACTCGCTCTCTCTCTCAAATAAATGAATAAAATCTTAAAAAAAAAAAAAAAGAAGAAATACTATCAAGAATCATGCTTGAACAGTATGTCAACCTCAACGGCCAAGATGGAAAACACAAAGGAAACATTAAGAAAATGAATTAAACCAATTATGCTCTACTTAGGAAACTCTAACATCAGATAATGAGCATAAAAACAGCAATCTAGCCAGGAGAAAAATTCTTAAAACCCAAAGAGAATATTAAATAGAAAGAAAGAGCTGATTTTTTTTTTCCATGGGCCAAAAGGCAAAGACCTTCACGATTGATAAGGAAATCACCACTAAAGGAAATGGCGCGCTGGCTGGGGTGACCAACCAGACAAGCAGGCAGGTTAGGTACCAGAGCAATCTGGGGGGACATCCGTAATGATTTTGGTGGCAAATTTATTGTAACTAAATTCAGGAAGTATATAAATACTCATGCAAATGGCATTGAAATACAATTTCAAATGTGATACGTTTAATAGGGATTTTTTGTTTCTAAAAAACTGCTTTTAAATGTTCAATGGGCATCAAAGATCCGCAGTCCCCAGTGTCCTATAGCACACCTGTAGTTCATGGGAGACAGGCCGGATGCCTCAGGACACAGTGTGCATGGGGAAAATTTAAAGCACAAGGGAAATATTTCAAAACCTGGCAGATTTCACTCCACCTACAGCAATCTCTCCTCTCCCACCTCCCAACACCAACCTTGCTCTCAGCATCGGTGGATATCCCAATTTAAGAGAACTCTACCCAGAGGGAAGATGTAGCCTTTTTGGCTGATGGCTATTCATAGGGGGAAAAAGAGAGGACCGGGCAAGAGACGGCGGGGAGGAGACGGCCTCCTGGGGACTGACTCTCCGATCCCCAGGTAGGCTTCTTCCAAACATGCCACAGTGTATCGGAGTAAGTGGTTGTGGGTTTACCTGGTCAGGGGAAGATCACGCGACCCCACTGCTCCTTTAAAGGGGCAACAGAACAAAGGGCAATGAAGCAGTTATCCACCAAGGTACACTCACACAAGTCGAAATCTTCCTGATTTCTCTCCACTGAAACCGCGAAGTTGCAATTCTGCTGTTGTTTTTCACTTCGTATACTATGATACCCTTGGCACAGATCCCCAAGGCCATCTCCCCTTCCCCCCTGGTCTTCTCTGGGAGTACTCGATGAACCAGCACACCGTATTCCGGGAGCTGCTGAGTGACCTGGAGCAAGAAAAAGGCCAATTTAGAAGAGATGGTCCCACTAATCTAAAATAATAGGCTTCAAGCCAGGTCACGAGAAGCATTTTAACAGATGTGCCGAAAACAAAAAGAGTAGGACTGCCGAATAAGTTTAGGAAAACACTGAGCTAACCGCATCTCCTTGCTATAGAATTTCTCCTCATCTCTAATATGATCGCATTTCCTATTTTATTAACTCTAGGAATCCTTTGTCATGGAGTTCCGTAAACAACACCTGGAAAGCAGTTACTATGAAAATGATGCAACAGAGGAAAAGTATTCTGAACAAGTGTTTACACTCAGATTCCGCGTCACCTCAGGGTAAGGGGTTCCTTTTCCCAGTGGTGTCTATCAAGTTGTCGAAATATTGAAATATTATCTGCTACAACCCGGGTTCTTCATTTTACGAATGGAAAAACTGAGGCCCAGGCGTAGAAAGCAACCTTCCAGGTGGTGAGCGCCACTGTAAAAGCAAGACAAGCCATGGACATCCTGCGGAGCAAATGGTCCATCTGTGGCATCTCTCACCATGTCCCAGGTGGGGTCCCGACAGCCCAAGGTCGTTCCTCAGTTTACCAGGTCCGGAGACTGAATTTGGTCAGAGCCCTGAGGGTCGATCAGGGATGGCGACTGCACCAGGCCCATCGAATTCTTAAGAGATCGGAGTATCAGCCTGATGCAAATGCTTTTACGTCTGAATGGTAATCACGACTCTATGCTGGGTCTACCATCTGCAACGTCACCTGCGACGTTCCAGGCCTCATCAGAAGGCTGATGCACCTGGACTCGCAGCAGCGACTTCTTGCTCCAGAAACTGGAAACGCCCTCGGCAGGGCTCCGTCGGTGAGATCTGGTTTCCCATCTCTACCCATCAGCAGAGAGCACTCTATCCCAGCCAATGTCTCCCACCCCCACACAGGGTAATAACAATAGGGACGAATTATGACTGCTGAGAGCTCCTTCCGCAGGATCCTTGCTGTACTTTTTTCCTTCCGTGAATGATCTCTGCAGACAGGTCATGCTGTCCGCAGAGCCGACAGCTCTTCCCGTGATGCTGATTAAGTCTCTGGGCCTGGAGCCTGCTCGTGTTCGAACTCCGGAGACACTGTTCCTCACCATCCTTGTCATCAGCGGTAGCCTCCGAAACACTATTTACTGAGCTTTCGGTGCTGAGATATCCAATGGCCGGACTAGGCGTGTGCTTACGGTACTGATTAGGGCCGTCCCAAAACAATAAGGTAAATTCCTTTAAATAATTGGATGTGATATTTCCAAAAAATAATTTAAAGCCTTAAAATAGTCTTCACTAAAGACTTTGCCTTTTACTAGACTTGCCTACATGCTTTAATTGTTTAGTATTTAATTTTAGTTTTTATTTTAGTTTTTAAGTATATAGAGAAGCATGTGATCCTGAAGTACTTGGAGTGACAGAATTTGTAAATGGCAAAGCGCCAGAACGCGGGGGCTCAGTGGGTTAAGTGCCTGACTCTTGATTTCTGCTCAGGTCATGATCTCAGGGTCGTGAGATCAAGGCCCCATAGGGCTCTGCTCTGGGCACGGAGCCTGCTGAAGAGTTTCTGCCCCTCCCCCACCTCTCTCTTAAAAAAAAATAAAAAATAAAAAAAATAAAATGGCAAAGCACCATTGTAAACCTTTCTCATGCATCATGCTGTTTAATCTTCACAGCCATCACAACAGAGAGGTGTAGCTATCTCTTTTCTTTTTTTTATTATTTTTTTTTATTATGTTCAGTTAGCCATCATTAGTTTATGATGTGGTGCTCAATGAGAAAGCAGAGGTACACTTAGGAGCCAGAAACAGAAGTATAAGTCTATTTCTGAGACCTCAGTCTCAGCAACTAAAATGCAGAGTTCCCATAATGTTTGGGAACATGGGTGAATATACATAAGATCCTCAGGGGCATTTTCAATCTGTAAAAAAATAAATAATCTCTCTCTCCATGCTCTACTAGGGAATCTTCTGGAGCAACTCTCCTGGTCATTCTGTATTGCGGTTGCTAATTGTCCTCTTAGAGGGTCACTTTATCTCCATGTGCTTAGGGGCATCTCACTATTTTCTCCTTCTCCCTACAGAGGCAGCCAGGTCTAGACTGGACCCAGGCTCTCCTGGCTCCCAGCCTTTGCAGCATCCTTGCTGTATTGAAAACTGTTGGAACAAATGGACTGTTTTGTCAAGAGAGTCGTACCAACTCATATCTTTTGACCCTATAATTCCATTCCTGGGAATCTGTCCTAAGAAAAGGTACTGAAATAATCCAGACAAACCCTTCTTATAGTGACATTTGGTGCAGACTAGCAGGCTTGGGTTGGGGGACCAGCTCCCAGAGATAAATATTTCCTAAAGTACTGCCTTCAAAGGGATCATTAGGTAGCCTTCAGAAAAGATATTTACAAAGCATTTGTAACTATCTGGGGCATGCATATGTTATATGCTAAATGGGGTAAGACACAGGATATAACCAGTAGGATTTCAACAGCTAAAAAAAAAAAAAAAAAAGGAATGTTTTTATAGTATATAGAAATTCTTTGTTTATGTGAAAAAAGATGGTTCCCTGGTTGAAGAAGTTTGGAAAACACTGAGTTAACCTTGAACAGGTTGTTCTGGGATTAATATGCTAATGTGGCTGTGAATCTTCCAGACAGAGTATGTTATTCAGCATTACCCACACTGGATTTCTGCCAAAGCTTCTTCCAGTGTGAGATGATGAACTAGCAGAATTAGTCATCGGTGAACCGGAGGCCAAGAGGCACCATCTGATAATGGAAGAGAGGAGCCACGAGAAGCTGTAATTAAATAATCCAGTGTCTGTTTATGGAGTGATTGAGCTCTGAGGATTCAGGGCCCTGACATTTACAACCTAGTAGGGAGGACAAGAAATGTATGGAAAGGACTGCAATGAAGAATGTCTTAGCAATATATATCAACAATGTTTCAAATGTTCATAACCTGAGACCCTATAATTCCACTCATGAGATTCTATCCCTAAGGAATTAAGCACAAATGCAGCTAAAGGCTTAATGTAGCAAAAACGTTAATCTCAGGATTGTTTAAAATAGTCCCATATTTAAAACAAAGTATGTGCCAAACAACAGAGTATTGAGAAAAAATTTAGGGTACACCATGTGTTGATTTAAAATAAAGTTTCAAAATGTTGGTGAGATGGGGTTATAAAAATACACAAATCTGCATATATAATATAAACCCAATTTAAATGTGTATGTGTATACACATGTGAATGCACAGAACAGAGAAAGAGGAATGAATACAACAAAATATAATTGTGCTGCTTCCAGGGGGCAGAATTATGAGCAAATCGTTACTTTTATAATTACGGGGGGAAGACTTTGCTTAGCTAACACTCACCCAAACAAGGAGGGTCCCGATGTGCTATGGGGTCACAAAGCCCTCAGGGGTCTCACGCAGCAGGGGCGGTACACAGCCCTCGCATGCCCAACCAGCCAGCACGGGGACCTAAACCCCAGCGTTCCTTGAAACTGATAAGATGGCATGCAAATGAAGTCAAATCTCTTCGCTGTTTTCCATCAACGACTGAAACAAAGCTTTCCTGTATTTCTGCCGAGGAGGTGGGGGATTCCTTCACAATCAATTTTCATCATTCAAGGAGGGACACAGAGAGCAGGACAAACAAAGCTGGAGCCTGGGGAGGGGCGAGCAGGTGGGCATTCTTGGTCCTACAGAGGCCTCCGCAGACCCGAGCCCTTGGCCTGCCTACTGGTTCTGTGGTTCGGCCGCCACCCTCCCTCATATGCCTGCTGACGGCTTTGAGGTGCCCGCTTGTCCCTCATCAAAGGAAGGCTGCTTTGTCTTGACAAGGAACATGCCCAAAGCCTGGATGGTAGAAAGCAGTGAGCTCTTTCCACCGGGGATTCTCACATGAAGTGCTTGTGGGTCTACATGTGCGAGGTCTTGCAGACAGGCTGCTCAGTGACCAAAAAGAAAAGGCCAGATCTCGCCTGGGCAGCTCTGCTTTCAAATGCCCATCTTTACTAAAGGCAAGCAACATGGACACGCTTCCTATCCATCTGGGGAGACTTGTACAGAAAAATGTACAAATCCGGAGCTTCTTTTGAAACTCCTCTTCAGCTCTAAAGGCCAGCCAGGTATCCTGAGGACCTGGGAAGCCGAGCTGGGGTAGGGTGAGGGGGGTCTTCCCCCATGCCCCCCCAGCTCCATCTGCACAGGCGAGAGCAGCCACTCCCTGACTCCTCGTTATTGTTCTCATCACACAGCACCTGTGCCCGTCTCTAGGTACCTGTCTGTCCTCCCTGTGAGACTTGGGATTCCCTGGGGGCAAGGAGCACGCCCTTTCTGTCTCCATTCCACGCAGCGCCTGACCCAGAGCAAGTAAGTCGTGGAGTGTACAAAGGCTCTTCATCCTAGGCCCCGTGTGTGCCCACAGATATGGGGACTCAAATGCCACTGCTTTTGCTTGAGGGCTGAAGAGAGTGTGCACCAAAGCTCTACCCATATGGGTGCACCACACCATCTGTGCTGTGTGAGGACGGTTGCCTGGAAGGCTGGAAACTTGAGGTCTTCCAGTGGCTTTGCTTTTGGCCCATACCCCAGTTTTGCACTTTAGTTGTCCCATGTGTCTCTGTGAGAGATGTGGTCTCCTCACTCATAGAAAAGTGACTGTGAGCTTTATGGTTAAAGAAAGGCCCTGCCCTATCCACCCAGCCCACTAAATCTTACCCATTTGGGGGGAATCATTCCCAAAGGCACCTACCTCCTGAAGCTTCTCCTTGCCCTGCAGAATGTTAGAGTTTCCTCCCTCCCAGTGTCTCAAGTCCCTTGTTCATACCTCCATGTGGGCCTGAGCACATCCGGCCCCCCAGAGAAAGCTCCAGAGGAAAGGGCTGGCTGTATGCCCTTGAACACCAGAACCCCCTCCAGAGGTACAGAGGCCTCACCCTCAAGAACTCCAGCTCGGCATCCTCTCCCCAGAGCACAGGACTGAGACGGTGCATCTCTGAGACTTCAACTTGGACCCGGACAGCAGTCATCCTCTCAATCAGACTTGCTGGGATGTAGTCTTCAACCCGAAAATAGGCTTTACTCTCTACCTGCTGGAAAGATGCAGAAGAAAAGGGGCATAACCAAGATGCCTTCTATGGAACTCTGAGCACAATAGAAGCCAGTCTGCAATCCAAACCCCAGGTAGGGCCCCAGGCCAAGGATCCTCCCTTGAAGTGCCACCTAGGGTAGAATTTTCTACTGAATTAGAAGTTGGCCTACTTCAAATGACATGAATAGAAGGGAGAGAAGAAAGGAGCCACCTGTCTTTAAGACCCTTCTGTACACCAGGTGGTCCTCAGAACACATCAGCTCCTTCGATCCCACAGTAATCCTACAAGGATGATATTATTAGTGCCACTGGCAAGATGAACAAAATGAACAAGGGAGGAAGTCATTCAACAGGGCCGAGATCATGCCACTTAGTGACAGAAACAAGATTCCGTCACCCAAAGTCCTCACACCCTCCATGATGCCAAGCCACTTTCTGAAAGGCACAGCAAAACCCTGGCCCTAAAACTTTGTTTCTTTTATTCATTTAGCATTTATGTGTTGAAGTCTCAGAGATGCACCATCTCCGTCCCGTGCTGTGGACTCGGAATCCTCAGCTGAGAGCTAGCCCACACCAGTTCTGGGCTCCGCTCAGAGACACAAACGGAAAGAAACTGACGAGCAACCTGCTCCCTAAAGCAAGCCTCCGGGATGCTATTAACATGGCCCAGATCCAGAGCACTGACAGCAGCAAGTGCTGGTGAGAGGTGGAGGCACAGGAACTCTCCTCTGCAGCCAGTGGGAACGCAAAACGGCCCAGCCGCTTTGGAAGACAATGCGTCTTCCAAACATAGTCCTACCATATGATTCGGCAATCATGCTTCTTGCTATTTTCCCAAAGGAGTTGAAAACTTATGTCCACACAGAAGCCTGCACATGGGTGTTTATAGCAACTTCATTCATAATTGCCAAAACTTGGAAACAAAAGATGTCCTTCAGGAGGTGAATGGATAAATAAAGTGCAGGACATCCAGACAACAGAATATTATTCAGCACTAAAAGGAAACGAACTACCAAGTCATGAAAAGACAAAAGACATGAGGGAAACTTGAACGCCTATCAAGTGAAAGAAGTCAATCTGAAAAGACCACGGACTATATGATTCCAACCACATGGCATTCTAGAAAAGGCAAAACTATGGAGAAGGTAAAAAGATCCGTAATTGCCAGGGGATGGTTGGGGAGTGCGGTGGAGAAGAAGGAACACATATATGGAGCATAGAAGATTTTTAGGGCAGTGAAACTACTGTATGAAACTCTACTAATGAATATATGTCATTAGAAACTTGTTCAGACCCATAGAATGTACAACACCAAAAGGGAACGTGAATGTAAATGATGAATTCTGGGGGACAGATGAATTCTGAGGGTAAATGATGAATTCTGGGGGACAGTAAATGATGAATTCTGGGGAACGTGAATGTAAATGATGAATTCTGGGGGACAGATGAATTCTGAGGGTAAATGATGAATTCTGGGGGACAGTGATGTATCAATGTAGGTCCATCAGCTGGAATCCATGAACAGTTTTGATGGGGGGGCGTTGATGATGGGCCAGTCTATGCATGTGTGGGGGCAAAGGAGTACATGAGATATCTCCATATCTTCTGCTCAATTTCACTGTGAACCTGAAAGTACTAAGGACCTTTGACCCAGCTAGGACTATGACCAAGAGAAGTCAATATGGACCTAAAAAAGCCCTAACATAAAAAAGCCCCAAACATTGATTTCTATGTCATTCATAAAAAAAAGAAGATGAGAAGCAAGGGGAACAATCATAGCAGTATTACCACTTACATGGCCGTTCCAGGTGCTGCCCAACAGTGAGGGGATGGGGAGGGGAGCAAAGGTCCCCCCCGACGTGACGTGCCACATAACCATCCTGAATGGTCATTAAGAAGGTCATGGGAAGACATATGCCATCAAGTGGGAAAGCACAATGCAACTCGGACTTGGCACGGTTTGCACCTGTATGAAGTCCCCGCAGGTCATCAAAGGCTGGAAGGGAACGCACCCGAGGAAAGCTGTTCTGCCGCAATGAAGTGATTAAGGAGATTTATTTTTATACCAAAATGTCTTTGTCTCCCTTTTTAAAATGCAAATGTAATCATGTCACTTCCCTGCTTAGAATTCTTCAGTGGCTCCCAGTCTTTCACTGCAGTGGTTTCCAAATTAATTTTTTCCCCAGCACCAGAACCATTTATCAAACAAAATAGAAGTCCCTTCGGAGGGTACAGGACGTTCGTCCCCCAGCCCCCCCCAAGCCTCCCAGCAGCTTCAGCTAAAACCGCAGTGACAAAGCAGGAGCCCTCCCCTTGGGCCCCCTCAACGACACAGACACAGGGACAGGCCCTCCTGTCTGAGTCTCCCCGACACCCTCTGATGTGCCCACCCCAACGCCAGGCACACAGCGAAGCAAGGCCCTGGAAGTGAGTCCCGGCTGGGCTCTCACTAGCTTCCCCAGCCTCGCAGAAGTGCCATCTTTCTCAGTCACGGGTGGAAATGACACGGGCTTTGCAGGGTTGACAGAGGGCTTGGAGGATACCGAGGACGGAGCGGGCCCTCCATACATGAGGACTGAAGGAGTGGGGGCCCAAAAGAGTGGGTTTGTGTCATCTGTCGCCTTTACACATGCAAGGGAAAAGGAAAAGGTCTGCCTTTGGGGGGCACACGGGGACAGCAGAGAGCGTCTTGGGACCGCTCTGGTGCACAGCAGTGAGAGAGGTCGAGGTTCCACAGGAGCTGGGGAAGGAGCTGGAGGTGGGGGTGGCTGATCGGTAAGTACCAACACCGTGCCAGGCGGCGGTAACGCTGTGAAGAAAAACACAGCAGGCTGAGGGTGTGAAGAGGACCTTGGAAGACTCTGGACATGGCAGTAGCTTCTGTACTGGGAGGAGAGCAAAATGGTTCTGGTATAGTCTAAAAACGGTTTTTCAAACGGCAACTTGTAACACATTAGTGAGCTAATGATTGATAGCTCATAACCAGCATTTTAAAAACGAACTTCAACAGACGAGGCAATCCCAGGGCACAGCACATAAAGAAAGAGTGCATCTTATTTCCTAAACTTTCGCTTCCATTCTGTTCCATGTACATGTGCGTGTGGGTTGGGTTATCATGTCTATCTTTTTGTTGTTGTTTTGTCAGGGGTCATGGCACAGAACACTTGAAAGCCACTGTTCTCGAGAACCATTTTAACGTTTGAGTTTGTCCTTGGTCTTACACCCAGTTACTGAGGCGAAGCAGGTAAGCTGGGGCGAAGGTCACACACCCTTGCCCTCTCCACGCCGTGCTGTGTGAGGACAAAGACCACAGTCCTCTGCGCGGCGTCCACACTGGGCGGTGGCTGGAGCTTCTCCTTCTCAGACTCCAGGTGTATTCATTGGCAGGGCTGTCATAACAAATACCAAAGGCCTTAAACAACAGAAATTTATTCTCTCACAGTTCTGGAAGCTAGAAATCCAAGATCAAGGTCTCGGCAGGGTTGGTTTCTTCTGAAGCCTCTCACCTTGGCTTAGAGATGGCTGTCTTCTCCCTGTGTTTCCATATGGTCTCTCTCCTGCGCTCCTGCATCGTGGTGTCTCTCTGTGTGTCCTAATCTCTTCTTATAAGGACTCCAGTCAGATTAGAGTAAGACCCAACCAGAAAGCCTCATTTTGACATAACCACCTCTTTAAAGACCCCATCTCCAAATACAGTCATATTCTGAATACTAGGGGTTAGAGCTTCAACATACAAATTTTGAAGGAACAGAACATACTTCAGCCCATAACGTGAGGTCAGACCCAAATGACCCCAGAAGACTCAGAACTTCAGCCAAACACAGTTCCTTTGGTCACCAAAGAGGTAGCATGGCTGACCACTAAGTGCTCACTGGTGGTAGACATATTTTTAGCCATGTGCAACCGCTCCCTCTCTTTCCGGAAATGGAAGCCATCTCTCCTCCCTCTCAGTCCATGCCTTTGCATAGTGTGAACTCTACCCTGGTTCTCAGGGTTGCCACGTAACTCAAGTCTAACAAATCAGAGCGTGACGTCTCTTGCCACAGTGACTGGCTTGAGTGGACACATGACCTTATCAGAACCAATGAGAGAGAACTGCAGGATTTCCACGGTATTACTGAGAGAGGGGGAGACAGAGAAAGAGGAAGAGAGAGGAAGCCCTTTCCTTTGGTGCAAGGCTGCAACCTGGAGGGTAGAATCTAGAAGCCGCTGAACACAGACCTGTGGAGGAGAGCACAGCCCAAAGACGCAGGAAGCCCGAGGCCTGCTGATGTCCTTTGAGTCCCTACGCCCAGCAAGCCCTAGGCATGGTTAGGCCCCCAGCCCTGGAGGCTAAAAGGAGAGAAGAAGGAGCTACCAGGTAAGCCGTGAAAGGACTAGAGAAGCCTGTCAAAAGGGTAGGGAGGACCTGGTCTTGCAAGATAATAAATTACACGTTTTATACAAGCCAATCTGAGCTTGATTTTCTGTCACTTGCTATCAGGACAGCACTGAATCATCACTTATCCTGGACAAGAGATGGGAAGGAGATGTCAAAAAGCACCCAAGGGTGGAGGGGGGGGGTTCTTCTACTCATAGAGAGGCCAGGAAGTTGTGGAGGGTGGGTAAGGTGGGGATGACGGTGCAGAGGCTGCTGGAAAAGCATGCAAAGGCCCAGGGGTATAGGGATTGGACCTTGTACTTTTCTTCCTTTTGAGCAATGGATTCCTCCTTCACACAGTCCTCAGGTCCTCTCTTGAGTGTATCTTCTCCAAGTTAAACACTTCCTAGAAGCACCCAGCTTTTCTCACATGACAATGGCAATACCCACCAAGATCAAGCCCAGTGGGCTGGTGGGGAGCCCACCTTCCTCGCTCTTCCCTCTCCACCTTCACTGATGCGGACTCTGCATTGGGATAGCATGCCACACTGCTGGGTCACATGACTCAGTTTCAGTTGAGGTCTGTTGTCAAGCCCCTTTCCCTTCATCTGGAACATGGGTGGGGGCTTTGGGAACCCAGAGCAAAGTTGCCCTGCTCTCTGTCATAGCTCACCTGGCTGCTCCCTCTTTCCTGCCTGGTGTTCCCATTTTGAATCTTAAATAAGTAAGTGAATGTATTAATATCATCCTTCCCAACTTTGATGTATCTACAAATTAAATAACCAGTAACCTCTACAAAGTCCCTGAGGACAGTAACACAGGACTGTGGCAGGCAAATTCAATCAAAGAAACTTACATGTGGTTCTGCTGCAGGGACAAGGGCTTGCTTGGTCAAAAAGATTAGAGACTTTGAGAGGCAGTGTGTCCAGCAGAATCGGCACTGGCCTTAGAGTCAGACACACCTAGGCTCAAATTTAGACTTTTCCATTCTCCAGCCACATGAGTCTCAGATTGTTCTTCCACAGCATGTGAGTAATAGCAATGCTGCTGTGAGGACTGAGTGAGTTAACAACTATGGAAAATGTCTAGGTCAACAGTAAGTACAGTGTGATCTCTTAATAAAGGTTGTCTATTACTGGTGGTGGTGATGATGATGATGATGATGGGAACTCAATAAATTACTAAATTATTGTTTTCAGGAGAACACTTAGATTAGAACTACATTACAACGTATACACTTGACTTGCTCATCTTTGTATCCCCCAGAGCCTAGTGAAGAACACTCAATGAAAGCTTGTTGGATGTGTGGATGGGTGGATGGATGGATGGATGGGTGGATGGATGGATGGATAGATGGATAGGCGGCTGGGTGGTTGGACATACAGGTTGATGGGTGGATGAATGGGTGGGTGGATGGGTGGATACATGGGTGGGTGGAGGGACATATAGGTAGGTAGGTTGATGGATGGGTGGATGGATAGATGGATGGATACCATTTACCTCAATCTTAATGATAGATGCTGAAAACACTTCTCAAAGTCTCAGTCTCCATATTTCTAATAGTTCCCCCCCTTTCCCATAACTGCTTCTCCAATGACCCCACCATGGGCCCCAGGTTTCCACCCCTACCTCCTCGGGGTAATTGCCAAACTCAGCCTGCAAGGCAAGGACCGCCAGTTGCAGCAGTGTCTCATCGTTGCAGTAGAGCTTCTCCTCCAGGATGTCTTTCCGAAGCTGCAGATAAAATTGATGCCTTGTCTGGCTGTGTCTGGGAGAGAGATGCAGGAATAAGGGCCACTGGAATGCTGCGGGGGAAGGAGAACACTAAAACCAGAGGGTTTTCACAGTATGAGAAGCAGGGAAAAACAAAATATGGGATACAAGCCAACAGAACCCAGAAGGCAATGTCAGTAAGACCAATGTGGTCTCCTTTATCAACATCGTGCCTCCTGCCCCGAGTTGAGGACAACTCTGTGCCTGGCACTTGACGCAACGCCCATAGAGATGCTTGTTGCTGTGGTTCAAGTGAGAAAACTGATATTCAGATGATTTTTTTAAAGATTTTATTTATTTATTTATTTATTTATTTATGTATTTATTTATTTATTTATTTATTTGACAGAGAGAGAGACAACCAGCGAGAGAGGGAACACAAGCAGGGGAAGTGGGAGAGGAAGAAGCAGGCTCATAGCAGAGGAGCCTGATGTGGGGCTCGATCCCAGAATGCTGGGATCACGCCCTGAGCCGAAGGCAGACGCTTAACGACTGTTAAAGTCTCTCAAAGTCTCTAACCTTTTTGACCCAGGCACCCCCAGATGATGTTTTTAGTAAGCAAAGGAATAAAGAGGCAATGACCCAACTCCACAGTCATACATTAATCTTTCCTCCAGCCCTGAACGCTGGGCTGCTGAGGGAGGGTCATGCTGGGGACAAGGGAGAAGTTTGACTTTGGGTGGACCATGTCTGAAACAACAGGGCAACTTTGTTTCAACCAGGGCCCAAACACTGACTTCCCCTTTTTTTTAAATATTGAAATCTAATCAACGTGATCAACCACAAGGACTGTTGTTATTTATACGTCATTTACAATTTGCCAAGCACTTGCTACCATTATCGCTAACTCTGACGTCAGCCAGCACATCCACAGGTCCCTGCAGGAACGAATGAAGAATTTTGGAGCACTCACTGGAGTTGTGCACAGCAGCTGGCAAAGAATTTTATCCTCAGGAAGAGTGTGAAGGTGTCCGAGGAGGTCTTCTTCTGGGGCTGCTCACTCCAGCCTTCAGGGGCTATCTTGCATAGCCTAGTTTCGTGGTCCAAGAAAAAGAACTCTTTCCCTGAAATGAAAGTAGAGAGGGAAAAACAGTCAGGCGAGCACCACCCCTTCAGACCCACAGCCCTGAGCTCTGCCCAGAAGGGTCAGACAGGAGACATCTGAGGGCGGGAGAGAGCAGGAAGAAAGTCCTCTGGACACCTGTCACCACAGGACCTTTGCTGGGTCTGTGAGAGGCCAGGAGTCAGAGAAAAGGAGGAGAGAGTCAAGGAAGAGGACACCCCCCGCCATGGCACACCAAATAACGCCGCACAACAAGCTCCCAAGCTCCTCCCACCGGGGCTGGGAGAATAGAACACGAGACGTCCACTCCTAAGCAAGATGGGCTTGCACAGCCAGACTTGAACCTGACAGCGCAAAAGATCCCAAGCCTGCGTCTTTCCCATTTTCCCACGCAGTGGTTAAAGATCTTCACCAACAGCAAATGTTATATTTGCTTAGGTGGAAATAGGAGCCCCTTAATGGAAGGGCAGAGATGGGAGGAAGGGAAGAAGGCTTTCCTCCAGGGTCTTCATAATGGATTCTTAACTTACGCTCCTGGGTGGGGTGCCCATTTCCCATCAGTCCTATATGACTAGATGGAAATTTTTTTTTAATTTATTATTTTGGTAAAATACTCATAATAACAAATTTACCATCTTAACCACAGTTAAATGTACGCTCAGTGCTATTAAGTATATTCACATGGTTGTGCAGCCATCACCACAGTCCAGCTCCAGCATTCTTCATGTCGTGGAACTGCAGCTCTAAGCCCGTCAAACCATATCGCCCAGTCCCCCTCCACTCAGCCCCTGGCAACCACCATTCTGCTTTTTGTCTCTACGACTTGGACTATTCTAGGTACTCACACAGGTGGAGTCACACAATATTTGTCTTTTTGCAACTGTTTTACTTCACTTGGCACAACATCCTCCAGGTGCCTCCATGTTGTAGCATATGTCAGAATTTCCTTCCTTTTTAAGGTGGGCTAACATTCCATTATATGTAGACACCACATTTTGCTTACACATTCCTCTGTCAATGGACATGTGGGTTGCCTCCCCATTTTAGCTCCTGTGAACAATGTCCCTACAACCATGGGTGTAAAATTCTCTCTTGAGGACCCTGCTTTCGATTATTTTATGGAATTGCCAGATCACGTGATAAATCTATTTCTCGCTTTTTGAGGAACCACCATACTGTTTTCCACAGTGGCTGCACCATTTCGTATTCCCACCTACACGGAAATGCTTTCAACAGTCACTTATCTGACCTCAATGCTTTAAGATTGATCAGCCCGACCCAGCACCTTACAGAAACCCACACTATCTTTCACACACTCTTTCGTTATAGTCTTCTGCACTTCCTTGACCTTTGCAATGAGCCCTGGAAGCCTTCCCCGTGCAAACAGATGTCTAGACGTGCAAGGTGACGCTTCCCAGCCTCAAGCCATTTTTTTTGAAGGAACGGTGCCCAGGTACCCAGAGATCTGGGTTACATGAGACACCAGGCCAGCTGTGGGCTGCCCAGGAGCCACTTACCTTTCATGTAAGCCAAGCCAAAGTAGGCGAGCTTCGCAAGGTTGACAAAGGACATGACAGCACCGAAGACGGCTCCCGCTGTAGACATCATGTCACATTTCACCTCCAGACACTGCCCACTCAACAGCACCACACGCAGGTCCCTGAGAGCCAAGTAGGATTTCCCTTTTTTGGTCTGAAAACAATAAATAGTATCAGTTGTAACAATAACCACAAGACATGGAGTCTTTGCTGCGGGCTGGCTACCCTGCTAAGTGCTTTATACACGTCATCTCACGTAATGACAAACAACCCTAAGAAATAAGTATGTTAGGGTTCCTATACGGCAGAGGAGAGATGGGTTTCAGAGATGGTAAGAAACTTGTTTAGCAGTAAGGGACAGTAAGGATAGCAAGGGACTGTGCCAGAGTTAGTAAGAGGCAGAACGGGGCTCAAATGCACGCTCCCTGCCAGGCTCCACAGGGACCATGAAGGCTGGGAGCGGGTCTAGATGCCTCCCCTTTGTTGAAATCCCAGCTGCCCCATGGGCTCCACTTCCTGGGAGGGCTTAGGCTGCTCAGGGCCCTCATCCCTGGATCAGATGTCCCAGGGGTGTCAAATCTGTCCCTCTGGGGACCCTGAATCTGTCCCTCCGGGGACAGCCCAGCAGAGAGACTAGGGGTGGTGGGTATGGATCCAGTGAAAAGGCAGTGGCTAAGGGGAGTGCTCTGAATCCAGACATGGGTCAGCAGGGCCACATCCGAAGATGAGCAGCAGTCTGCTTTCTCACTTCACCCTGCTCAGATTAATTCCAGATTCATCTGCCACCACACCCCACCCTGACCACAGTCGCCACTGCTCAGCCACCCAGAATGCCCCATCATTCTGCCACCGCATGGGCTTGTCGGCCTGTGTCCTTGCACACAATGCCTTCTGCCCAGAATACTCTTCCTTTCCTTCCCCATACAGCAAGTTCCTATCAGTCTTTCAGGTCTGACTCAAAACCCTTGTCTGTGTCCTGTAGGGTAGAGCTGCCCACTCCCTACCTGGCTCAGAGCCCTGGCCTCCCTAAGGACATAGGCTGAGTATACCCTGTGTCCCCCAGATCTCCCCCCAGAAAGTCCCCATTAGAGGACAGTCATGGATGGACACTGGCATGTGTGACTTGATGGCCACACCTTATCCCTCGTGGCACCCAGGGGCAGCCCCACACTCCAGGGGCCAGTAGAGACCTGAGGACCCTGTGGGAGAGGTTTCCTCTATGATTCTGGGCAGGGCTGATCACACAGTATCCTCTGAGCCACCCTGGGCCAGGGGCTGGGAGAGAGGTGTGGGGGCCACCGCATGTGCTCTGAAGGGCCCTCTCCTTGGGTTTAATGCTCTACAAGTGCCCTCTGGAAATTCTTTATAACTGTGTCCTTGAACATGTGTTTTCTACGTGAGGTCCCAAGGGACAGTAGAGCTGGTCATGAAGCTTCCGTGTCCCCACCTGCCAGGATGGGTTCTGGCTGCTAACGCCCACTCATGGTGCTCCAGCCCCCCTCAACCTGTCCCTCCCACTCACCCTTTCTACTCTCCACCCAGGGCAGCCTCTCATTCCCTTCCTCTGCAGGGGGCTGGCTCAGGAAGGGTCCGAGAAGCGCACACCACTTCCCCCAAGACATCTTGGAGCAGGGCATGGCTGTGGCTTGTCCCCACTCTGGGCTGGTATCACCAAAGCTCTTTCAGTGGGTCTTAGCAGGGACAAGCCTCTCACCCATCTCCAGTCCAGGTACCAGACGCCCCTCCATACAGAGGTTGAACCTCTCAGGGGTCCACAGTCTTCCTGGGACTGGGACAGCAGGGCTAAGGGAAGGGAGACTGACTTTTCCACCTCAGAAACTAGACAAATGCAAATATGCTAGAATGTAAGCTCCACGTGGAAAGGACTCTATTTTGTTCACATGAACGATCTGGGGTCTGGAGTAGTGGCTGGCACCTGCTAGATGCTTAAACAATATTTCCTGACTCGTTAAGGTGACCAAGTTGAGCTGAGTCTCGAAAGACAAGGAAGGCTGAGCCAGAAGTAGCAGGGGGCTCCTGTTCAAGGGGAAGAGGAAGTGTTGAAGGACAGGAAGCAGGAGTGTGACTTGGCGGAGGGCTCTGGCAGGAATCTGGAGGAGAGAGTGAGCACCCCCCAGGGCCCTCCCAGCCTGAGACCCCAGTCAGAGGTCAATCAGCCTCTAGGCCTGCCCAGCAGGGTGGTTCCCTCAGCACCCCCTGCCCCTGCCCAGTTAACCTAGCAGTTAAGTTACCACAATTGAGCCGGGCAGATGCAAAGTCACCGGGGCCTCTCCAGCCAGCAAGACGAACTCTGGTCTAGAGAACTGGGAAAAACACTCAAAGTCACTCATGGTCCAGAAGAGAAGTCACATTCCAGGGGGTCTGGCCCCCCAGCTCTGGAACTGGGCTTCCCCCATGCACTCACCTCCCCTCACCCCCTAACCAGCACTCCTTTCCCCAGAGCCAGTAGGAAACAGGCTTTGGGGAAACGGGGCTCAACTGAGCTGAGGCCCCAGCGAGGCTGGGCATCTCAAAGCCAATGTCTTAACAGTGGGTATTGTGCTCTTAGCAATGTCCTTACTTCTAAGTTGGGTGTTCATTTCATTGTATGTTTCATAATTCATGCATGATTACATAATCTTTTATATGTATCAAAATTATAAAACATGTTTTATAATACAAATGTATATTATATGCCAGAGATTTTCTAAAGCCAAAATACCTTTAGATTTCAATTGGATGAAACATTTTTCTCTGTATGTTGAATCAATAACGTGCATGGACAGCTATTTCTAATTTCACATTGTTTGTACCACACTCGTGACGGGGAAATACTTTCATACCTATCTTTAGTCAGACCCAGCCACCATCCTGTGGGGTGCATATTCTCAACCCATTTGGCAGGAAATTAAGGCTCCAAGAGGTTAAGAAACTTGCCCAAATCCAACACCTGAGAGTGATAGGATTGGGTGGGCCTACTAATGTGCCCCCCAAGGGAACCAACCAGACTCCTGTTGCAAAAGGCCAAAAGTCCAACCAGCGCATGACGTGTGTCCTGAGAGAATCTCCAGTAGAAGCGTCCTTGGTGAGTGATCATGAAGAAAAACCAAAGAAGGGGAAGAAGGCCCCCCGACCCTGTCTACATGAGGATGTGAGAGTGGTCTCTGAGGGCAGCAGGGGCCGGTGGGGAGTGTGGGAATCCAGAGCCATAAGGGAGAGGACGTCCCGAGGCTACTCTAGGCTCAACTCATGTCAAATTGGTTAAGGAGCTCTGAGCAAATCTCTCTGCAACAGATAGGAGGACAGGCTTTCTGGGGGCATCTGAGTCTGATGTTCCCAGAGGGATGCAGATGGACAGAGAGAATGCCCAGTGAAGGCAGCCTCCTCAGCGAAGAGCCAAGCAGGGGACCTGCCCCTGCTCCAGCGGACCCTTATCCCTTCGCGCCCACTGAGGGCTTGTGTGCTTACTAAAACAATTTTCAGCTAATGGCAGTATTGCTCAAGGAAGGGGTGCTTTTCTTCCAAATACTGGAAGTGGCTGTGCTGGCTGACGCCAGGGCTGTTTCTGGCAGAAGGTGCACCCCGAGACCAGCCCTGATCTCATCCTCCAGCACAGGCTTAGCAAGCTGGACCCTCAGTAGAGACCAGCCTGCCTGCAAGCAGGCAGGGTCCCCGAAGGCATGAGCACACTGCATGGGCTGCCAGACATTGTCCCTCCTGTCGGCCTGGACGTCAAGGCCAGGGCGGGCTGGCCTGGACACTCTGCAGCCTCTGCTCCCTAATTTGCCCAAAACTATTACCCTTTGTACCAAGCAGATTGGAGAATCTCTCTTCCTCTGCCCCTCCCAGACCTTCGCTCCTGCATTTTGCCTGCTCAGAAGGCACCTTCCAAGTATACTGGGCCCTCTTATCACAAACCTTGTTTTGCTCCCACCCCACATTGATGGCAATCAGCTTCCTGAACGGTGGCACCTGACCCCATCCACCCTCTATCCTACACAGCATTCACCTCTGCAAGCCCATCCAATAAACACCTATTGCCCCAGCTTGCAAATGTCAAGTTTTAGCCTAATGCTGGAAATCTCAGCCCAGGGAGCCTGACCCCAACTCCAGCCCACAGAGGACCCTGCCCATTTTCCACGACGGTGTCAGCCACACACAATTCCCCACTCAAACCTCTCTGGAGAATGTCCTTCGGTCCTCTTTTGCTCACCTTTCCTTTTCTTTGCGGAAAGGCCCTCTGAGAAGGAGCTGCCGGCTGTGAGCTTTCTGCTGCCATAGAGAGAGCAGCACTGGAGCAGAGCCGCTGTCCGTCGTGAAGCCCTTGGGGAGTTTCTGCTGGAATAGCGCTGGCCGGTGGGTCAAGAAGGGGAGAGATGATGCAGGATGGAAACAGCCCCCAGCAGTGAAAGCCCACGGCGCGCAGGTGCTCAGCTGTGCGGGGTGTGTCCGCTGCTTTCCCTTCGCCCCACGTCTACAGGGGGAGTTGGCATACCCATTTTTCCAGTGAGGCCACTGAGGCCACGGGCCTCAGGAGCAGGGCTGGATAGGAGGTGCAAGGCCCCCGTTCACTTCTTCCCCACCCACAGCCCTTCTTCAGCTCGCTGTGCCCAGGACAGGCAGGTCCTATGACCCAGCTCCTGAACAGCTTGAAGCCAGTGATGGGCTTACACGGGGTTCTGACTCTCCTTCTTAGAATTTTATATATCGTTCAAAATGTTTTGGTAAAATTTAAAAAAATGCATTTATGGAATGCATTTTATGGAATCCAAAAAAAAAAGTTGTTTTCATTGGAAAATAAAAAATAGGGTTTTAAATAGCAGGAAAAGAAGGGCCATATGCACCCCAATGTTCATAGCAGCATTGTCCACAATAGCCAAATCATGGAAGGAGCCGAGATGCCCTTCAACAGATGACTGGATTAAGAAGCTGTGGTCCATATATACAATGGAATATTACTCAGCTATCAGAAAGAACGAATTCTCAACATTTGCTGCAACATGGACGGCACTGGAGGAGATAATGCTAAGTGAAATAAGTCAAGCAGAGAAAGACAATTATCATATGATTTCTCTCATCTATGGAACATAAGAACTAGGATGATCGGTAGGGGAAGAAAGGGATAAAGAAAAGGGGGGTAATCAGAAGGGGGAATGAAACATGAGAGACTATGGACTATGAGAAACAAACTGAAGACTTCAGAGGGGAAGGGGTGGGGGAATGGGATAGACTGGTGATGGGTAGTAAGGAGGGCACTTATTGCATGGTGCACTGGGTGTTATACGCAACTAAATGAAGCATCGAACTTTACATCGGAATCCGGGGATGTACTGTATGGTGATTAACATAATATAATTAAAAAAATCATTAAATAAATAAATAAATAAATAAATATAAAATAAAATAAAAATAAATAAATAGCAGGAAAAAAATCACTGTGAGATGAACCCTACAGCATCTAGTCAAGGCCCCACCTGTGTATGTGACGTCAATATTGCCACAGCCCTTGGCTGAACCGTGGAAGGACTACAAATCAATATGTAAAGAAATAAACACCCAAGCTTCATAATTCCTTATGTTCCAGATGCAGGAAGATATGGTCCCCTGTGGGTTTTGAGCAGATTCAAGCATCTATGTTAGATTGATTCCAAAACCAGCCACTTCTTCTCCCTGACCCATGCCCTTTGCATCTCTCTCCCTTTGTCCCTTCCCCCCTCCCTCTCTTTCTCTCTCTCTCAACTCTGCCATTGTCACAAGGACAATCTCAGGCTAGTCTGCTGGTGAAGAACTGGGGCTGCCCCAGACAACAGCCGGCCACCCCCAGAAGCGAAGCTGCCTGGCCAGGCTGTGGCTGATCACAGAGCACAAGGGCATCCCACAGAGTCCAGAAGAACCTTCCAGCTGAGCACAGCCTGAATGTCCCAACTCACATAATCGAGAGCTAAATAAACCATTATTTTCTTAAAAGATTGTATTTATTTATTTGAGAGAGCGAGATTGAGAGCACGAGTGGGGGGGGGGAGATGAAGAGGGGGAGAGAGAAGCAGACCTCCCACTGAGCAGGGAGCCCAATGTGGGGCTCGATCCTAGGACCCCAAGATCATGACCTGAGCCAAAGGCAGATGCCTAACTGACTGAGCCACCCTAAACCATTATTTTTAAACGCTGTGTTTTGCGGTCGTTTGTTATGCTGCCTCATGGGGCAACAGGTAATCACAACATGGAAGCATGCTGTTGTTACAGAACTGGGCCTGAACTCGATGCCCAGAGGAGACGGGATACCCTGCGAGCCCAGCTGCCACTCAGCCCCTCATCACCGCAGCTGCACATCTGCTTAAATGTGGGGTTGGTTTTGTTTTGTTTTTCACCTGCCATTGGAATAGCATCAGCTTTTTCTGGAGAAGCAAAAGGTTTCGCATCAGTAATCAGTCAAGAAGCAAGAAACAGCAGTCCCCACAAGCGGCCCGCACCTGCACACCTTGCTGCTTACCTGCTAACTGCGAGGCTGTGATGACTGTGTGCTGAGGTGCTCAGACTGGGCTCCAGGGAGCTCTGGGTCTCTGCACTTCTCTCTGAAACTGAGCAAACAGCATGGTGGAGGGCACGAGAAGACGCAAAGAGCATGGCTCTCTTGAATCAAGCGGCCTGGAGTGTGGGTATCAGCATCATGACTTACTGGCTGTGTGACTTTGGCAAAATTACTTACCCTCTCTGAGTCTATTTGCTCATGTGAGAAATGGAAATGCCAGTTACAGAGAGTCAGGGGAGCTTATTTTTTTGAGGGGGAGAGACAAAACCTAGTGGCAAAGAGTGCCTTGTTTTAGGGACAGCAAAAATAACATTAATTTTTTAAAATTTTTAATTTAAATTCAATTTAGTTAACATATACTATATTATTAGTTTCAGAGATAGAATTTAGCGATTCATCGGTTGCATATAACAGGCAGTGCTCATTCCATCAGGTGCCCATCACCCAGTTACCCCTCAGATTCAGTTGAAGAGTAGAGAACAGTAGATTCGAAGATTATTCTAAAAACCGTATCTTTAACACAGCTAGAGCAACAACAAAAACAGTCTTTTAAAGGTTGCTTTCCTTTTGCTCCACCTAGACATTAATTAATAGAAAATTTTGCTCCTATGTTGTGCATTGAAATTTGTTTTATCAACTCGGACAGTTCAAACTTAATTTTTAAAAAAAGAGTTTATGTTTGATATACATAATATTTCCAAATGAAACTTTCCCAAGGACACAGCCCTCTCTCTTTGGGGGCTCCCTGGAAGAGGGGAGCTTGCATGGGCGGACATCTGGCCCACTGGGGCAGGAAAGGAGAGAACAGGCACGCTCAGGTTGCCGTACCCACCTCTGCAGGGGTGCAGGGGCTGCAGGGCCCGTGCTGCTGGGCTCTGGCAGCTCGCCGGAGGCAGCCTGTGCCTGAGGAGGCAGCTTCTGTCCTGCTGCACGGAGGAGTTCTCTTCCACAACTCTCCTCTCCACCTGCAGTTCAAGTGCGTCACACAACCGCATCCCAAAGTCAAGAGGGGACATTTGCTTAGACACATACAGACTGGCTGTCCTATGAAGTCAGTTCGGAAGTGTCTGCCGTACACAGTGAGAGCCTAACAATGCACTCTGGTGACCAGAACGGGCTCCAGACCCCACCACGCACACGCACCCTAAAGGCATTTCGCTCCCCTCCCCCACTACCAGTGGACTCCTGCACAACTGTGCCTTTGCTCACGCGCTCCCCCTACTGCCTAGGGTCTCCCTGCTAAGCTCCTCTGTGCCTCTAAGACCCAGAGTTGTGTTCTGTCTACTTCCAAACCTCTCCACTTCTGTCCTCAAGGCACCTTACTCACACCTCCCTCTACGATACAACATTATGTCACGTTTCCTTGTGTGTCCCTCTTCCCGACCTCACCGTGTGATCTGTGCTTCACTGTACCTCCTTTGGCTCAAAGAATAGGAGCAGCATGCTCAGAGCCAAGACACAGGGGTCCAAGAAGGAGGACAAGACGGGAGAGGCATTTTCTAAATGACGGGGGGCAGCATCCGCCCCAGCTGTCCCCTCCTCTCCATCCACATGGCTCCTGCATTAGTCTTCGGCTCAGTTCTCCAGCCTGCCCCCTGGACAAATGCACAGCCACCTGACCAGTCTCCAGCCCTGCCGTCCTCTGGTTCCTCTGAAATGCAGACCTCCTTGCATTTGTGTCACTGGCCCCTCCCCGGTCCCAGTACTGCCCCAGCCTCGAAGGGGCCAACGCTGACACAATTCCTGCCCCAGAACCCCCATCCCACCCTCCGTGGGGCCAGGCTGAGGCTGTCTCACCTGAGACCACCTCCTGGCTGGGCTTATCCTCCTTCCATCATTCCGCCTCTCCTAGGGGCACTTCCCCAAACAATAACATGCATAGGGGCCCCTGGGTGGTGCAATCCGTTAAGGATCTTGGTTTCTGCTCAGGTCATGATCTCAGAGTCGTGAGATCAAGCCCCACATCAGGCCCTGTGCTTGGTGTGGAGTCTGCTTGAGATTCTCTCTTCCTCTCCCTCTACCCCTCCCACCCCTGCTCTCTCTCTCTTTCTCTAAAATAAATAAATAAATCTTTTAAAAAATAACACGCATAAGCATCACCATTTCTGGCTTTGCTTCAAGGGAACCCAACCTAAACCAAATGCGTACTAGGTGTCAGCCTCTTGCTAGGTGACGGGGAGCACAAGGATGGCAAGCAACACCATGTGACATGTGCGACAAGGGGACTCTCTGCAGATACAAGACAGCAGAGGGAGGGAGGAGCCAGGGACTGCGGGCACAGTCAGGGAAGGCTCCTTGCATGAGACCTAGTTGAATTTTGATAGGTGAACGGACTCATGGGTTATAAACACAATTGTTTTTTTATAGAAAGAGGCTCTTTGGAAGATCCCAGGAGTCTCAGCCACATCGGAAATCTGAGCTTGCCCAAAGGCCTTCAGCAGCGCTGCCCAGCGGAACTGCAGGGATGACATAGTTCTGTATCCGCCCTGGCCTCTGGCCCATCAGCAGCTACATGTGGCTCCCGAGCTCTTGAAATGTGGTAGGTGGAATGGAGGAATGGAATATTTTATTTTATTTCATTTCAATAAACCATAATTTCGCTAATTGAAATGTCAACAGCTACCTGAAGCTAGTGTCGCCTGGGCCGGGAAGCGCATATCTACACTGACCTCGGAGATGGTGCCCAGGACCAAGCCGGCCAGCCGGCGGACGTGGAGATTGGCAGAGGCTGGGTAGACAGCCACTTCTTCCCAATGAACCCGACACGCTTCCAGAACTGAATGCAGGGGCAGCCGCCTGCGAGGCTGGTCTTCACACATGGTCAGCAGAATGGAGTGCAAGGGCTCACAGAGCCGCAGAGGCTGGAGAGAAGAGGGGCTGCGTGAGAAGTCCGGACGGCTGCTGCGGCTGAGCCTAGCGCCTTGTCGGGCGTGCGGCGGGGACTCACGGACATGGATGATCTCATCACCCCTAGACAGAGACCTGCCCCTTCTGGAGAGTGTAGGGACGGACACAAGATCTATCACCAGGGCCACAAAATGCAGAGCAATGATCTTTGCGCCAATTGTGTGAAGTTGGCTGCTTTCCAGTCTGGAATGTTCTTCGGTGCACAGAGAGCACAGACATGTGCTTGGAATACTTATGAAAAATAGGTGCTTGACAGAATGGGTTTCCACCTATGCCAAGCACTCAGCTCAAACCAGGGATCAGCCTTCAACTCACACCCACCTGGGCAACCTGTCAAATTATTTCTCGATTACCTCTCCAAGGTAATTACTTCTCAAATTACTTCCTCAATTACTTTCTGCCAAATTACTTCTTGGATTATTTAGGTGGGTCTCACCGGGGCCTTTCCCCTAGAATGTGAGCTCTGGGAAAGGAAGGACTGTGCCTTTCTTTACTTTGGAATCTCCCGTGGTCAGCACAAGGTCAATAATCATTGGCTGAACTTGATGTCACACGTACCCATCAAGCAAAAGAAAAAAACATTATTAAGCAATTCCCTCATGCATTTGAATGGCCACCATTTATGCGGGGAAGTCCTCAAATCCAGACCCAACATCAGGTTTTTTCTCACCCTCCCGCGTACTGCAAGTCATTTTCAAGACAAAGGCTACACCACCATTTCCGGCCAGGGAGTACCAGTTGTGAATCCCCATCTCCGTGTGTGAGAGGGATACTGTGTCCTGGGCTCATGCAGCCAATCCGAGCACCTCTGATGTGCCCGGAGCCCCACAGAAACTGGAGGTACAAGGGGGCAGACACTCCCTGCTTTCAAAGACTTCACAGTCTGATGAGAAAGATGGTCAACTAAAGGGACAAGGATTGTGGCCTTGGGAAGCCCAAGACCTGGTAATAACACAGAAGAAAAGATCTAACCCAGCCTGGGGAGGGAGTGGGGACCTGGAGGAAAGAACTTGAACTAAATCTCAGAAAGCACACTGGGGTTAGCCAGGAGAAAAGTGGGGGAGTGAACCATGATAGAGGGAGCAGTATATGCTGGGGCGGTGTGTCTGAGAAGAAGGGGGATTATGGGCAGGGCAGAGCCCAGGGAAACACGACAATGCAGGGCCCCTTGTTCAAAACTTCCAAGAATTTCAAGCGGGTGACATCAGAGCATTAAGTCAAGCGTGGGCTGCTGTAAGTGCAGGGCACTCTGCAATTACACAGGCCCCACGCCCAGGAAGACCGCCCAGATGACGGCGGAGCGCCAGAGAGGAGACAGAGCCCAGGTATAAACCCAATTTGGGGCTCCAGGTATGCCCTGCTGAGAAGTGGAACCTAACCCCGTGGGTAGTGGGAAGCTGAGAAAAATTTCACATGAAGAGGGATGAGAACAAAAAGCACCAGGAAACATTGGGGTGTTGAATTAGAGACGGCAAAGGTGAGAGGAAGGAAGGAAGGAAGGAAGGAAGGAAGGAAGGAAGGAAGGAAGGAAGGAAAGACAGGGTTCTCCAGATTTTGTTACACTGGTTTCTAAGGAATTCTTATAGTGTCAGATGACAATTTGAGCACACACACACACAATTTTTGTAGTCAAAATTTTTATACAATGCTGTGATAAAGTTTAAAATTTCCTTTGCTTTAGGCTTTCTCAGAGTCTTTAATAAATTACTCTGCCAAATCTTTGAGAGGAAGATATTGTAGTGAGCATTCTCCCAAATTCACTGAGCACAAAACCGTTTCTGAGGGCAGCATTTCACCTCAGGAAGGGCTGTTTTCTAGGGGCATCTGGATGGCTCAGTCATTAGGCGTCTGCCCTCGGCTCAGGTCATGATCTCAGGGGCTTGGGATCGAGCCCCGCATCGGGGTCCCTGCTCTGCGGGGAGCCTGCTTCTCCCTCTCCCACTCCCCCTGCTGTGTTCCCTCTCTCGCTGTGTCTCTCTCTGTCAAATAAATAAAATCTTCAAAAGAAAAAAAAGGAAGGGCTGATTTCTACGTCTGTATCTTCGCTATCTATAAAACCCTCTAGTTCGCTACTTCCTCTGAGCCGTAGGTCTTGCCAATCGCAGGCCGTGCCTGGCGGCATTGCCACGCCGAGCAGCATTCTCAGTGCTCTCTGAACTCAGCAGGGGCATCTCTGTGATGGGTCGGCAGTGCCTTCCTAGATCCTAGGAGGACAGAGCAGTGGCACACGGCTCACGACATGTGATCCCCGTCCTGGAGAAGACCGCTAATGAAATCCAAAGACATGACCTGGCGCGACTTGGCGTCTCTTGTTTACAGACCTGATTTTGTGGGACTTGAAAGCCTGCTGACCAGTAGAGGGTCATGCCCAAAGAATACACGTGCGTCTGCCCAAGACAAAAAACACCATGTTAGAGTGCCATCACCTCAGTGACCGAAGTCCTGCAAACAAAGCTCCATTCCAGTTCCGTCCGTGGTAGACCCCGTTGGCTGGCTGGCTGGCCAGACAGCCGTCCGTGACTCCCATAAACCTTCCTGTCTCCCACCTACTCTGGCAGCTTAAAGCCTCAGTGACCATGACACCCCACTTGGGCAAAAGACGCAGGAGAAGTCCATTAAGGGGTGTTTGAGAAAGCTTTTGCTTTACTGACAATAAGAACGCAGGTAGCTGGCACCCCTCTTTCCTCATTTTGCTTGCCCACTGATGGGATACGTGGAACCCCTGCTGTCATCTTGAGACCGTGAGGCAAGACACGAGAGCAAAAAGCCAGCAGCTAAGAAGGGTGGGATGGAAAGACACAGCCCGGATCCTTGATGACATTTACTGAGCTGCTGGCCAATCCCAAGACTTCCTTGGGTTCCAGCCTCTGTATTTTAGGCTCTCTGGTCCGCGTAGCCAAAGCCCTCTGTTCATGACACACTATGGCGCGGTCATGATGGTAGTTCGAGTGCTGCCCACACCTTGCACCTGCTGGGGAATTCACCCCCCAAGCAGCAGGGTACATGTGTTTGTGTGCTGGGGAAAGCTAGATGTTGGCCTGGGGAGAGGGGATGTACCCTCCTCTGGCAGGGTACATCCTCCAAAGCTCAGGATGGACCCCAGAGCTGGGGGACGATTGTGAGCACAGCCTGTGCTAGGACCACTTTCCTGATTGCTCACCTCACCTCCCACAGCACCTGAGCCAAGCTGGATGCAGAGAGAAGCCTCTGGAGGCTGGGAGAGAAGAGCAATTAATAGAACTGAGTGCAGGGATGTGGTAAGGGAGACCGTGGCCGGGGGACCCTGTCTCCTGGCCTACTAAGCAGCAGTCTGCCATTGGCTGAGGTTCACCCCCCCAGGACGCTAAGTCCCCTGCACTTTCGGGGTGCATCAGCACGTGCCCTTCTCGTGGTTGCTCAGAAAGCCAGGTCCCACGGCTCCAGCTGTGACATTGCAGCTGTGTCCAAAGTGGAGGACGCACCACCGGAGGAGGAGACCCAAACAGAGGGACCGAGAGGCACCCACATCTGTGTCTAACACAGGAGTCCCGAGATTCATCCCTGGGATACTGTCAGTGTAGGAAAGGGTGTCAGAATCTGGACTGCTGGGTAACTGGCTGTGTGGGGACAGAGTCAGGGCCACTGCAATGGGAAATTTGCTGTTTTCACTGTTGGGATCTGACTTGGAGACACGTGGGCCCGGACAAACCAACCCTGGAGGCCACCGAGGCCCTGTTCTCCGAGCCCAGAGGAAAAGCAGCCCCAGTTCCAGGATGCCTCCTGAGACAGGCGGGACTTCCAGGTTGTACTCTTCTCAGGAAAGCACGGGAAGGAGAAGCAGAACTCACTGATGAAGGGCCCACTGTGCTGCATGCCTGCCTTACACCGCTCTCTCCTTAGAATTTCTTCTTTTTAAAGTTGAAAATAATGTTTACTAGACATTGCGCTATTCAGAAGCAAAACACATCCATGGAAAAGCTAAAATCACCCCTGATGTTGCCATCCAGAGGGAATCACTGCAGACACCTTGGTATATGTATTTCAGAACGAGCTCGCCCATCTCTGTCTCTGTCTCTGTCTCTGTGTCTGCATGTGCGTGTGTGTGCGCGTGTGTGTGTATTTATTCAAATAAGGTCACATCGTACATGCATATATTTAAGTTCTTTTCAAGCCATTCCATAAGCTCCCACAGCCTCACTTTAATGCTGTCTTATTTACTGGACATTGAGTTTGTTTCCAATTTATCACTAATATCAACAATACAACAATCAGCGTTGTGGCAGCTAACCTAATCCTTATTCACGACTCAGGAAAAATTTCTAGTTGAGGATTTTTTAGGGTTTTGCTACACGCTGCCAAGGATACCAATGTCCCAGACCGTTTAGCCACAACTTTTCCAATGTTTCTTTTTGAATATTTATAATAAGCTGATGGATTAGGTCAAATGAACTCCATTTTACAGATGTAGAAATTGGAGCTCAGAGGAGTTGACCTGTCTTCATCTAAGAGCTAATAGATTGCTGGCAAAAGAGAGAGAGAGAGAGAGAGAGAGAGAATGAGAAAAGCCTGGGAATAAAATTCTTTAAACCCACTCTGCCTCAGTGTTCCTTGGGGCTCAGCTGGAAGCTGGGGATGCCGTCCCCAGGACAGGTCCAAGGTCCTAGGATGAAGCCTTTCCCAGGACAGACCCAGAGGTCCTGCAGAGATGCCGCACCCCTTACCTGAGATGCTTCAGGCTGCTCATCATCCCTCTGTCCCTGGAGCAGTTCAGGGGCCTTGAAAGGAGCAGCCTCGATGTGAGAAATATGGTTCTGGAAAGAAAGACTTCCGGCTGCAGACAGCAGGGCCGACCAGGGACAGACCACATAGTCCGAGGAATCTGAAACCAAGGCCATGATGGGAGTATAGAGATGGGACCACTGTCCGGAGGGCCAGTTGTGAGACTGTGACCAGCAGGTGCCCCTGGGGTGGACTAAGGGCAGGACCCCGGGAAACATAAAGTGGAGTAAATTCAACGCTGATACGCGCGAGCTCAGGAGCGCCTGTTACAAAGGTGGCCGCAGTGGTGGCCAGGGAGACTAGCACCTGCATCCCTCAGTGCTGCAAGAGTCTCAAGGTAAGAGGTAAGAAGAGGTCAGGTCCACGTGGAAATAAGCCCTGAGTTCTTTGGAGCCAAGCCTGGGACCAAGGTGGCGGTCTGCCGGGTGTACTGAAGCTCACTGCTCATCAGTCACCCCCAGGGCAGGGAACAGGGAGTGAAGAATCACAGGGAAGAGGAAACTGGACGGACAGGTGCACAGCTTCCTTTATCTCGACACACTGGGACCCGCTACTCATGTAATCTCCCAGGCCCTTGTGACTTCAGAGCTGAATCTGAGTGTGGGTTCTCACTGTTTGTTCCAGTTACCAACGGAATGTCTCACAGCTCCAAATTCATCTCTCAACACCGGCTCTCTTGAGCATGTCCTTTACAGCGAGTGCAACCTGAAGCTTTCTCAGTAGAGGGCGCTGGAGAGACACTGCGGGAGGCCGGGACCCCTCCTGATGTTCCAGGGTTGCGGAGCGCGCGCGAGGATGCCCCTTGTCGCTGTGCCTCGAGACACCACGCACAGGACCCGCTGTCCGGCGGCCACCTCCCGGCCCGGCCTGGCCAAGTGATCCCTCCGTCTACACTGATCCCACGGGCTCCAGACCTCCTGCCCCCACACTGGCTCACGAAGCTGTGTCTCCCGGCTGCTTGCCTCCACCCAAGGGGTCACCCTCGCCCCTGCTGGCGATTCCTGTGCCTCGTTTGCCCACTTCTTGCCGGGAAGAGCAGCGGAGTTTGGCCACTTCTTGCGGGGCAGAGCAGCGGAGTTTGCTGCCATCGGGGGCTCGAAGCGCAGCAACTCCAGCAGCTCCAAACCCAAGCCGGGCAAGAGGTTTCCCTTCAAAGTTTGCACCTCACTGGTACTGCCCTCAGCCCTGGGGACCATGTAAAATTTTCTTGTATCTTACAATTAATCTTCAGTCGGAATTTAATAATTCTTTGTATTAACCTCCCTCCACCTCTTTAGACCACCTAGTGTGGGGGTTCTATCCCCTGATGGGGCACAAGGAGACGTACCACCTGGCAGGGGACGGTCTGGAGGTGTCAGCTGTCCAGGTAGCTGCCCCCTGCCTCCTGTCTCCTTATGCTCCGACTCCAGGTATGGGGAGAGGCCCAGAGAGCTGCAGCCACCGTCTCCCTAGAAACAAGGCCTTTCAACTCTGCTGAGTGCCAGGTCCAAGAGCCAGGCCTGCCCTCCTGGTGAAGCTCCAAAGGTAGGTGTCATTTGCCCACCTGATCTAATACTTCAGACTGATGACACGTCTGAGAAGCAGCAGCCAGAAATGTGGTTGGGAAGCTTTGCACTCAGCTCCCTGGGATTCAGTGGTGCCAAACACTCTCTCTTACCTTCACGGAGGTCCTCCAGGAGCCGCTCAGCCCCTAAGGACAAGAGGGACCAGATTTCCTCCTCCGACAGAGCTTCGCCCCTGACCTGCAGGGCACTGGCCAGGGTCACAGAGGCCGGGCTCATGCCTGCAAATACACGTGCGTGGCAGAGTCTCCGCGATGTCTGCAAGCACATCGGGGCCACACTCACTCACCGCTGCAGCCCAGGCCCAGTCCAGGCCCCTCGGCAGCACGCGGCACCACGCTGGCATCTCCTGTGTGCCTGGGGCCAGGCACACAGGAGATGCTGCAGAAATGCTAACGGGGGTGCTGGCTAGGCTGGCCGGCTGATTCAGTGAATGAGCAAATTCCCAAATGAAGGCTTAAGGATGTGAGGGCGATCTGGCTGCGACATCTGTCACCCCACTGATCGCCAGGGTTGATTCAGCTGATCTGGCTGGCTAGGCAGGTGTCCCCTTCCTCCCTCACCACTCCATGTGCATCCCTCCCGAAGCTGCGGGCTCAGTGAAAGAGGATGACCTTCCCCGATAGAGGAGGACCGTTCTTCGGTCAAGGGTATACGAGTAGCTGCAGTCCCCTGCTAGAACCTTCAAACAAGCTCTCGAGGTCCAGATGAAGGCTTAAGGGAATAAATGAATGAACAAACGAACCCCGAGAACAGCATCTCCCTCTGAGCGGGGCCTGTGCTGTTAGAGAGACCTAGCTACCCGTGCCGAGGCAGCATCCTTTGCCTGCACTCCCCTCTGTCTGGGAAAGTAGGTTAACAACATTTTTTAATCTCCAATGCGTGATTCATGTCTTTTCCTCTGCCACATGTAGCGTTGGATTTGGTGCCAGCAGCAGCCTTGTCTGTAATGATCCCCAACACCTGCATGAAGAGTGAAAATCACTAGACAGAACAGCAAGCCCTGTGTTTTGAAAAGGTGCAGACTCACAAGAAAGCACAGGGCTGCTTTGCTGAGGAATTAAGAAGGCTGGTCCTCTCTGTCCTCTCTTCTTGGAAGGGCTCCTTTAAACCAAAGCTGACATTGACATGTCTGTCCCCCCCCACCTTCCCACAAAGCTGCCACCCACTAATCTCCAGCCCCAGGTGGGGTGGCAGCCGGAAGAGGCCAGGCAGGCTTTTCCTAATCCATTCACGTCATCGATCTTTTCTAGCCTCAGGGAGGGTGGGAGCGCTGTGTGGGGAGCGGGGTGGAGAGCACATTATGGCATCCTCATCTCTCCATCCAACATGACTAATCCAAGCTCTCCACTCGCCAGCTGCTCAGCTCCCTGTGTACGCCTGGAAGTCCCACCTCCTCCAGCCTCAGGAAGAGAAATGAATTCCGGGGAGCAAAAGCCTTACTCTTCTTTCTCTCCCCTGGGGGCCAGAAGTGTGCTGCAGTCAGACCTCGGCAGGAAGCTTTATGTGGGAGAGGTTGCTGGCAACAAGGAGTCTGGCAAGAAAGTCTGTGGTTCCCATTGACGGGCAGGAAGGCGGTCCAAGGTCACCCAGGTAAAAAGTAATAGATTCCAAGCTAAAGGGCAGGCCCTCTCTTGTCTTTCTTTTTTCTTCCTCCTACTTCTTTATCTAAACTTTGCTTGAGACAGAAGCCCGAGGCACTCCCATTCCTCCGTGTTTCTAGCTCTCTGCAGCCACAATGAAAGGCTACTTATTAGAGAAAAAGAACAAACGAGATTATGATTCTCAAATAGGAAATTTCTGAATCTCAAAATATCTCATGAAATCCTGAACGTGTTTTCTTTTTTTTTCCCCATCACTTTATGACTAGGAAAAAATTGTATTCAAAGTATTTTAGCCTGGTGTGGTAGGGTGAGTGGAGACCTTCATTTCAATATAGTTACTCAATAAAGGAAGGGCAGCTTTTTCAAAAAAAGTGCTGAATCCATCATGAAAAAAAAACTTAATCTTTTATAAATATTAACTCAAAATGAATCATAGCTCTAATATAGAACATAAAACTATACTTTTTTAGAAAATAACACATCAGAGGAAATATACAGGATCTCGGACTAGGCAGAGAGTTCTTAGATTTGCCACCAACACCATAGCTTAGCCTCGCCTACCTTACGTGTGCTCAGAACACTTAGATTAACCGACAGTTGGGCAAAATCATCTAACACAAAACCTATTTTATAATAAAGTGTTGACTATCTCGTGTAATTTATTGACTAGTGTACTGAAAGCAGTAAACAGAATGGTTGTAAGTGTATCAGTTGTTGACCCTGCTGACCCTGTGGCTGGCTGGGAGCTGAGGCTCACTTCCACTGCCCTTGTCAGGAGAGAGGAATGTAGTGCATATCACTAGCTCAGAAAGAGATCAGAATTCAAAGTTTGAAGTGTGGTTTCTACTGAATGTGTGTGGCTTTTGCACCATCATAAAGTCAAAACACTGTAGCTCACACTGTTATAAGTCAGGGATCATCTCTGTATAAAGAACTCCCACAATTCAATGTAAAAAGACAACCCAGTTTTAAAATGGCCAGAGATGTCAACTATGCCTCAATAATAAATAAGTTAAAAGTACAATAAAAAATAATTACAATAGGCAAAACTGAGAGTGTCATAGGCAATTTGGAATGTATGGTCACCCGATTTTTTTTAAATGGGCAAAGACTATGAATAGACTTTTTTCCAATGATGTTCAAATAACCAATAAGCACATGAAAAGCTGCCCAACGTAATTAGTCATTGGGTAAATGCACATCAAGAATGCAAGGTGATACCATTTCAGATCTATAAGGATGGCTATAACCAAAAAGACGAACAATAATAAGTGTTGACAAAAATGTGGAGAAGTTGGAACTGTCATATATTGCTGGTGGGAATGTAAAATAACGTAGCCACTCTGGAAAACAGTTCAGCAATTCTTCGAAGAGTTAATCATAGAGTTACCACAGGACTCGGCGATTCCACTCCTAGGTATATACCCAAGACAAATGAAAACATGTCACACCAATACTTGTGCATGAATATTCATAGCTGCATCATTGGTAATATCCAAAAAGTGGAAACAACACGAATGTTTAACTAATGAATCTACAAAATGGTATACACATACAATAGAATACAATTTCGCCATGAAAAGGAACAGAGTACTGCTACATGGTACAAGATATGTGAATCTTTCTTCTTCAGCCCCTGTATTAAGTTGTAATTGACATACAAAACACTGTACATATTTAATGTATACAACTTGATAAGCCTAGAGATAAGTATATAGCCATGGAACCATCACTACAATCTATGCCAAACAAGATTGCTGAATCTTGAAAACAATATGTCAAGTAAAGGAAGCCAGTCACTAAAGATCACATGTCATATGATTTCCTTCATATGAAATATCCAGAATATGCATATCAGTAGAAAACAGAAAGGAGATTAGTGGTTGGCAAGGGTTGGGGGAGGGGAAGTGGGGAGTGCCTGCAAGTGGGTATAGATAGGGCACAATGACGATATTCTGGAATTCATTGTGTCGGTTACACGACTTTGTGAATATAACAAAACTTCTGAATTTTACACATTAAAAAGATGAATTTTATGGTATGTAAATTGTACCTCACTAACTTTTTAAGAGAAAAAAAGGGGATAGGGAGGAAACTATAATTAATTAAAAGACATACCAAATTGATTTAAATGAGTAAACATAGGATCTAGGAATGCATATGGGAGGGATAAANGCTATAATTAAAAGACATACCAAATTGATTTAAATGAGTAAACATAGGATCTAGGAATGCATATGGGAGGGATAAAACTATAAAGAAACAAAAAGACATGGTGACTGTAAAAGTCTGGATAATAGTTGCCTTTGGTGGGGTAAGGGGACTATGATTGAGATGGAGAATATTGAGGGGTTTCTGGAATGGGTTGCAAAGTCCTCTTTCTGAGCCTCAGTGATGGTTACAAAGGTGTTTGCCGTAGAATGACCATTAAGCAACACATTTGTTGTAATGGTTCTGTGTGTCTGTTCTTTCACAATAAAAGTTTAAAACAATTTCAAGCATTGCCCTGCTGAAAAAATTTTTAGGCAAATCCCCCCCAAAAACCACTCCACTTCCACCTCCTTTCTTGAAATATAAATCCAACAATTTTCATCAGTTATGTTAAACTTGTCTGAAGAGAATTATCCTGAAATCCTGCCAACAAATGCTAACCAGCTAAAAGGCCAATCATTGTTTCCATCTCAGGGGACATCCTACATCTAGAAGAGCACGTATCTGATCAGGTTGGCCAGTCAAACACCCCTCTCGGTTGTTAGAGATTAGAGTTCCTTGAGGCTTGAAGTTGCCATTCTCATTGCTGGAAGTGTCGGGGATTTAAGCTTCCACATCAAAGGCAACCCCAAACACAGGAGGTAATGCCGGCAAACTAGTCATCATCCTCTCCCTTAAAACAAAGCAAAACAAAAGATAACAGTCCGCCTTGTTCCAATGCGCGTGCATGAGCCCACTGCAGAAAGAAACGTCTACGCTCCACATATCTACAAACTCTATCTGAACCCAGGGTCACAGGTGAACATTACATTCTGTCCACAGGGATAAGGGGATGCCTGGAGGGAGTGCCAACACCGGGGAAGCATTGGTGGCTCTGGGTTTCCCGTGGCAGCCCTAACCATATTCCTCCACTCTGATAGGGAGCACACTGTTTGGGGACACTTCAGGGACTCCATTCCAGTTCTGCCAGCCCTCAGGGAGCAACTCAAATTTATATTAACATTGTAATCTCTGTAATGTCCCAAGTTCCGTTTCAGAGCCAGCCGAGACTGACAGTACAAGGAGACGGTCCGGGGTGCTTACTGTTCACCAGGCACTGCTTCAACTGCCTGGTGTGCGTCAGTCCCGGCCTATGAGACAGCTGCCATCAGCCTGTCCCAGCATGCTGGGGTGCCCCTGGGCTTACCTCCGAGTGTTTCTACACAGTCTGCTGTACCGTGAACTAAAAAGGGGCCATTAACTATCTAGAAGATGGAGTGATCCCACCCCACAGATGAACCCTGTCTTCCTGCCAGTGAGGAAGCTTAGGGAAAGTGTCCAGCCCATGGGCGTGCTTTTGGGAAGCAGCTCTGTTGTCACACCCTCGTATCTCATTCCCTTCCCAGGCTCCCTTCCGTGGGCCAAGTCCTTCGTGTTGACTTGATTCTCTGAAGGCTCCTGCGGTCGTCTGGTAACCCCAAAGTCTCCTCCATCTGAAGCCTCAGTTGCCATTCAGGCGTCTCCTAGGGCTCCCTTCCATAAGTTCCCCCTCCTGTCTGCTCTGGCTCAGCCTAGAAGCCCCGCCCATGCACTTGACATCCTTGCCTCGGCCATCCCTCTATTTAACAAACACTTACCAAGGAGTTAGTATATTTTAAGCTACAAATGGAAAGGTGAAAATAGAACACCCTGCCCTTACAGGTCTGACGTTCTAGTGGGGATGGGCAGAGAGGGCAGATACTGAACCGGGAGACAGATAAAACACGTCCGCAGAGAGAGACTATGAAGGGCAAGTAGACAAGGGGATGGGAACACGCTTGAGCCGGAGCCGTCAGGGAACAGGCCCGATGAGCTGACGCCTGAAGGCTGAGAAGGTGCCGGCTGCGGGAAAAGCTTTCCAGGCAGAGAGAACAACAGGCACCAAATGTCAGGGCTCGGCAGATTCTGAGAACAGATAGAAGCAGGCTGCACAGGAGCGTGGCGAGGGAGGTGAGCAAGGAGGCACAGAGGTGTGAGGGGCAGTCGCAGAGCTGGCCGGGTGCCCCTCCGCCTCACCTCTCAGGCTAAGGAAAGGAGTTCGCGCGTTTGTCTAGGAGCAGAAGGAAACTCGGGCCGCCAGCTAGCCTGCAGAAGCGCCAGGCCCAGCAGGAGCCTTTCGGACCCAGTCAGGCTGCTGACTGTTGACTAGAGCGGGAAGGGAAGTAACAGAGCCTGAGCGCCAGCCACCTGCTCCTTGGCTCATTTAACGCCTCGCCAGCGCTGGACGTGGGGATGACTTGTATCAGGGCTAAGGCTCACGTCTACTTCCTGCCCACCTCAGGAAGAACTGCGTCCGAGCCCCCTGGACAGCTGCTCAGTGACAGTTACCGAGTAGTAGCTGCTGGATCAAGCCGCCCCCCTGAGGGCACGCCTTTGCTGCCATCCTTGATGGCATTGGTAAAGTGCTGGCCTCTGAAGAGCTGAAGAGCTCTGCTAATCCTTGCCTCCTGGCTGGCTGTGTCGTGGCTAGGAAAGGCCTCCAAGGCCCTTCTCAGCTCAGGAGTTCCAGGTGCCACTGCCCAGGCATAGAAGGCATAGGCGTGGAATCGAGGGAAGTGGAGGGGACAAGGCATACTGCCTCTGGTCTCACGGGGACAGGTCAGTGGAGGACCGCTCTCTCCTGGAAGCACTCCTTGTTGCTTCAGATCCCAGTTTCCCCTGACTTTCTCAGGATGCTTTCTCCCTCTCGCTGTCCCTAGAATGTCGTTCCTCAGGGGTCTAGCTCCAGCCCTGTGTTAGTCTGCTGTGGCTCCTGGAACACACTACCATAAGCTTGGTGGCGTAAAGCAACAGAAATTTATTATTTCAGAGAGATCAGTTTCACTGGGCTGACATCAGGCTGCGGGCAGGGCCACACTCCTTCCAGAAGCTCTAAGGGAGGATCCACTCTTTGTCTCTTCCAGTTTCTGGTGGCTGCCAGCATTTCTTGGCTTGTGGCCATATCATTCCAATGTCTGCCTCCACGGTCTCATCACCTTCTCCCCTTCTATTTTAAATCTCCCTCTCTCTGCCTTTTACAAGGGTACTTATGATGGCATCTAGGGCCTACCTAAATAATCCAGGAAAATCCCCCCATCTCAAGACCCTTTCACTTAACCACATCTGCAGTCTTGCCATTTCAGATAGTATTCATGGATTCCACAGATCAACATGTGTTTATCTTGGGGGGGGTTGGGGGGGAAGAATTGTTCAATCTACCACCTGCCATTTTTCATTCAACACTCTACCTGTTGGCTAAAAAAAGGCGTGAGCTCTGGGAGGTTGCATCTCCAGCTCCCTAACTCCCTGGCTGTGTGAGCTTGGGCATAGAGTATATATATACTGAACCTCTCTGAGCCTCAATCTTGTCATCTGGGAAACAGGGTTAATCATAACAACTACCTCATGTAACTGTTAGGAGATTATATTAAAGGGCTCAGTATGTCAAAGGTGATGAACACATCTTATTTCCCTTCTCTTTCCATCTCTGCTCCAACTACCCAGAGAGGGATTTTAAGCATCAGAGCTGCTGAGAAGTTTCCAAGTATGAGATTCTTAAGATATGGTGCTAATTGTTTCCATCTGTCTGCCAGGATTGAGGTGCTATAAACATCCCATTTTAAACCTTAGCAAAATGCCTGAAATATCTCACTGTCCCCAAAATAGACACCCCAGGGAGGAACCAGGAAAGGATGTGGGGCTCCCAAGGAATCAAAGCTCTCAGAATGATCCTTTTCCCCTCCTCCTTTTGGTCCTTATGTCTCCCTTCATTCCTTCTCCCTTTGTACATTCATTAAAAACCATCAGCCTGCACTCAGACCAAAATTTGAGCAAAACTGTCAAGGAGGCAAATGGCATCCTCCCCCTAAGAGGAAAAGACAGCTTCTGCCTTATCTGGGCTCTGTTTAAGGGCTAAAGATGTCAGGGCTTTTAACTTCCAGAACTCTCCTACAGTGAGTTCCTTGAAACTTGATCTCAAGTGGGTAATGGATGAAATTGTGTCACTACTGTATTCTTCACGCAGACCCTGCCCTACTCTCCGATATCAATACTGTCTGTCACACCAACATGGTACGACCTTGAACAAGTAACATCTCTTTCCTCTACTATAAAATGGAGATGATACTTCCTACTTACATGGTGGTTGTGAGAAACAGAACAAGCTAATGAAAAAATGGCAACTAGCAGATGTCCTACCTTTCTTCAGTCTTCCAAGATGGAACCTTGCATTTCTAGATAAGAGAATCGAGACTGAAGTACAGAAAACATTCAGAGTATTTTAGAATAGTGTTTCTCCCATCATCCATCTTTTACATAACATTTTCCCAATATTTGCTATATTACCTGTGCTCATAAGGCAAGTTTTTCATTTAAGTGCATTTATTTTAAAAGGAAACTCTATGTTGTTATAGGAAATGGAAAATTAGTATTATTGGATATAAATAGAAGGTAATTATAACTATTTTTTTAGATTGTTGAATTCTTGCCAGGTAATATTGCCTTCCAGTGAGACCAAAGCCTGGTCTTTCATTGTGAAAGGAGCAATTAGTTTGAGAAATGGGAAGGCCTATGGTTCTGGACAGACTTTCTTCTTGACATAATCTGAAGAATTTAAGCAAAATGTCAGAAACATAACTCAATATGATTAATGCACTTCGTGTTCCACCTGTGTCCTGTGGTCCTGCCTGTCCCTTGGGAAGCCCTGTGTCATCCTTTTTGTAAGGTCTCCAGGCCTGTTTTAATGTCATCTGTACTCAGAGTGGATTGATTGAGTCCTTACCAATTTTACTTTAAGGTAATGCCTCATAAGGAGAATGGTCCTTTGCAGCTTATCAAGTTTGCAGACATTTTTGTGATTCCCACAAAAATCCTTCAAAGGATTCCTTCAAAGGCAAGGCAAAATGATCTCCATATCCAGATGAAGAAACTGAGAAGAAATGAACTGACTTACGATCCCAAAATTCTGGCTAGTAAGTGTTATTTAAGTTTCTAAAGTAGGGGAGGGTGAGGTATAAGCTAATAAGACTAATTAAGCTACATATGTTTAAATTATTATTCAATTTATTAAAGTTATTTTATATTTTAGACAAGAATCAATCTTGTTAGGTCGATGAAAATGGTCTGGTATGGGGCGCCTGGGTGGCTCAGTCGTTAAGCATCTGCCTTCGGCTCAGGGCGTGATCCCAGGGTCCTGGGATCGAGCCCCACATCGGGCTCCTCCCCTGGGAGCCTGCTTCTTCCTCTCCCACTCCCCCTTGCTTGTGTTCCCTCTCTCACTGGCTGTCTCTCTCTGTCAAATAAATAAATAAAATCTTAAAAAAAAAAATGGTCTGATAATTTCAGGGTAGGTGCCTTTGGACTCTAAGCAGGATGGAAAAATAATAATAATAATAAAATAAAATAAATTTGTGAATTTTAATAGTTACTGTCTTGTCTTGAGCCTTTAAATTCAGCTTTAAAGTGTTAAGATCCATTTGTCTGGGGGTGCCTGAGTGGCTCATTGGTTAAGCGTCTGACTCTTGATTTCGGCTCAGGTCATGATCTGATAGTCATGAGATCGAGCCCAACGTCAGGCTCCTCACTGAGCACAGAGTCTGCTTAGAATTCTCCTCTCTCCCTCTGCCCCTCCTCCTGCTCTCACACTCGTGGGCGCACTCTCTGTTTAGAAAAAAAATCCATTCATCTGCGATTTATATATAAAAAGAACTACTTAACGTATTTGATTAATGTTCCACTAATTCATAATATAACTGTGCCAGCAGTTCTTCAGAGAACCCATTTTATTTATATATATTAATTTGCATATATTTATTTATGCATTTATCTCTTTAAATCGGCTTACATGACGGTGGGGCTGGCCAAGTCTGAAATCCATAGGACAGACTAGCAGGCTAGAAACTTGGGAAGGAGTTGATGCTGTAATCTTGAGGCAGAATTTATTCTCCTCTGGGGGAACTTCAGTTTTGCTTTTAAGGGTTTTCAACTGATTGGCTGAGGCTCACCCACATTGTCAAGGATATAAACCTTAATTTAATGTCAACTTATTTTAGATGTTAATCGCATCTTAAAACACTTTTGTAGCAAGAGTCTTACCATTGCCCCAATCCAATCTCCATCTTACAGAGCTCTCTTCCTAAACACATTTGCCCATGTGACTCCTCCACATTAAATCCCTCACTGGCTATTTCCCCTGAACTCATTTCCGTTTCCTGCCTCCTGAACAAGGCTTACAGGACCTCCCGTCCCCGCTCCAGAATGAGCTCCAGCCACTTCCCCCTGCCTCCACAGCCTCTTCAGCTCCAGATGCATCATGGCCCTCTCATCTCTTGTCCTTCCCAGCAAAGTCCATGCGGGGACACTCCTGCCTGGAGTCCCTTCTTCCCCATAGGCTGAATGACTGAGAAAATCAATGAATAAGAAGGGAGCTGCCTGTACTCTGTGGACCAACATCATACAGAAAAGATACCAATAGAAGGAATAAATGAGGTACTTAGATGACACTTTCTTTACACGTCCAACACATTTCCTGCCTTGCCAGACACTTCGCCACACCTCTTCAACCTAGGAAGAAGTAAGTTCTTTCTTTTTTTAAGATTTTTTAATTTATTTGAGGGCGAGAAAGAGCTCGAGGGCATGAGCGGGGGGAGGGGCAGAGAAAGAGGAAGAAGCAGGTTCTCCACTGAGCGGGGAGTCTGAGCCCAGGACCCCAAGATCATGACCTGAGCTGAAGGCAGATGCTTAACCGGCTGAGCCACCCAGGCGCCCGTGGAAAAGTAAGCTCTGACGGCTTAACCTCGAAATCTACCACTTGACTGGCACCAGCCCACCCCGAACTGATCCTTTTCCATCATTCTGTAGATCTCCTTCCTGCTTTCCTTCACTACCTACTCTATTTCCAATGATGTTGGGCTATTATAACCATTTTAATGCAAGGAATTACAGGGGAAAGGAAGTAGAGCTGTAGAACTAGGTAAGAAAAAGGGGGGGGGCAGTTAGAAATAGAGCTGCCAGGGACCAAGAATAAAAGGAAGACCAGGTCCGGGGAAGGGGAGTTAGCCAGACAATCCCAGGCACGAGAGGTCAGGGAGGAAAACAGCTAAAAACACTGACCTCAGGGCCAGTAAATACGGAGAGAAAAATGGAAATAGCAAAATATAGTGGCTGCAAGCTTCCGAGGTCAGAGTTGGCCTGACCCCGTCTACCCTGGGTAACTTTTTTTTTTCCTCTTTACTCATCTGTAACATGAGTTATTACGTCTGACACATGGTAGCTTCTCAATAAACGCTAGCTGTTCATACGATTAATGTTGAATATACAGCGAGGGCAGGGGATAGGGTAAGGACAAGGGCACAGAACTGGGGCTTTCGAGAGCAGAAATGGCTTCACCCCTGGGCCTGCAGTGGTACTGACCCCAGTCACAGTGTGATCCCTCAGACCAGTCCTAACGGCATCACCTGGGAACTTGCTAGAAATGTAGTCTCAGGCCTTCCCTGGGCCCTCTTTGTCAGAATCTACATTTTGACAAGATCACCGATGGTTCATCTGCTCAGAATAAGTTACAGATGGCACTGCCCTGGGTCCCACTGCTTATTTGGAAGAACCAGGTACAGGTGGGCAATGGCTGCAGCCAGCTAAGATTGGGAGGTAGAATTACTGTGTTAAGCAGCCCGGAAGACCCCTACCTAGGGCTTGTCAGTGCTGCAGGGTGCTTGGATAACTACTCTCTTAGACTGAAGGGGAGGAATTTGGTGGAGGGCTTATGAACTGAGGCCATGAACCTGGGTCAGCTGCACAGTATCCAGGGGGCTTGTGTGGCCTGAACACAGAAGCTGTCAGTGGAGGACCTGTAAAAGGGGACACTATGTGAGAGAGGGATGGTTACCAGGGCCAGAGACTAGGGAGATTGAGAGGGGGAGAGATGGTCCACAGGAATGTTTTTATATGTGCTCCCTCAGGCTGTGCCCCCGCCCCATGCTTCCCTGCCCCACCAAGCGTTCTCCCTTGTTCCAGCCAGACCCTCTGAGCATGGCCTGTCCCTCCTCTATAGCCTCAAGTCCATTGAGCGTGATGATGGAGAGGCAGCATGGGTAAGGGGCAGCACCCAAGAAGGTTCATATCACTTTTCAGATATTCCTGAAGACTTAAAACACAGTTTGAAGAGAGGAGCATTACATTCACGTTCTAGAAAGGCAAAGTAAACATTGCCTTCAAAATAAAAGGATGAATGCAGACCAACTTAGCCAAAATAAATTCCATCGAGCACTGATATGCCAGACCTGGGGATTTCGATGCTGGGAATTCAAAGTATAGGACCCACTCCTCCTCCATAGGGGCTCGCTGGCACGGGAATGAGCACAGGTTCTGCTGGCATCTGAAAAAGTCCAGTCATTTCTCTTCAAGACTGCAAATAGTGAGGCTCCTGGGTGGCTCAGTTGGTTGAGCGTCTGCCTTTGGCTCAGGTCATGGTCTCGGGGTCCTGGGATCGAGCTCCTCATTGGGCTCCCTGCTCAGTTGGGAGTCTGCTTCTCCCTCTCCCTCTCCCTCTGCCCACTCCTGCTCATGCTTGCTTTCTCTCTCTCAAATAAATGAATAAAATCTAAAAAAAAAAAAATAGTACTGCAAATAACCTCAACCTTCTCCACTCTTTATTTAAAGCCAAGGTTATCTCTCTATGTTGGTCTCTTCAGAGACTCTAGCATTGCTTTGTACTCCTGAATCACTCTTGCATTTCTTTATTTTGATGAGTGGTATGTTTGTCCATAGAGAGAAGCACATATTCTTCTTAATTCCTTTCTTGGTCCCTGCTTCTCCCATCCCTGATAATCATATTCCCACCCCCATGGATTCTGCCTCTTTAAAACTCTCTTAGATCCGTGCTGTGCTCAAGAAGGCTCCCACTGACCGGTGAGAGCAAATAATGAAATCTCCAGGAATTTTGCAAGCTGGTTGTTAAACATAGCCATTGTAAAAAAAAAAAAAAAAAAGTTACATAAACTTCCAATTAGATAAATTATATTCATAATATATTCAAAACCCACCATTTCCTCATATTTTACTACATCTTATTATTGTCTATGCTCTTCAGCTCCTTTAAATCAATTGCATTTGTGTGGCGGAAAGTCTATATAGTGATGCTCTAGGACATATCTCTCCAAACTGTGTTCAGCGATTGTACCTTGGGAGCTTGGAATTGACCACAGAGGGAGTGTTCACACCATAGAAACTGGAAAAAGCTACAAGCTTTGGTTTGTTGTTTCATTGATTATCTAGACTTAAGAAAGTGATGGAGAAAATGTTAATAATTCAGATTAAAAGTGTGCATGTATGGAGCTGTTATATTGTGAATAGCACGAAAATTGAGGACATGGTCTTCCAGAATTCAAAAACTGCTATCCAATTCAGCAGTCACTCATGTCATTGACAAATGAGTGAAGTTAAAACATTCACCCTCATTGCTTAACTTTCTTCTTCCTTGTCCATGTGAACAAAATAGCAGCCAACATTCATGTTGCAACTATACGCATTGGTCAATTGCAAACATAGGCTGACTGAGGATGTGAGAGTTCAGCAAAATCAATGTATGCAGTTGGTGTGAATGGACTGGCTATATGGAATTTGCAATAAAGAGTCATAAATTTTACTACTTATCAATTGTGCAATATGCACATCCTTCATATAAATAAAATTTATAATACACTTATACATATGTGTATGTATGCATGTTTGTTTATCTTTCTTTTTGCAGTGCTGGCAGCCCCTGCTTGGAGGGTCTATACATCCCTACTGCTGTTTCCTTAGGTTAGTCTCTTGTCCTCATCCCAGGCTTCATCCCTTCCAACCCCACATGTATATTACTACCAGAATAATCTTTCTGATATTTAAAGGCAGTCATGACATCTCCTCATAAAAATTATCAATGGTTTTCCAGAACTTTCTGAACAGAATGCAAGCCATAGAAGGTTTTCCTTGCTCTGCCCTGTTCACCTCTGTAGCCTCCTTTCATCTCAGATGCCCACACTCACACTTCATGAGAGTCACGCCACACTGCTTGCTATTCCCAGAAAACGCTTTACTTATTCATACCACAGGGCTCTTGCACATGCTTTCCTCTGTCTCAGATAGCTTGCCCCAACTCCTCTCCTCCCACATCCTGCTAGTTCCCACCGCTCACACACCATCTCTTCCAGGAGCCTGCACCACTTTGGTACTCGCTACTGCCACAGGTTGTCATGCAGGCTCCCCTCGTTGGCTCCCACACTCACCTGGAAGATTCTCCGAGCAGAGACAGGTGTCCCTAACACCTAGCACTTGGCTTGGCAGCCCGGAGATACTTTGCTGAATTGATTAATTCGTTGGTTTCAGCTGTAACTCACAGCAAATAACAGGACGTAGCCAGGAGAAACAAGCACACCTCATCTCTGAATTCAATTGTTGCTTAAAAAACAAAAGTCAGATGAATCATTGACACTTTCCTCCCCATTGTTCTCTGGAAGTCAATTAGAGAAAGCCTGAGACTCGACTCTAAAGCATTGGCTTTCTTTAAACTAACTAAAATACCCATTTCTGAAAGACAGTGACAGTTATCATATATCGAGCTACTCCTCTGCTTCAAGCATGTGCTGAGTGCCTGAAATATGTCACCTCATGTATCCGTAGTAACCCTACAATGTAGGCACTATTATCCCCGTTTTACAGATGAGGAAGCTGAGTCTTGGGAAAATTAAAACCTTTGCTTTGAATTTGAATTTGCTAACAGAGGCTGAGTCGCAAAGCGATGATTCACACAAGGGTCGGTCTACCTCTAAACCCCGCGTTTTCTCTCCTGAGCTCATTCTTTACTGCTTTAAAGCAAATTCACCCTTCGAATCCGGCCCCACTAGAACACAATATTGCATATAATACAGCATAGTCACTCACACCGGGCTTAGTCCAGTTGTGTTATCCTTACTCCCGATTCCCAAAGCTAGTGAATGGATTTGCCCTTCCCCTGACCCAGATTTATGGAAGAAAAGTGAACAGCACTGAGACTACCTGTGTCCTGAGTCAGAGGCTGCTTCGAAAGTCTCTGTGATCACGATCAGGGCTAGGCCTTCATCACGGACAATTTTCCAACAACAAGCAGGAATCTCTTGCTCTTCTCTCTACTGAGCCGTCCCTGCCACTGGCGCAGCTGCCTCTGTTTACTGTTTGTTACTAAGCGCTTGGCTGCCCAGAGGGAGTCAACAAAGGGCCTTCCCTTTCCTGCCACTTGCTTTCTTGCCCCGAGCCCTGGGCAGTCTCTGGCCTGTTCGCAGACAGAGCCACCCCACTCTAACTGCAACCCCAAGGCCGGTGACCTGAGACAGAGCTTGTAAGAGCTCAAGTGGATTAGGTGCCCCTGAAGACAATAGGATTGTGGCTCAGTGGGGGTTCTAACGGATGTCACTTTATTTCCTGGTCCAATCAAAAGAAAGAGCCCTGCAGGGAACCAGGGGCCCCCAAGAGCCGAGTCTTAGTTTCATTTATTCGACAGCCCTCCATGCCCTTCTTCAGAGTCAGACTCTGGACTTGCACCCAACAGGGCCGAGTCACATGCAGGATCCTGATGAGGAACGATGACCTGGAACTGCCAGTGGGAGGGCAAAAGTAATGTGGTTGTGATTACTATACACACCCAAAACTAATAATTACAATCATATAAATAACTCAATACACAAAGGGGGCAGGAGGAAACTTTCGGAGGTGATGGATATGTTTATGGCATAGATCGTAGTGCTGCTTTCACAGGTGGATACGTATCTCCAAACTCATCCCGTTAAATAAATACATTAAATATACACAGCTCTTTGTACATCAATCATGCCTCAATAAGATGTTTTGTTTTGTGTTTAAAAGCGGGATGTGGTCAGAGAAGGAGGAGAAGGAATTCTCATGCTCTCTGGTACTTGGATTCAGAAAGTAGCCAGCAGAAAAGAACAGCAACAACTAGACCCCAGCTCTGCAGAGGTGGGTCTGAAAGAACAGGTCTTCGGAGGCCCCTAAATTGACAGCAATTTCAAAACTGAGTTTTAAAAGAAAATAGGCATCTTCCTTCATATATGGACCAAAACATTAAATAATGACATTTGATGAACTCCAGTGCTTGAGGGCATGGTGGACAGAGCCCCGTGTCAGTAGTGGGAATGTAGATGAGTGCACGCTCTCGGTGGGGCATTTGGTAATGCTCATGAAAACTGTAAATGTACAGATCATTTGCAGACCCAATTGTGGGGAACGGACCCCATGAACATTCTTGCAAATGTTCACTCAAGCATATAAAAAAGGGCATTTATTGCAGTGTTTTTTTTTTATTGTTATGGTGAAAAGCTGGAAGCCACCAAAATGTCCCTCAGTAGTGGACAGAAAAGCAAATTGCCATTCACACACAGTGGAAATCCAACTACACAGCTCTGCAAAGGAGGGGTGTAGACCTGCGTGTGTTGGCGTTCCAACACTTGCTCAGAAAATCTTCTAGAAACCAGAAGTGTGGATTCACCCCATATGATTTCTCTTACTGTGAATAGATATATAAGTATATATATATAATATATTCTCTATATATAATCTGCATTATATTATATATTAAATTATATGTATTAGATATTCAGATATATTCTTTATCTAGCAGGAATCACTAGAAACTTAATAGTGATTATTTTGTGGAGAGAGTTTTAAATGTTGTTAATTAGTCATTAGTTATTATTTAATTCGGAAAATTATTGTCCATTTTTGGGCTTTCCCCCTGTAGTTTTGTGTTCTATAGGGTTTTTTTTTAAAGATTTTATTTATTTGACAGAGAGAGAAGACAGCCAGCGAGAGAGGGAACACAAGCAGGGGGAGTGGGAGAGGAAGAAGCAGGCTCCCAGGGGAGGAGTCTGATGCGGGGCTCAATCCCATAACGCCAGGATCACGCGTTGAGCCGAAGGTAGACGCTTAACGACTGAGCCACTCAGGCGCCCCTCTATAGGTTTTTTTTTAAGCAATAAACATTATACAATATCTTACAAAATTTATTTTTTCCTGTTTAACACTATTTGCTTTCCACACTAGCTAGTAAAGGATTTTACAATAATTGCAACCATCTTGCGCTGTTTCTCCCAGATTTGTCTATTCATTAGATTCGGAATGGACCTTAGTAGAATGTAAATTCCCAGCAGCACCCTAGGCCTGCTGAACCTGACTCTCTGGGAGAGAGCAGGGCAATCTACATTTTAATAAGTGCCCAGCTAGTTTTTATTTAGTAATTTGTTCAGGCCAACCATGTACAACTGAAGAAACTGAGTCCCAGGGGGAGAAAGTGAACGTTTCCAAGCATGGGGCTGGTTCCTAGGAGGGCAGAGAGCAACCTCGAAGTCATTGACACCCAGGGGCATGCTGGTCTGCTTAAAGTCCCCACTGCCTTCACCTTTTTTGTTACAAATATTAGCACTCAGCAGCAGTTTCCTTCTGTACTTATCTCTGCTAGGATTTCATTCATTCAAATTAAAGTGAGGAAAAAATCCTAATTCAGTACTGAGATTTTTGAATTTGCATATTTTTAGAAAATCCTATTGCTTCACTTTTAAGAACCATGTTTATTCATATTTAAACACAGCTCTTTAAAGTAGGATATAGAATCAAGTAGAATTTAATACTAAAGCCAATTCCCAGTTATGCCCCCTTGCTACCAGAAATATGTCCAATGTCTATACTGTCATGTATTGCAAATTAGTTGCATCTAGAATAATAAAGTTTTATTATTCTAAACAGAATCCAAGACCTCTCATACATTGCTGATGAGAATATAAAAATGGCACAGCTATCCTGGAAAATAGTTTGGCAGTTTCTTAAAAAAATGAAACATGTTTTTGCCAGTAATTGAACCCCTGCATTTTTCCCAAAGAAATGAAAGCTTCTGTCCGCCCAAAAATCTTTACATGATTGTTTATCAGCTTTATTTACAGCAGTCAAAAGCCGTTAACAATCAAAATGTAGGTGAATGGTTAAACAAACTGGGGAACATTCATACCACAGAATCCTACTCAGCAATAAAGATGAATGAACCATTGATACATGCAACACTTACGTGAATCTCAAGGGCATTAAGTCGAGTGGAAAAGCCAATTTCAAATTGTCACATACAGTATGCTTCTATTTATATGACATCCTTGCAATGACAAAATTATAGAGGTGGAGAACAGGTTAGTGGTTGCCAGAGGTTAGAGACGGTGGAGGGAGGGGTGGTAATAAGGGCCTAGCACAGGGCAACCTCTGTGGTGATGGGAGAGTTCTGCGTCATGCTTGAGCTGGTGGTGACGCAGAGGGTACACAGCTCTGTCCATTCCCGAACCCCTCACGTGGCTCTATCTCCTGTAGCCGTGGCTCACCTGGCTGCCTCCATAGAGTCCAGGTGTCTTCCTTGCTCCTCTAACCCCTTCTCTGACATCCTGCCCCTTCTCTGAAACACATGACCAGATGCCCTGCTATCCCTTCTGCCATTGCCTACTGACTCCTAAGAAGTCTGCCACTGAGACCATGGCAAGAAGGCCCGCTTCACCCCCATCTGAAGGCCCCTCTTCCCAGTGGGTGAGAAGTCCGTGGGCCAAAGGTTGACCCAGCTCCTGTGTCCATTTCCTGGACTTTGTTCGAGGTGCCCTGCCCAACCTGCACTGAGCCTGATTTCAGGGCTTGTGCAGGTTTCTGCTGGTGTAGGTAGGGCAATAGCTTGGATGTGAAGACCAAAAGCCCCTCACAATGTGTGGCAGAGCCCGGGATTAGAAGTCCAAGGCAGCTGTTCTTGTAAAACCCAGAGGCTCAGAACATTCATGTCGAATGTAGTCTTGCAGGAAGTTATAAAGGTACATTTGTCAGGGTAACAGGATAGACATATTTTATTTAAAGTCTGGTGGCTTGTTCTATACCTTTTAAATATTTAGACCTAAGTTATGTGGGCCTCCATTTATACCCTTTCCCTGGGCCCTGCAACAGTTAGGGAGGGGGCCGCCCCTATTCACTGACATGTCAGTTCTGGGCTTTCCACAGTCTTTCCTACCATGTTTTTTATGACCGCAACAGGTCCTTGACCATGTCACTTCACCTTTCTCACCCCACCTTAGCCATCCACTCCTGTGTTGACACGTAGTCTTTGTCATTACAAGTAACTGAATCACCTCCAAAACTTACATTTCCAATATCCTAAGCTCAGATAACCCACTGACACTTATGTTTCCAGCTTATTTATTTGAAGTTACCTCAACTCTGACAAATTTTTGTGCCCGTGAAGACCTGTCATCCATGGACCCTACCACCTTTTCACTAATCATCACTTACCTTGGTACTTTCTTCCCTCATTATGCGATTTTGAGTCCATGGTCCATGTGGCAGAAATTCCTGCTAGCCATCCATCAAAATTTGTTCTCCCCTTCCTCCTGGGCATACATCCAGACTACACTTCCCAGCCTCCTTTGTGGCTAGGTGGAGCCATATGACAGAGTCCCAGCCAATGGGAAGTTGGCCAATGGAAAGGATATGTGTACCACTCCCCACAGCAGGGGGTGCTGGAATGGCAGTGAAGATGACCTCAGGGATCTCGGAAGTCATGGATTATAGATGGCAGAGTCCCCTTCAACCTGGGACCCCAACTTCCCCCCACCTAGAAGATTTTCCCTGGAGTGTTAAGAAAGAAAAAAATATGTTGTCCAGGTCACTGGGTTTTGTCCCATCAATTACATTAGTGTCGCCTGTCACTAAAATCATTCCCCTGCAGGTAAGTGGGAGCATGAGCTACGACGTGGTTTCATGATTAAGAGCAGGATTGTTGAGCTAAGACTGCCTAGGTTCAAATCCTGGCTCTGCCACTTACCGACTTGGCTACCTGAGCAAGCTCCTGACTCTTGTCCGTGCTGCCTCCCCATCTGTGGAGTGGGGGCAGGGAGGAGGTGAACACACAACAAGAGCGGAGAGCGATGAGACCAGTGCCAGACACGGGACCACGGTGTGTCTGCGGCCTTTGCATACACCCCTCTACTGCTCTGCTTCCACCAGCTGCACCCTTATGTCCATGCAGCTGACCCAGCTTGAAGAACAGCGCAAACCAACGCTAACTAGTCTCCCTAGCCCGCTTGCCCTCAACTCTCCCAGGCCACAGTCATGCCATCTCCTCTGCCACCACGCTCAGCAGATAACCTCAAGCTGAACTGAGGAGGGAGAATCTGTCCGAGAGGAGCCCCTTCATGGTCCCAGCATCGAGTCTGCTGCCTCTTACTCTCGCCAGTCTGTTTCCTCACCTCTCCTTTCCTCAACCTTCTCAAATCAGGCTCTCCCCACAAGAGCCATGGAAGGGGCTATTTCTCAGGCTGCTGAGTCCAAGGGTCAGGTCTCAGTGCTCATTTTACTTGACTTACAACAGCATTGGATTAGTCCCCCTTCCCTGAAATTTTTTTTTAAAGATTTTATTTATTTATTTATTTATTTATTTATTTATTTATTTGACAGAGAGAGACAGCCAGCGAGAGAGGGAACATAAGCAGGGGGAGTGGGAGAGGAAGAGGCAGGCTCCTAGCAGAGAAGCCTGATGTGGGGCTCGATCCCAAAACGCCGGGATCACGCCCTGAGCCAAAGGCAGACGCTTAAGGACTGAACCACCCAGGTGCCCCCCCTTCTCTGAAATTTTTTATTCCCTTGGATTCCAGAATGAATTCCTCTGACTTGCCTCATACCTTGTCGGCCACTTCTTCAACCCCTGTGCCTACTTGCCTCCTTCTGCTGATCTTTAAATGCTGGAATGCCTGGCGATTTCTTTCACAGCCCCCTTCTCTTCTCTTTCTACACTCACTCACCATATAAAATCTCAACTCCCATGGTTTTACCTGCCACCTATCCTCTGATGAATCCCAAATTCATTTTAAAAAAGAGCCCTTACCCCTCCAATAAACTGGATTCTTTTATACAACTACCCACATATCTTCCTTTTAAGGTCGAATAAGAAACTCAAATTTAAGTTTATCTGCAAGAGGATTGGTGATTTCTAAAATCCCCTTACCCCCAAAATAAACCCTTTCTCCTTCCCTGTCTAATTATCTCAATAAATGTCACCACCTTCCGTCCATTGGTCCAGACCAAAAAAATTAACAGTCACTTTTGATTCCCCTAGGTCTTTCACATCTCGTGTCTGATCGATTGGCAAGCTGCTTACCACATATGCTGGCTCTAACAACTCCTTATTGGCACCAGCCCCTATCTTCCATCGGAACCACCATCCTCTCTACCCTGAAACTGTAAAGTACCTTCCTTGCTGGTCCTGCTTTACAAATTGGCCCTTCCCAGAATCTTCTCCACTAGACAGTCACAGTTGTCCTTTTAAAACCAAAGGCAGATCCTGCCATCACCTTGTTCAACATCTTCCTATGAATCCCCATCATATTAATGGCATAAAAGCTGAACGTCTTACCATGGCTCACGAAGTGCAGTCTAATCCCGCTACCTCATTCTCCTCTTGACTTCCTGTGCTCCGGTCACAGTGGTATTCTTGCCACTTTCCGAACAGGTCCAGTTTGTTCCTGATCCAAAGATTTTCACCTGCTGTTTCCCCTGCCTGGAATGTTCTTCCCTCAGATCTTCATATACTTACTTCATCACTTCATTCAGCTCTCTGTTCAAGTGTAGTCTTTGTAGAAAGACTGTCCCTTAAGTAGAACGCCTTCATCATTCTGGATCCCCTTGCTATCTTCACTTCTCTTTACTCTAATTATCTTGTTTACCTTAATAGTGTGTATTTATTTGTTGACTTGTTAATTTTCTATCTCCCCACTGACAGATACAAATTATATGAAGGCAGGACTTTATCCATCTTGCTTACTGCTTGCAGGATGTTTTCAGCTGTGTGTATAAAGTGAAACAATGGAAAGTGACTCAGACAATCAAGGACATCTGTGTTCTCACATAAATGTGTATCTGGCAATTCAACAGCCTCAGAGTCCAGGATTGACATTTCTGTTCTTCTCACACTGCAGAATGGCTGCTGGAGCTCCAGCCTTCACATCCTGACCCCACCATGTTACAAGGGAGGGAAAGGACTTCATCACGTTGCATTTCTTCAGAATCTTTTTCAGACTCCTGGCAAAATTCCTCTTTTATAGTGTTGTCCATATGAAGTCAAGTCAATCATGGTTTCTCCCTGGGGAGGAGGACAAACCTATCTTTCCAGAGCACCTGCTCCCTGTTGTCTGCACAAACTGAGCACCTGACACCAAGGATGATGGAGGTGAGGTGTGATTACTGGGTGAGAAACCAAGAATATCTGCCACCCCCATACAGCTAGAATGGGGCCCAAGTCAGAATAGATGCTCAATGAATACATGCTGACTGGATGATGGAATATTTGTGCCTTGATAGACTAAAAGTGACCCAGACAGCCCCCACGATGATATTGTAGAGATATGCTTTCTTTGGTCCAGTCTCGCTCATCTCCCATAGCAGCCCTGTGAAGTCAATGTCTGTTCACTCCTTTTCAAAGAAGAAGATTAGAGCTTGAAGAGGTTGACTGAATTAGTCAAGGGCACCCAGCCAGGATGTGGATAAAGTGCTCAAACCCATGGAGAAACTCCAAAAATGGCAGAAATTGCACTCAAGAACAACAAAATGATAGATGATGAGTGGTCTTACAAGAGCAGGACCAGGAATCACTTGCTTTAATGAAGGTCTACTGTCTGTCAAGGCCTTTTACATATAGTGTATGATTCCATATGCACACATACTAGAAAGTAGGGCGTATTACCTCCATTTTACAGATGAGGAAACTGCAGCTCACAGAAGTCAAATGATTTGCCCAAGGCCACGTAGCTATAAGAAATGATAAAGTTAGGATTTGAAATCCAAATAGTCACACTTCAAACCCTGTATTCCTTCCACGAGAAGAACTAATGCAAAGGAAAACCTTGGAAAGGTGGAGAAGTAGTTCTTTTTTTGAGGTGGAAGAAGGGAAAAAGTTGAGTGAAAGGACACAGAAATTTTGAGGCTGATGGGGGAGAATTTGAGAAATTTCATGTCAGATGACCTCAATCTTTTCAGTAAAGTAGCTCACAGAGTCCGCTGAAGTTCAGGCTTAAAGATGGAAACAATGTGTGGTGGGCGCTGGGAAGACTGAGATGGTGATCCATTTGAGGGGAATAGTAAAGATGATGAGCAGTGGGTAGGCCCACAGCGGTGGGAGCTTTGTGGAGGGTCAGAGAATCAGGAAGGCCAGAGGGAGGCCCAGGGAGGGGAGAAGATGACTGGGACAAGGCATGGACAAGTGCCAAAGACTGGTTCAGTGCCTGACGTGACACGTCCTCTCAGTGGAGGAGGGCAGGGATTTCTAAAGACCAGATACCCAGGTTCCAAATCTGGAGCGGATGGCGCCCGAGCAGTTTTTGAAGAAGACTGGCAAGAAAGGGGCTTTGAATACAAAAGAAGGAGGATCCTGGTAAATATCACGGAAGGGCTGTCCCAGGGCCAGGAAGTGCTGAGCAGGGCAGGGCTAGGCTATGTGGGATCTGTATGTGATCCGAAAGGATAGGGAAGGTAAGGAGATAGGGGAGGGGGACAACTGAGAGTGGCAGACCAGCCAAATGTTGGGGCAGAGCCTGGAGCCATTTTACTTTACTCAACGGCCTCAGGGCTTAACTTTCAACTTCTGCTAAGCTAACCCAGTCAGGTGCAGGGGCATCTGACCAATGTGTGTGATTTGGAATGACTGACCTTAGTTAGCATTGCTACTACCTACTGAGATAAAATTCGGGCTTTGTTTTTCTGTGAACCATAATTGAAAAGAAGGCACATACTTTAATAAGATTTGCATGGCAAGGTTCTGTGGTCCAAATCTGTAAGTCACAAGGAGAAGGCAAAGGGAGGGTCTCACAGCCTGAGCAGAATGATGCACCTCAGGGTCAGACACTGTGCATGCAGACACCTCTTCCCTGTTCATGTCACCTTGTATGGCTCTCCTTTCAGGAGCAATGATCTCCATGGAACGTTCTGGCCCACATAGAAAAGAAGGCAAGTCTGCAGCTCAGAGACAAAGCAGCAGTGCCCTGGTCCAGAATCCACTGAAGCCAGCTCTGCAGACAGAGGAGGAACAAACAGAGGCCCTTGGGATGCAGAGCAGGTGGAGACAAATATAGGTCAAGGCCACCAAGGTGAAGCTTGAAGACACCAAGCTCCCATGTCCTTTCTTCTCGTGGCAACGTATTCCAGCTGCTGGCAAGGTTCTAGGAAGAGACAAATAACCTCTTGCATGCCCAAGTGAAAAAGGAAGCACACAATTCAGGAAAGGAGCCCATTCTTTGATGGTGTCTCTACCGCTGAGATGGTGAGCTTGGCCAGGGCAGATCTTTGTCATTGCTCTTTCGGCATCACAGGCAGCGGCAGACTCCTTGGGTTTGCTCGGTAATAAAGGGGACAGGCACACTATGTTCCCACCACTTCTTCCCCAAATGTTTTCCTTGTTGAATGAGACAGCTTTCATCCCGTAAATGGCCCACACTGGCTTTGGCTCACACTCACTCATGATGGAAGTGCTGCTGTTGGGCCCTGAGATGGGAAGGTGATGCTTTACAACGTTGCCCTGTTCCTCCCACTCTCAGTCGCAGTCACAGCTACGCACACCCCACCCAACACTCCTTCACAGGCCCTCAATAGTCAGCCCTTCTGGGGAAGAGACGTCTGCCTCTCCAGGTCTTCCCCCAGCTTCCCCCAGCTCCAGAGGCCTGGCTTGGAAAAGCATAAGAACAAGGAAATTTCCCCATCCTTCCATTGCTCACTCATTCATCAATCCCACCACTCAATGGCCATGGGAATTTAGATGAATTACTTTACCTCTCTGGAGGAATGATTGTGAGAATTAAATGAGCACAGACACGGATACAAGTTAATCATCATCATTTACTGACATCAGCCCTGTGGCAGGCCCACTTCACAGCAGGCAAGGGAGAATGGTAAATGAAGTCTGTGTATAAACGGCTTAGGACCAGGGAGGCCTGCAACACTGCCCCTCTGTATCTACCTCTATAGTCCATTATTTGTAGGAAAAAAAATATCTTTAAATAAATCATTTCTTCTAGAAATCTAGGAATTCTTTATAGTCTCTTGGCTCATGAGCTCAATGTCAATATGATTTCTTCCCATGGACTGAAGCGTTCATCCAAACGTTGGCAGGAGTTCATAAAGAAAGAAGGAGTGGTGTGCATTGACCGGGATGTTTTTCTTTGAACTTGTCAAGTTGCTGAAAAGAAAGTCCTTTGAAGAACAATGACGGGGCAGTCCCCTGTCCAACAATGCAGACGCAGCACGCTGCAACTGACCATGACCGTGACACCTGCTGGCCACGCCTGGAACCACAGCCAATCTCCTTGATCAGGAAAAGCCATGGTTCTCTGATAGGATGACCTTGAGGATGTCTGGGTGAGAAGCACTGCCTAATTAAGGCAACCATTTCTTAGAAATTAAAAAGAAAACAACACAATCCTTGGGAGGAAGCAGTGGCAGTGACTAGAGCCAGCCCTGAGTTTCAACCCCAGACACCACTGGTGAGGACCTTGTTGACATTAGGCAAATGACCTAGCCTCTCTAAACTTATTTCCTCATCTGAACGGGAGTCTTAATATTACTTCTCATAGAGTCATACGAGGACAATATGAAAATCTAGACTTCTAGTCACCTCCAAAGGGAACTTTGGCCTCATGCCATATCATCTTCTCCAGGCACAATGTCAAGATCCAAGGGCACAGTGTGAGTGGTTCCAGGAAAATTAGGATATGCATCATTGGTACCAACACGCCCAAACCAAGGCAAAAACCTTTCTCAGATGTGAGCAGAGGTTGTAACTTCTGCAGGCCTGTTGACTTTATTCCAATGTTCTCTCTCTGATCCGTGCTCCTAAGATCCAAAGGACCCCCAGCCTGGAAGAAGGGAAAGCAGTATGTTCTAGACACGTGGGACAGGTATGGAAAACTGATTGTGTCCAGCTGCTGAAGACTAGTTCAGTCCACCAGAGGGAAAATGAAAGTGACTGGCTGGGCCACTCACCCAAATTATCTCTCACTCCACTTTCCCAGGATACCTTTCTCACTCTTTATCCCTCTTTTGACCCTGTGACAGCCTGGAGAAGAGAGAAGTTAGTTAACCCCAAAGCTGAGTACTTAGCATGAAAGTCCTCTACCCAGAACCATGACATTAGAAGCCGGAGTGTGGGTAGCTTCCGTCCTTGAGTTCAGGCCAAAGAGTTCATGTTTGGGAAGATGCCCAAGGGAGGGTCTCTGGAGACCTATGGAAAGATGCCTTTTCTGAAGTCCCAGGGCTGCCCTCACACTGCTCCCCTCCCCTCTCCTGGGCTATGGCCACCACTGTTGGCTTCTGTTACTGTTACCGCTGATAAATGTAATCATTCAAACTTGGATACTTTTGAAAGTCTGGGAAACAATATTCATTATCACACAGGGGCAACACATAACAAAGTGAGCCGATTCTAGACAAGCTGGGATGCCTGGTCAAACTACCTGCCAAACACAAAGGCTCGCAGTTTCTCTATTACTCACTTTGAGAGATCTGTACTTCTGCTTCAGACCAAGCATCCACAGTTACAAACTTACCTAGGGGCTGCTCCTCACTGAAAACATAAAGTGCAGTATCTCATTCAAATCCTATCTGTCTCCCTCTTTCACTCCCTTATGTGCACTGACAACCACTCTCAGTCCTAAAGAACAGAAGGCACTTGCTCCCCGTGTGAATTTGGCCCCAATCTATGAGTCCTCCACTGGCCTCACCGTTCCCCCCGATCAGCCTGGGTCCTGGGGTCCTTACTTCGACCTCCTTGCCCTTCCTCTTTCCATTCAACAAGCCCAGGAAACCCCAACTGCTGGATACACCCCTTTAAGTGCTGCCTCTGTTTCTCTACCCACGTTGATGAGGATTCCAGAGAAATGTCAACAGTTAAATCATTTCGAATCCATGGCTTTCAATCCCTACTGAGTACCGCTCGAAACTCGACTTCACGGTTTACTCAGCACTCTCAAGCATCTTCTCTCTGATCTGTAAGCTGTAGGACCTTTTGGAATAGGAGGAAATCGAGTGCATTGGCTAGCCTTTTTGGGGGGATTTCATTTCTGTGTGTCTATGTAGTTTTGTTTTGTTTTTTTATGATTACTATCTCTGTCCCCGAAGGCAGCTGTCTGTATTTGGTTTTCTCTTTGGCTTCCCTCTTTCAGCCCTGCCCAATCTCCCTCCCTGGGGCTGTTGACCTCTGAAACAGTGGGGAAATTCTGCCTTCTGATGTCCCAACCTGCTGCAAGGGCAGAGTGAGCCAAGTATTTGAATCTGATGTCCTTTTGTGCGATTCCGTCTTCTCTAACTATGTGGGTATGTGCCCTCATAAGGTAATCCAAAGAGCATGGTCCCTGTCTCTACACAGATACTCCTTCACTTGGTAGACCTTGTTTGATTTCTTGGTGGTAGAGAGAACCACAGGCCATGGCCATACCTTTGAGAAGAAGGTATTAGCGACATCCCTATTTTTCCTGCTGATTCCGAGGGAAATCCTGCTCTCTGCTTGGCATAGGCTGACAGTTACCAACTACACCTTGACTTGAAAAGGAAATATAATACTGCAGGGTGGGGTTGGTGAGGGGGAGTAGGCTGGTGTCTGGGTTTGAGACCTTATCCAGTAATCATGACTTAGCAGCCCCAGAAATAAATTCCTCCTCTATTTACCCTGGATTGCTTATCCCTCAGGCATCAGTTGGAGTGTACACTGCCTTGGATTCAGGAAGGAATGCTCTCTTTCTCTTATGTGGTTGTCCTTCATTTCAAACGTCATACCTTAAAGGGATACAGCCCCTCTCCATACCTTTTCCAGAGCACAGAACCAGTCCTCTCCTCTGTCTTCTTAGTCCCATGACAAGCTCTGAGTTGTCCACAGCTGAGAAATTATGTCAACCCGCAGCTGAGAAATTATGCCTGCTGGTTTTGACACGAAGAGCATTGGAACCTACCCTCAGAAACAAAGCTGCCTTGTGTGGAAATCTGCTTCAGGAACAGGATAAAGGGGTGTTGAAATTCCTGTATCAGATTGTCTCTTACCCTCTGCTTTCTAGAAGCATGATCACCTTCTCAGGAAGATAGGAGGACCTCAGATCACCTCCGCAGTCAGGGAAATAAGACAAATCCTGTCTTGTCAGTAGCAGGGAAATACCTCTCTTAGCATCACTTTTGCTTTCTGAGGGGCTCAAAATTCTGCCACTTGCAGGCAATGACTCTTAACCCTCCAAGGATGCTAGAATGTCTGTCTACCCAGTAACAACACAGAGAGCCCTTTAAATTCTAACTGATAATGAGTTGGAATTCACAGGGTCTCTCTGACAAAGGGTCATTTGTGGAATGCCTGTCTAGCTTGAGTTCCAGTTTTACATCTGAAGGGTGCGGGAAGGACCATGGAAGGGGAGATGGAGTTGGAGGTGGAGATGGGTCCTCCCTGACGATGCCAAGGACGTGAGGCCAGTGATGAGGTGCTGTCTTCTCTCTACCATGGTGCCTGGGCAAATTTTCTGCAGTATAGGAGTTACAAATGGAGAAATTCCACCAGTCTGGAAGAAATTCTAGGCTAAATAATTGTAAGTGAGGCAGAGAGTCCTTGTTGAGAGGTCTGGTGGAAAGCCTTCTTCCTAAATATATGCTTATTTAAAATAACAACAAGGATTTTACTAGTTACAGGACTTCAACAATATATTCTTTCCCTCCCATTCAATTCCCTGTCTCTTTTTCTCCAGAGAATAAGTGCTGAATAGCTTCAGTATCTGGATGTGGATGGGAAGAGGAAAACTTGCAAAGGTACATCTATTTAAGTTGTGAAAGGTGGGGAACAGAACATTAGAGAAAAGAACCAATAATGAAAGTAAGGATTAAGAGAGAAATTGAAACACAAAAGCTAGTGGAGGGCAGGTTGTCCTGTCAGGATTGCTCTGAGATTTTTTTTTTTTAAGACTTTTATTTATTTATTTGAGAGAGAGAGAGAGAAGTAGGGGGGAGCAGAAGGCAAAGGGAGAAACAGGCTCCCTGCTGAATGGGGAGCCCAATGAAGGGCTTGATCCCAGGACCCTGGGACCATGACCCGAGTCCAGGGCAGATGCCCAACCAACCTAGCCACCCAGGTGCCCCTGCTCTGTGATTTTTAAAATACCCTTGAACAGCTTAGTGAGATCCACCTGACACGTTAGCCAAAGGCCCAACTCCAACACAGTCTAGTGTATGTGTGTGGTCTAGGGAGAATGACAAGGCAAGAGGTACTCTGGACAGGGTGTGGCCTTTTCCTGACTATCCCTCAGGGCTCCAGCAGAGACTGGGTTTAAGGGGCCTGTAGCCTCCCCTCCTTTTCTGCCTGCATCCCAGCCTCAGGGAGAGCCAAGAACCGGCTGTCCCCAAGACAACTCCCCTGGGACAAAAGTAAAAAAAAAAAAACCTGAATTCCTTAGCTCTTCCTCATTTTCTGAATTAGCCCCCAATAGGTTAACAAGGGAGCATAAGAGGTTAACAAAGAGCAATGCCAGGAGAAGGAAGGAGGCCCAGAGCCACATCTGGGTACAAACAGCATTCTGAATTTGCAGAATATCAGAGATGATGACATTCAATCACGAGCAGTGAAATCCTTTCTGAAATCACACAGATGAACACATATATAAACATGCAGGATATCCTTCGTAGATATAGGTCATTGGAAGCTGACCCTGGTAGGCTGATGCTAGCTTAGAAGCACTCCCTGTTGAACCAAAGAGAGGCTGTTAACAGCATTACAGAAATGGACATGAAACTCACAGGAGCTCTGTCCTGGCAACATCCCACACTTCATAACCTCTTTGATTTTATCATCTCTTGTTAGTGAGGAGTGGGAGGTACCTGCCAATACTTCCATCTGGGTGTCCAGGCACACCCCTGCTCTCCCAGAAAACCTGCGCTCATGCTTATTTCTTCTAGGAGTCTCCCTACCAGATGTAAAATATGTTTGTCTTTCTTCCCTGCCTGACCCATGGATATTCACCGCCTTCCTTTTTTATCTCCTACATTCCTTAGCACATTCTAATCCTCTCCTGGTTCTAAGTACTCTGGGATTTCAAGTCTCCTCTTGTATTGATATTATTAAACGCTCCATTCTTCTTGAATCCCTCTTTCCTTCTATCTCCCTGGCAGCTCCTTGGCAGACTCGTCTTCTTCATGGTCATTCAATGCTGAAGTTTTTCAGGCCTGGCTCCCAGCCTTCTTTTCTTGCTTCCTACCAGCTATCCCATGGGCCTGGGCTAATTCTTCCGTATCCGAGGCTTCAAGTTATCACTCTCTGTCAATGATTAATCTCTCCCCCCACCCCTGGGTTTATTGAGAAATAATTTATATACATCACTGTATCAGTTTTAGGCATATACTATATGGGTTACATATATTGTAAAATGATTACCACAAAAGATTCAGCTAACATCCATTTTCTCATATAGATACAATAAAAAGAAGGAAAAATTTTTTTTCCTTGTGATGAGAACTCTTTGGATTTACTCTCTCAACAGCTTTCCCATATATCCTACATCAATGTTAGCTCTAGACATTATTTTGTACGTGACATCCCTAGTAGTTATTTATCTTACAACTGGAAATTTATACCTTTGACCTTCACCAATTCCCCCTTCCCCAACTCTCTGCCAACCACAAATCTGATCTCTTTTTCTATGAGTTTGGATTTGCTGTTGTTGTTGTTTTTAGATTCCACACATAAGTGAGATTATATAGTATTTGTCTTTCTCTGTCTCACTGATTTCACTTGGCATTTGCTTTTGAGGTCCATCCACGTTGTTGCAAATAATAGGATTCCTCCTTTTTTATGACTGAAAAATATTCCGTTGTAAATATTTATACCACAGCTTCCTTATCCATTCATCTATCGATGGACACTTGGGTTGTTTCCATGTCTTGGCTATTGTAAATAATGAACACGGGAGTGCAGACATCTTTTCAAGTTAGTGTTTTCATTCTCTTTGGATGTATTTCCAGAAGTGGAATTACTGAATCATATAGTGGGTCTATTTTTAATTGGGGGGGGGGTGGATCCTCCATACTGCTCTTCATAGTGGCTATACCAATTCACAATCCCATTGATGGTGCACAATGATTCCCTTTTCTTTACATCCTTGGCGGCATTTGTTCTCTCTTTCTTTGTGATGATGGCCATTCTAACAGGTGTGAGGTAATATTGTGGTTTAAATCTGCATTTCCCAAATGGCAAATGATGTTGAGCTTCTCTTCATGTACCTATTGGCCTTTCATATACCTTCTTTGGAGAAATGTCTATTGAGATCCATTGCCCATTTTTAATTGGGTTATTTGGTTTTTTGCTATTGCATTATCTGAATTCTTTTTATATATTTTAGATATTAACCCCTTATATGGTTTGGAAATATTTTTTCCCATTCTGTATGTTATCTTTTCACTTTGTTGATTGTTTCTTCACTGTGCAGAAGCTTTTTAGTTTGATGTAGTCCCACTTGTTTATTTTTGATTTTGTTGCTTGTACTTTTTTTTTTAAAGATTTTATTTATTTATTCGACAGAGACAGAGACAGCCAGCGAGAGAGGGAACACAAGCAGGGGGAGTAGGAGAGGAAGAAGCAGGCTCATAGCAAAGGAGCCTGATGTGGGGCTCGATCCCACAACGCCAGGATCACACCCTGAGCTGAAGGCAGACGCCCAACCGCTGTGCCACCCAGACGCCCCTGTTGCTTGTACTTTTACGTGTCACATCCAAAAAATCATTACTAAGACCCATGCCAAGGAGCTTTATTCCTATGTTTTCTTCTAAGTGTTTCATGGTTTCAGGTCTTTCATTTAGGTCTTCAATCCATTTTGAGTTCATTTTTATGAGTGGTGTAAGGTATAGGCCCAGTTTGATTCTTTTACATGTGAATATACAATTATCCCAGGATCTTTTATTGAAAACTGTCTTTTCTCTGTTGAATATTCTTGGCTCCCTTGTCAAATATTAGTCAACTGTATATGCCTGGGTTTATTCTGGGCTCTCAATTCTGTTCCATTGGCCTATTTGTCCATTTTTATGTCAGTACCATACTGTTTTGATGACTATAGCTTTAGAGTATAGCTTGAAACCAGGTAGTGTGATGCCTCCTGCTTTGTTCTTCTTTCTCAGGATTTCTTTGGCTGTTCAGGGTCTTTTGTAATTCCATATGAATTTTAAGCATGTTTTTTTCTACTTCTGCAAAAAATGCCACTGGAACCTGGCTAAGGATTACACTGACTCTATAGATGGTTTTTTTTGGTAGTATTGACCTTTTAACAATATTAATTCTCCCAATTTGTGAACGCAGGCTACCTTTCCATTTATTTGTGTCTTATTCATTTCTTTCATCAATGTTTTGTAGTTTTCAGAGTAGAGATCTTTTACTTCCTTAGTTAAATTTATTACTAAATATTTTATTATTATTATTTTTTAGATTTTATTTATTTATTTGACAGAGATAGAGACAGCCAGCGAGAGAGGGAACACAAGCAGGGGGAGTGGGAGAGGAAGAAGCAGGCTCATAGCGGAGGAGTCTGATGTGGGGCTCAATCCCACAATGCCGGGATCACGCCCTGAGCCGAAGGCAGACGATTAACTGCTGTGCCACCCAGGTGCCCCTAAATATTTTATTATTTTTGATGCTGCTGTCAATGAGATCAATTTCTTTATTTCTTTTTCAGAAAATTCACTGTTAGTGTATAGAAATACTACTGTTATTTTTATATCCTACAACTTTGATGAATTCATTGATGAAATCTATAGAGTTTTTTGGTTGAATCTTTAGGATTTTCTGTATATAAAATCATGTTATCTGCAAATAGAGACAATTTTGCTTTTTCCTTTCTACTTTGAATACCTTTATTTCTTTTTCTTGCCTGATTGCTCTAGTAGGACTTCTAGGACTATGTTGAATAGGAGTAGTGAGAGTGGATACCCTTGTCTTATTCCTGATCCTAGAGGAAATGTTTTCAGTCTTTCACCATTGAGTATGATGTTAGCTGTGAGCTTGTCATATATGGACTACATTGTGTTGAGATATGTTCTTTCTATGCTTAGTTTTTTAAGAGTTTTTTTTTTTTTATCATGAATGTATGTTGAATGTTCAACATTTATCTCTTATCTGCCTGAGCCCTGCTCTGTATATCCAACTGCCAATGTGGCATTTCTTCACACGGCATCAAAAACTTTCAAACTTCCCATTCAAACTTCATCTTCTGGCAAGACTACCATCTCGGTGAACCAGCAGTAATATCCACCTTTGGCCACAAGCCAGAAACCTATGAGTTTTCCTTGATGACTCCCTTTCCTTCACTACCCACCTAATCCATCACCAAATTCTGTGTATTGGATCTCCTAAATGGTCCTCAGATCCTTCCTTTTACTGTTTCCATGACCATCACCCTAGACCAAGCTTTTACCACCTGCCATCTAAACTACTTCTGTATCCACCTGGCCTCCTTCCAATAAGGAATCTTTTTAATATGCCATTCTGAACCCTTTTTGCTGAAGCATGTCAGGGCTTCCCACTGAACTTAGGGTAAAGACATGGGTAGTATGATTGCACTAAGTCAGGTCAGGTCTCTTTCCTGTCTTCCCAACTTCATCTTGTAGCTCCTTGTTCTTCCAGCAGTGCTGGCCTTTCCCAATTTCTCCAACTCACTCTGCTCCCTCTCAACACAGGACCCTTGCACACCGAGTTACCTCCATCTGAAGTATTTCCTGCCTAGTTAAATCTATTCTTAGCTTAAGAGGCAGTTCCTCAAGGAAGACTTAGCTAGCCTTATTAATTCTCTCAATAAGTTTCACAATACTTTGTATCCATATCAGTTTGCATTATAAAGCAATGATCATTTTGCATTTGTTTACCATTATTAATTCCATATTCTGTTGATAACATCTGTAAGCTCCATCATATTGCCAGTGCTAGCACAGTGCCTGGCATAGAGTGGACATGCAATAGATATTTATTGGAGAAATAAGGAAGGAGGGAAATAAAGAAGACTGAGGGGGAGCAAGGAAATGGGGAGAGAATGTATGAATGATTGCTCACATATATATTTCATTTCGAATCACTGGGAACAGGCCAGCCCAACTGGACATGGGAAGATAGTGTTCCTGAATTCACTCATTTATTCAACAAATATTTATGTATTCATTATTAATGTACTTTTTTCTGATTATGAACACAATTGTTTCGTTTGGAAACCATGGAAAAAAATTCCCAAATATAAAAGAGAACCAATTCACCTTTCATTCCAGACTCCAAAGATGAACTACTGTTAAAATAATTTGGCAAATTTCTTTTCAGGTTTTTTCCATGTTTATATAATATATAGGTAGGATCATTATATACGGACCAGATTCTTTCTCTTAATGATATGTTGTCAGCATTTTTCTGTATTGTTAAGAATTCCTTGAACACGTGGCATTTAAATTGCTGAGATATATTCTATTGCATGGATGAATGTAATTTAGACATCCATTGTTGTATATTTAAGGGCTTGCCAATTTGTCGCTTCTATACCTAACAAATACACGCTTTGTGGGGCTCAGAGATAAATAAGGTAATACATTGAATCTGGCACGAGGTGGACTTTGGGAAAACAGGAGGCAGTTTTTTCCATGTGGCTGAAAAGACCAGTTACTTGCTAGAGGTTGCTGGGCTCTGGACAGGTGTCCTCAGAATGTAAAGTGTTGTTGGTCAAGGTAAGGAGCATTTTGTCTCTTGGGTGTGTGGTCAGACCGGGGTGCCTGCTTGGCCTAAGCGCCCCTCACTTTTAAACCCTGAGGAGTGCAGCCCCTGAGGCTTTGGCTCCCGCCAGTGGAACGCCCCCGGCCAAAAAGCTGGGAGTTCTGGCCACACGCCTCCACGTGCCAGGAGCAGGGCCCCGCCCCCACCGGCTCCCCGACACGCCCCTCACACTTGGCTCTCTGAAGCTCTCCCCGCAGCCCCGCCTCCAGGCGACCTCCGCGAGCCCTCCCTGCCCCTACAGTAGCCCCGCCCCCGCAATCCGGGCCCCGGGGCTGCCCCGCCCCGCGGACTGTTTCCGAGGCGCGGGGGCGGGGTCCTGCGCGATGACGTGGGCGGGCGTGCGCGGTGACGGCCCGCGTCCCTGTTACTCAGCGGAGCGGCGGAGGCCGGACGACGCGGCCGGGAGCGCGGAGCCGCGAGCAACCCTGGGTAACGGCCGTGGCGACAGCCCGGACGGCGCCAGTCCCGCCGGCGGGCTTTCCTGTCGCCGTTCGCTGCGTTGCGGGGTGAGTGCAGCGGGCGCCGCAGGGCCGGGGCGGCCGGCGGCTCCACCGTGTTTATGTTATTGTGCCGCCGCTGCCGCCGCCGCCTCTCCTCAGCCGTGACCCCCTCCCGGGAGTGGGGGCGGGAGCGCGCGGCTGCGGGGGGCGCGGCGGGCGGGGGCGGCGCGGGAACAATAGCGGCCGGGGAGGCGGGGGCCGTCTAGGGGGCGTGGGGCTGCGGGATCCCGGGACCCCGGTGCGCCCGGCCGTCAGCCCCCTGCTCGCCGCCCCAGCTCCACCCGTCCGTCTTCGGCGCGCTCCTCCCGCGGATCCCGCGTCCACGTCGGGAGGGGAAAATGGAGGGGGGGGGTGGCAAGTTCTAAAACACTTCGGGGAAGGTCCGGACGGAGGCGCCAGGGCGGCCCTCAGCGCCCTGGCTGCCTCTCCCGGCGATGGGAAGCCGGGAGCGCTCCTCCGGTCGCCAGGTCCCGACGCCTGCCTGGCGCCCACGGGGTCCGTGTTTTTGTTTCTCGGTGGTTTCTTTGTGCTAAGGTTCTGGGCGAACGCAGTCAGCGGCGCCGAAAAAGGCTGGGGTGGCCTTCAGCTCTGGGCTGCGAGGGGGAGCCCGGGCCCTCGACTTGCGCGAAAGGTGTCCATCAAGCTGTGAACGAGGTTCAGTGGTCAGCGGGCTTTTTTCTCTTAAGGGTCACTTGGTGGTGACCTTTTGACTTTTTCACCCCGCTCTCTCCTCTCTTTGTCTTGCACTTGTGTTCCCAATCCTTAGATGGTAGAACCAAGTCCATTTTAGAGTATTGTGATGAACACTTTTCATTTCTGAGTCCGCCATCAGATGTTTACTGTGAACTTAATAACATGTTGACTACATGGTATCAATGTTCAGTGGTTACTATTTTTACCTCTGAAATTCAGTAGTCTTTTCAATAGAATTCTGGTCGTCAGTCCATTGTGTTTTGAGATGAGCGTTCGGCAAGTATCTTCTTGGCTATTAGAACATCTGTTTATTTCATTCATTCATTCAGCAACTGTTCAGTACTGTACTCAGATGGAGAGTTTGAAGGTAAAGAGAAGTATCTTTTAATGGAAGAGGATTCTTTGACGGGAGTATAATAGGTGTCCCTTTAAATGAGACAATTATGTAAGTGGTGTGTGTTAAAAAAGGTATAGTTATACTCTGGGTCATTTTACTGTTTTTTAGTACAATGTGGGACTTACAATGTTGTATTGGGAAGTAGAGTTAGGAGATTGGTCTAAATGTGCAATGGCTTTCTTTACAAATTTAACTTTTCAGTTTTAACAGCCTTACAGCCTTACGGTCATTGGTATGTTTACCTCCCATATCCCTGCTGTGGGTTAAACCCAGGAGGTCATATGCTGTAAGTGAACATGTTTAGTGCTGTGCCTGACAAAAGCAAGCAATCAAAATGGGACTTCCTTGAGGACAGGCCTGTCTTGCATCGTCTCCAGCACTTAGCCTGAAATAAAGTAAGTGTTCAATAAGAGTCAGATTGATGAAAAACTCTTTACAATTAATAATATTTAAAATCCAGTCTTAAAATCCAGTCTTTACGGTTCTCTGTAAAGTTTTGGAAGCCTCTTGCAAACTGTCACTTTCAGATGGCTAAATGATTCATTCATATGTATTATCTGTCACCACAGTGGGGGCTTTTGAATATTTTATTTATTTATTTTTAAAGGTTTTATTTATTTGAGAGTGAGAGCAAGCACAAGCAAGGCGGGGGGATGGGGGGGAGAAGCAGAGGGAGAGGGAGAAGCAGGCTCTTCACTGAACTGGGAACATGAAGTAGGACTCCTTGGGATCATGACCTGAGGGGAAGGCAGATGCTTAACTGGCTGAGCCACCCAGGTGCCCTTGAATATTTTAGTATCAGTTTTTTTCTATGACTTCTAATTTGTTATTCTATAACAAAACCTTGTCTAGAATGTCTTTTTTAGTATCTGTATCACACACAGACATAGTGATATTACAATAGGGGTCTAAAATGATTGGGTTTTTTTTGTGAATATTGCTTGAAAAGTTTCTGATGACACTTGTAAGTGGAAAAGCTAGGGAATAAGCTACATAAAAGTTTTATTAGAGATGTTTAATTTCTGATTGCATTTTTTGAAATGTTCAATTTAAAGTTCTACCTTGGTGAAGTATTTGGGCCTAACTTAATTTAAAATTTTACTATTAGTGAAGCATATGGGCCTGAAACCCCAGATAATACTGATTTATCCAAGTTATATCTTTTTTCCACTCACCACTTAATAAATTTTAGCATTTGTTTTGAATATGAGAGAATTTGAGGTGAGCTCCTTATTGCCTGATGTAGAGTACAAGTGAAAAGGAAGTGATATTTTATTAAGATAAGGAATGAAAATCTTGAGATACCAAACTTTTATTATTGCTTTGCCTAGATACAGTATGTCAGATTTCAGGAAGGGTTACTGATACAAATCCTTTGGCTGTAGCTCACTGTCAGGCTACATGTCAAACCAGTTTTGTTTTGTTTTGTTTATGAATTTTTTTTGGTTTTTTAAAAATAACAGCTTTATTGAGATATAATTCACATACCATAAAATTTACCCTTTTAGCATGTGCATCAGTGGTTTTTAATATATTCCCAAAGTTCTCCATTGATCGTTGCTATCTAATTACAGAACATTTTCATCACCCCAAGAAAAACTGTATCTATTAGCAGCTATTCCCCTTTCCACTCTAAATTATGTTTAAAGGTAGAGATAGCACTGATTCTTTTGGTGAGTATATTCCATTAATAGTTTGAAATGTGCTGTCTTTGTGCCCTGGCAGAGTAGGGAACTATATCCTTATACTCCTTTAGATCCTGGGAGAGAGGCCACTTGGAAAGGAAATTAGTTTAAGAATAAATTCTACCCAAATTAATGAGGTTAGAATCTTAATGCCTAATGTTATGGAAATGACCTTGTGAAGATATTCAGTGCTCAGTGAAACAACTTAAAATAATTTAAGTGGCCAGTCGCAAACTATCCTAGTGACAGTCAAGGAAGTTGTTGAGTAGAAGTCTGATCCATGTTAGTCTGTTTTGTCTATGAATTGAGTTTGAACACATTCGAATCATCTACATAGTTCAGATGCTGTGTTGTACATGTAGAAGTATAAAATAATGTCTGACATTAAGATGCCAGCTCTCTAGAGGTCTCTGGTCAAGTCAATGGTATGGGTAGTAGCCTTTCTGATTCATGAAGTGCAGGGAAGTCATTATAGCCACATAGTTCTAGATATGAATCATTGGCCTATTTCAGAGTTGTGATGCTTATTGTCTTAGTCATGAGTTCTTTACATGAACATTTAGAAAATTAGTCTTCTTATTCTAATGCAGATTAACTTGAACTTTGATTTCAGAAATGAGTTCTGAGTCAACAGACTTTACTACCTAAAAGGAGACAGGAGTATTGAAATAAGAGCTGTCCTATCATTCAGGGCGATAGGTGAAACTAGACCTGTCCAGGATTCAGACCTAGGTTCACTTCTCAATTCTGTCTTCTAGACTTTGTCATCAGCAAGTTCTAGAACCGTAGAAAAGTTGCTTAACCTTTTTGGATTTAGCACTGTGAACTGAGGCTGTTGGAACTCTTTTCTATAAAAATGTTGTTCCTTAGATAGGTTTTTCTTCAGAAAACGTACTGGGACAAAAAGAGTCTTTTGGTGATAATCAGAATCCTGTGCCAAGAACAGCAATGAAACCTAGACTTTTGTAATTTATAGAAGCAGAAAAAATTAAGTCAAATATTTTCTGTAATCCATTTTTATAAAACATAAAAATTTCACTGTAAACTTGAGTTTTTTGAGTGATTCCTTTTATTCATTCCACAACACCATACTTACTAATGAGACTGCTTATTCTCAGAGAGTGGAAGATGTGAAAATGAAGTTTATTAGCCTTAAGAAGCTTATGATCAGGGATGGGAATAGAGGCATATCTAAATAGTGAATTTATGTTCTTTTAAAAGATTTATGAGAGGGCTTCCCCCAAACAAACAAAAGCCTGCCTCAAATATCTGGGCAGGCTAAATTTCATAGAAATCCATTTTTTAAATTTGATGTGAGTGTGTATGTGTATAAAATCTTTTAGAAAACTTATTAGCTGCCGTTCTTTTTCAGGGTGGTGGGTTATATCAGAAATATAGCTAATAAAGTACAAATATGTGTTGGTCTCCTGTTATCCTTTGGTAGTACATCAGGTTTGGTTAAAATCTGCCAGTTCTTTAAGAAGTTAAGGAGCCCAAACTTAATAGTGATTGTTAACATGAGTTTTAAGGTCAGCTCTGAGTTCAAATTCATGATCCAAATCTAACTAACTGTATGGCCAGATTAGGTCAGGTTGTATAACATCTTCGGGCCTATTCTTATTATTTGTCAAGTGAGAATAATAATAGCACATAATCTCATAGGTCCATAAGGTTTAAGTAAGGCATCGCGTTTAAAGTGCTTGGTACTAATACAGTATTCAGGAAATTTTAGCTATCATTATCACTTATTATTTTTAACTTGGAACAAATGGAAAATGCCAAGTAAATTAAAAACTAACTTCATGTATGCATCTGAATTCTCCAGAAATGCCAGTTGTTTCCCTCTGCACTTTGGGGTTTTATTTAAAATTGGATTGTCTTCATCTAATCTGAATTGACTGAAATGATTTAACATTTGGACCAGTAATCCTCTCTGTTTTAAAATTTGGAAACGTTCCAAAAGCAAATATTAAAAGAAAATTATTTGTCACATCCTCTGATACAAAGTTATTTTGCTATGTTTACCTTTCCCACTGCAGAGAATTGCCTAAGCTTTCCTAGGTTGATTTTCATAGATTTCTAAAAGAATGGTAATCCAGGAGCTGGGAATAGCTATATCCTCTTTCCGTATTTGAAGAAAATGAAATGCTGTTGCATCTTTAATATTACTGGAATTTTTGACTCTGAAGATTGCGAATTTGTCAGAGACCGGGCAACTACAGCAGCTCATTAAGCATTTTCTAGAGGTCTCTAGAAAAATGAGGGAAGTTATAAGTAGCGTCTTGAAATAGTTTTCCTGTGTTTTCCTAAGTTTTCTGTGTAGTGCTTCAGTGGTTATATTGGTATGTCAAATTTCTTTCTTTCTCCTTCTTGAGGATAGCAGCTATGAAATGACACTGGTTTTACGTAGGCAGTATTCATTAAGAAGTCATCTATACCAGTGCAGATATTAAGTGATGTGCATGCAACAGGAAGTAGAAATTAGTCTCTACTTTCCGTGCGTATAACCTGATGAGAAATAAGGACAAACATAAGTGCATTTATCTCCTAAGGCAAGGAACCAGATATTGATAGGCGTTTCATTGGGAATTTCTTTAATCTTGAAGCCTGAGTGCTGGATGTTGGAGCATTTGGGGATTTCCAAACCATATATCTCTCACCTTGCCTTTTAAAATATACTCACTAGATAAACCACAAAAATCAGTGTCATCTTTCCTAATTTCTGGTTAAAGTTGAGAGTGCGTCACAGATAAGTCAAAATCTAAATTATAAGAGAAGATAAACCTTATATCCTCAAATCCATTTTGGAACACAATAAGATATTAAAAGAAGTATATGAAAAGCAGATAGAAAAGATGCTACTCATATACTAATCAGAGTCCTTAAACTCTTCTGTCCTGAAGCTCTGAAGACTTACAGCTAGATTTATGCTTGGAGCATTTCTTAAGTTTTTCTAATATTGAGAAGTATGGGTTTCACTGCTTCCTGTTGCTGAGGGGTCTAAGCCCCACCATATTTTGGGGGTCACTAGAAAAGAAAAACCTTCTTTGCTTGGCATGAGGCATCAAGACGTCAGCTAAAAACTGTTAATAGGGATGGATACTCACCCTTCCCTGACTTGCTCCTTAGAGGGTGACTGTCTGACTCTCAGCTGCCATATGGGTCAACCAAAAGTGAAATAAAGGAAAGCCATCGCTATATAGATTTTCTCTGTGACTTAAGAGTTACTTCTTAGTCAAAACAAATAAAAACCAAAGCATATAGCTGAGAGTTGAAAAGTTTTAGTAATTTTATTTACATTTTTAAGTAATGTATTCACTTTGACTCAGAATTTCAAGAAGATTTAAAAAGATGTACAGTATAGTCTCCTTCCCATTCTGCACAGCCACCCAGTTCCTCCACATGGAAGCAGTGTTATGTTTCCTGTGAATCACTTAAACATAGGTTATGTATGTGCAAGTAAATAGAGATATATAATTCCTTGTCCAAAACCCTTGATCCAGATGTATTTCAGAATTAAGGGGTTTTGTTTTGTTCTGTATTTGGGGGGGGGTGCTGTGGAAAGGTAGTATAGTGCGTCTCGTATTATTCAAAATCCCTAATTGGAGGGGAATGTGTAGCATCTTGTAACTAAATGCATTAATATTACTGTATCAAAAGCATAGATAGTACAATAAAGATAAAGATTATAAAGTCTTATGGAAATTACTGACAGATTTTGACACCAAACAGGTTTGTACTAAACTTATAAAAAATATTTTTTCTGAGCTTTACAGATTTTAGAATTGCCAATGATGGATTGTATATCTTACATATATAACGTATGTCCTCTGCCTTCATCTCCTTTTTCATTTAAGTTGTTGCATACTATGCATAGTATCCTTTACCTTTTATTTTTAACAATATAGCTTAGGATGGTTTCCTACTAGTCATATCAGGACATAAATATCATGCTTATTCTTTTCTTTTCTTTTCTTTTCTTTTCTTTTTTCTTTTTTCTTTTTTTTCTTTTCTTTTCTTTCACCACAGTGTCTTAGCTTGGGCTGCTATGGCAAAATACCATAGACTTGGTGGCTTAAACAATAGACATTCCAGTTCTAGAGCCTGGGAAGTACAAGGTCAAGGTGGTCAGAGATTTGGTTCCTGTGAGGACTCTTCCTGGCTTGCAGATGTCACTTCACTGTGTCCTCACATGGAGAGAGGGAGTGTCTGCTCTCTCTTCCTCATTTTATGACACTAATGCCATCATGGGGGGTCCCATCTTCATGAGTTCTTGTAGTCCTAATTACCTCCGGAAGTCCCAAAGGGGACACAAAAATTCAGTCTGTAATACCATTTTACAGGTATAACATTGATTTAAGTAGCCCCGTTTTTGATGTACATTTAGGTGGTTTTCAGTCTTTTGCCATTGAAAGCCATGTGTGAGCCAGGACTCACAATGTTGAATAAGCTAGAAATAAGAAATCAAAACCAAGGGAAAACAATCTAGAATATGCTAATAATACAATAAATGATAGTTATTCAGTGCTTATTATTTATCATGCACTGTTCTAGTGCTTAACCTATGTTAAAGTGTTTAAACACCACAAAATAGCTCTATGAAGTAGTCTCTGTTTACTGTTATTCCTATTTTATGGATGAGGAAGCAGGCACAGAGAGATTAAGTGGGAAATTGTTGGTGATGTCGATGAGTTTTATTAAAATGAAGAGAAAGAAAACAAATTGAAGTCAGTTGAAAGATACTGAATGAAAGTTTTTTGAGTGAATGAGAAGTGAGCAAATGCAGTTACAGTATATGTAGACAACTTTTTAAAGATTAGCCATGAAGAGAAAGTAAGTGGGTAGATAAAGGAAAATGTAGGGTTTAGCAATGAAAAGGAGAATACACAGGGAAGGGAGTGGAAAGCATGGGTAGAGAGATTGGCCTTTGTTAGAGATTGTCTATCATATAGGAGGGAATGCAGAAAAATTGTGTGCCCTTCCTTGCAAGGAAGTTTGGTGGTTGGAAGATGAAGGCTTACCTTTCTGGCATTCATTTTTTGTCCTAGTTTCTGTTTTCTCAGTGAAGTAGGAGATTGGTATGGGCGTGGGCGGGGGAGGGAGGGAGTGTGGGAAGTTTGAAGCAGTGTGCCAAGAAGTATTGATTGATTATTCTTTTAAGGTTTGAAATCTTGAATTTAAAGTGATATTAGCCTGGTTTTGTGATTCCACCCCCCCCCCAGCATTATTTAACTGGTTAGATACAAACACAGGCAGATCAGCTTCTGTGGTGAGGTTTTGCTAGGTGTATCAGAGTTCTCAAAGAATAGCATCAGTAACAGATATGTATGTATGTATACACAAGGAGAGTTCAGGAAATTTGCTTATACAGTTATGGGGGCTGGCAAGTTGGAAATCTGTAGGGCAGGCCATCAGAAAGCTTTTGGGCAGGAGCTGATGCTGCAGACTTGAAGCAGGGAAACCTCAGTTTTGCTCTTTAAAACATTTCAACAGATTGGATGAGGTGCGCCCACGTTATTGAGGATTATGTCCTGTACTTAAAGTCTACTGACTGTGGATGTTAGCAACATCTGCAAAATATCTTCACAGCAACACTTAGATTTGTGTTTGATTGAATAACAGGACCATCATCCCACCAAAGTGACACATAAAACTAGGTCAGTATGAAATAAGGAAAAGGGAAGGGACAAGGGAAATAAGGGCTTTTTTTTTTTTTTTTTTTTTTTTTTTTTTTTTTTTTTGGGGGGGTTTTAGGGGGGGGGGGGAAAAAANAATCTTAACTGGATAAGAAAGGAGGTGAAGGTCAGGTTGGATAGTAAGGAAGTGGTAGCATCAATGTATTGGAAATTTCAATTAGAATTGTTGGAGGCGAGTGGGATGGGATAAAGTAATGATCTATAAGGATTGAATGTGTTGGTCAGAGTGGGATGCTCAAAATAGAGATTTAACATGTATGGTAGTTTCTAGCAATGTTAATACCCAGCATGGGCTTTGGGAGTGGGCTGCTAAAGTGGAATTGAATGAAAAGTCTGTGGAAATGAGGAGGCCAGTGAATAAAAAAGGCTGAGCTATTAAAGGGGTCAGTCTCCATAAATGGTGAAGACAAGCAGGTGGTGAGGAAGTAAGGATACTTACTGTGAACTAGTGCCAACATCCTTAATCAGTGGGGAAGAATTGGAAGGAGGGTAGATGATAATAAAGAATGGTAAAGGTAGTATAATCAGCTAGATTTGACTATCACAAATTAGGAACTTCAGGCCAGTGAAGGGCTTAGGAGAGTTGGAAGATTGGGTAAAATGGAGGAATGTACTCAATACCTTGGCAGTAAGAACTTGGGGGAAGATGACCAGGAAGGGTTGGACTTTTTCTGGGATGTGGGGTGTGTTGGGATTAGTCCTGATAATAGGAGAAGCGGGCATCATTTTTACTGTGAGAGGACTCTGGCAGTGTTTTTCAAATTGCCAGTCATGAATTTAGGAGATTACAACTAATGTTGTATTTTTAAATGAAATGAAATAGAAAATATCACAGTATAATGTCACAAGTATATATCACAGTAGAATATCAAAAGTAATAAAGGGGCTAAGAATTTTTTATCAGCTTTGTTGAGATTTAATTAACATACCATTACAGTTCACCTATTTGAAGTATACAAGTTATTTTTCGTGTACTCATGGAATAGTGCTACCATCACCACAGCCTAAGTTTAGAACATATTTGTCACTCCAAAAACTCCATACCTAATAGCAGTCCCTCCCCCCGTTCCTGTACAGCCCCCCCACTTTTACCCCAGCCCCAAGCAACCACTTATTCTCTACTTTTTATCTCTATAGATTTGCTTATTTTAAGCATTTTATGTAAATATAATCATGTAGTATATAGTCTTTTGTGACTTGGTTTATTTTAGTTAGCATAATGTTTTCAAGGTTCATTCATTTTGTAGCATGATTAGTACTTCATTCCTTTTTATGGCCTAGTAATATTCCATTCTACAGGTGTACCACATTTTATTTATCCATTCTTCAGTTGGTGGGCATTTGGCTGCCTTAAGTCATGCTGTCATGAACATTCACGTACAAGTTGCTGTGTGATGTGTTTTCAGTTCCTTTGGGTATATAACCACATTGGATTGGAATTGCTGGTTGTATGGATAATTCCATATTTAACATTTTGAGGAACTGCCTACTGGCTTTTCAAAGTGGCTGCACCATTTTACATTATCACCAGCAAGGTACAAAGGTTCCAGTTTCTCTGCATCCTATCAGTGCCTGTGACTGTTTGTCTTTTGATATAGCCTTCCTAATGGGTGGGAAGTGGCATTTTGTTGTGGTTTCGATTTGCACTTCTCTGATGGCTGATGATGTTGATCATCGTTACATGTGCTTATTGGCCCTTTGTATATCTTGGGGAAAATGTTTATTCAGATTCTTTGCCTGTTTTTAAATTGGGTTACCTTTTTAAGTTGTGTTCTTTATGTAGTATAGATAAAAGTCCGTCATCAGACATGTGATTTGCAGATGTTTTCACCTGTTTTCGGTTTTTTCAATTTTTTGATAGTATTGTTTCCAGGAGAAAAGATATTAATTTTAATGAAATCCAGTTTCTGTTTCTTGTGTTTTTGGTGTTTTATGTAAGAAACCATCACCTAACTCAAGGTTATGAAGATCACTCCTGTGTTTCCTTCTAAAAGTTTTATATTTTGAGCTCTTAAATTTAGTTCTGTGATCCATTTTGAGTTAATTTTTTTGTGTATGGCGTGCAGAAGGGATCTGACTCCATTCTTTTGCATATGGACATGCAATTGTCCTAGCACTATTTGTTGCAAATACTGTGCTTTTTTTATGTCTTGTCATCCTTGTTTTTTTTAAAAAAAATATGCTTTTTTCTTGGACTGTCAATTCTATTCCATTAATCTGTTTGTCATTATATCAGCCACCCTGTCTTATTTTAATAAAAAGGTTTTTTTGAAATTTGTGTTTAAATTAAGTTGAGTGTACTTATATATAGATACATCCAGAGGTTGTCTGTAATGGGTTATGATGTAAAACGCTTGAAAATCTCTGATTGAGCTATGGTGGTTCTCTGTAACAGTTCATGCTCTTATGGCAAATTAATGGGATGTATTCCCTCTCAGAGAATGTACCAACAAGGCAGGTTAAAGGGCTTTTTTCTGGGTATAGAATTCCTTTTATTGAATGACACATTTTTCTTACTTCAGTAGATGTTCTTTTTGGGTGTGTGTGGACCTCAGGGGAGTAAGGAATAAGGAAGGTTTAGAACAGCTGTGGAATTTTTAATCAGAGATGAACCTAAGGAATAGGAAATGAGGTATGATTTGAAATTTCAAAGTTATCAGGGTTTTGTCTTGGGCCAGTTTTTCATAATTCTGTTTTTGTTTTTTGTGTTTTAGAAGATTTTATTTATTTGAGGGAGAGAGAGAAAGCGAGCACGAGCCAGGCGGTGCGGGGCGGCAGGGATGGCTTTGGTGCAGAGGGAGAGGGGAAGCAGGGAGCCCAACTCGGGGCTGGATCCCAGGACTCTGGGGTCATGATCTGAACCAAAGACAGATGGTTAACCAACTGAGCCACCCAAGTGCCTTCTGAGTTAAAAAAAAAAAAAAAATTCTTTGAAAATGTTAAGCATGTCTGTATTGGGTGACTTCATTATTTCGATCCTTTGTAGGTATTTTCCTGTAGGCTTTTGTGTCGCTCAGTTTTTCATCATATTGTTTTGGTCTTTTATACCTGGATGTTTCTTAAGACATTATATATGCAAAAATCTAGGGACAGTTCAAGGTTTAGGGATGATGTTATCTCCTTCCATAAAGGACTTTTGTTTACTTTCAGTAGGAGGCTAGCTAGTGGAACTAGCTATCCTGGATCATCTTAATCCAGTTAGAGACTGAAATATTTCAAAGCTGGGCTCCAGACTCTGCAAAGGCTGGTCTGTTTTATGTTTCCTTTACTCCCAGAATATGATTCTTTGGGGGTCCTAACATAAAACCAGGGATGTTATAAGCCCCCACCCCCCAATTTCTCTATTCGTATACTGCATTGGGCCCTTACCTCCAATATTTAACTCTCTCAGCTTTGCAGATCTGTGAAAAGTTCAGCCCAGCTCCTCAGTTACCTGTATGGAATTGACAGATGCAACCTGGGAAAAATGGCCCCAGATGCCTGGCCCCACTCTGAGAATTTCCTTACTGTCTCAAATCTTAGCCTCCTTACCTTTTTTTACTGCCTCGTTAGCACTCTGATGCCTTCAAAGAGGTGTGGGGTTTTTGTTTGCTTCTCTGATTTCTCCTGGGGGAAGGGGGTGTCCAGTTTTTCTTGTTCTCAGTAAGAGAGTGCTCTGAATTACCTAGTTCACCAAAGTAATTTATTAGCTTGATGAAGGCCTATTTCATAAGATTTCCAGTATATATAGTTTTAGTTTTTCTCAAGGTGAGATTTTGAGTATCAGCATTATTATATACACATTATGTATTATGTAGCCATGTTGAATACATTATAGCAATTATTACAGAAGGGGAAAACAGATTTAGGAGTAGAAAAGGGAGGAAACAAATGGCAGAGAAAATGATATTTTTGCAAAGTTTGGGAGAGAGAAAGCTAGGGTAACATTTCCATGTCTGTTAGGAGTATCAAAGGACAGTTATGTATGAAAGGAGCTGCCATTTATCAGCATGAGATTGTCATAGTTATGCGACTGTAGAATCTCAGATATAGTGGAACAGGCATAGGGAAGTATCTACTCAGTTATGTCAAGTAAAAATTTTAAATTTGTTCCACAAAGAGAAGCCCCAGGATTGTCTTCTAAGTCATTAAGAGGGGTTTGACTTTGGGGCTTATGGTTATGCCTTGTAGCAAGCAGTATATATCTACAGCACAACCACTAGTAAAGGATTAAAAAGAGAAATTAATTCTGTGAAATCCATTACTAATATAAGATATATGAAATCGTATGGATTTTGATTTAATGTGCTACTTAATATGTACATATTAATTAACTTATGCTCTTCATGAGTTAATTTATGTTCTTGATCCTCCAACTCATTTTCTGTATTTCTGAAATTTCTAAGTTATAAAATTTTCTGCTACTCCTTAAGCTGTTGTAATTGAAGAGTGAAAATGATATCTCTTTTGTAGTCCCCTTTCTTCTTCTGAGAAAATGAGAGAGATTGGAGGTGTCCTGTCTCAGGTGATTTTATCAGCAGGGTTTTGGTTGATATTTTATTTTATTTTATTTTTTTTTAAAGATTTTATTATTTATTCGACAGAGATAGAGACAGCCAGCGAGAGAGGGAACACAAGCAGGGGGAGTGGGAGAGGAAGAAGCAGGATCCCAGCGGAGGAGCCTGACGTGGGGCTCGATCCCATAACGCTGGGATCACGCCCTGAGCCGAAGGCAGACGCTTAACCGCTGTGCCACCCAGGTGCCCCTGGTTGATTATTTTAAACTTTCGGAAGATGGAAAGTGTTTCTTAAACTGATTCCCTCCTTCGTGCTCCACCTTTCTAATGTTTCTTAATGTTTAGTGTGTGTGTTATGGGACACTGGTTTAAAATCTGAAAGTTTGTCTATAGAATCTGCTATTACTATAAATTGGTGCTTTACAGTTCATCATTGGGCAAGCCTTTTTTTTTTTTTTTAAATTTCATTCCCCCACACCATTCCCAAACTACTTTAAGAATCTTCAGGGGCATCTGGTGGCTCAGCTGGTTAAGTGTCTGTCTTTGGCTCATAACATAACATGATCTCAGGGCCCTGGGATCAAGCCCTGCATTGGGCTCACTGCTCAGTGGAGAGTCGGCTTGTCCCTCTGTCCCTCCCCTGCTGATGCGCACACTCTGTGTCTCTCTCTCTCTCAAATAAATAAAATCTTTAAAAAAAAATGTTCAAACATACAAATTGAAAGAATAGTACATTGAGCACCCCAGACTACTATTTGGATACAGTTGTTAACATTTTGTAATATTTGTTTATATTTCTCTTAATCGAGGCTTTATGTACATGCGTTTGACCCCTAAATGCTGCAGTTCATCTCCTAAAATTAAACACATTTTCCTACAGATGTCATTCTTTTAAAAAGAAACCTTAAGTTTTAGTCTGTATTCAGGTTTCTTTAGTTGTCCATTTGTAGATGGTTTTCTCAAACCAGGGTTCAATCAGAGTTCATGCATAACATTTGTTGTTGCTTTAGACGCTTAATGTGCCTCTCCATCTGTGAAGTATATGTTGCAAGACACCCAGTGGATGCCTGAAACTATCGGTAGTACCAAACCCTATTTTTTTCCAATATATGTATACCTACAATAAAGTTTAATTTGTAAATTAGGCACAGTAAGAGATTAATAACAATAATAAAACAAAACAATCATAATTATATAAAAGTTATGTGAATGTGGTCTCCCTCTAAATATCTTGTTGTACTGTACTTACCCTTCTTGTGATGATGTGAGGTGATAAAATGCTTATGTGAAGAGATGAAGTGAGGTGAATGATGTAGGTATTATGAATAGTGTTAGGCTAGTATTGACATGCCGATGGTAGATCAGAAGGGGCTTCATTTGCTTCTGGATCATGGTCAAAATCATGGAAAGCAAAACCTCAGATAAGGGTAGACTACTACAGGTGTCCCTGCCTCTACTTTTTCTCCCATGATATTGCCTTCTTAAAAAGATAAGGCCAGTTGTCTTGCAGAATGTTCCACATTCTGGATTTGTATGATTGTTTCCTTGTGGCATTTAACTTGTATCTGCAGCCACTGTGTTTCCTAAAAATAGAAGGTTGGGTCTAGAGGCAGGATTGTATTTAGGCTTTTTGGCTTAGATGCTCCTGTGCACATTATATTCATTCATAACTCAAGACCTATAACACCAGGTTGTGTGCCCAAATTGTAGTCATTTGGTTATGGTGGTATTCATTAGATCTATCAATTACAAAGTTGGGTTTTATTTCTCCTTCTTTGTGATTAACAACTGATCAATGGGGCAATAGTTTGGTTCCCCAAGAATATTCTGTTTCCCAGTAGCCTTTGCCTAAATTTTCTTAGCCTTTATTGATGAACCTTGTCTAAACTAGTTATTTCACTTGGGCTCACGAAATGTTGCCTTTTCTAACCCTGTCATCCTTCTGATCTATTAGCCAACTATCCGCCATTAAAAGGACATTTCCCTTGTCAAGTAGGATTGAACTACAGTTTTCCTTAAAAAGATGAGGTAAATGCTTATTTTCCTTTGATTTATCAACTTTTTAACTCTGAAAACTCTTTGAACTTTGAAACTCTAAACTTGATGTCTACTCTGAAAATTAGTTACCTGTCATCTCCAATGGTGGCAAACTTTATTTCTCTCTTTTTCTCTCTTGTAGTATGACAGAAATTTGTGGGGGTTTTTTAGTGTTTTTATAATCATTTCAGTCACTGTTCCTTTTTTTAAAAATATAATTCAGTTGGCCAACATATAGTACATTACTAGTTTCAGATGTAGTGTTCAGTATTTATCAGTTGCACCCACCCAGTGCTCATCACAGCATGTGCTGTCCTTAATGCCCATCACCCAATTACTGCATCCCCTCACCACCTCCCCTCCAGCAACCCTCTTTGTTTCCTATAATTAAGAGCCTCTCATGGTTTTTCTCCCTGTCTGATGACTTGCCATTCAGTTTTCCCTCCCTTCCCCTATGATCCTCTGTGCTGTTTCTTATATTCCACATATGAGTAAAACCATATGGTAATTGTCTTTCACTCATCATAATACCTTCTAGTTCCATCCACATCAATGTAAATGGTAAGTATGCATCCATTGTGATAGCTGAGTAGTATTTCGTTGTGTGTGTGTGTGTATATATATATATATATATATATATATATATATACCGCATCTTCTTTATCCATTCATCTGTCGATGGACATCTGGTCACTTTCCACAGTTTGCCTATTGTGGACATTGCTGCTATGAACATTGTGGTGCAGATGCCCCTTTGGGTCACTACATTTGTGTTTTTGGGTTAAATATCCAGTAGTGCAGTTGCCACCTCATAGAGTAGCTCTATTTTTAACTTCTTGAGGAACCTCCATTCTTACTGGTATGAGATGGTATCTCCTTGTGGTTTTGATTTGTATTTCCCTGATGCCGAGTAATATGCAGCATTTTGGCCATTTGGATGTTGTCTTTGGAGAAATGTCTGTTCGTGTCTTCTGCCCATTTCTTGACTGGATTATTTGTTTTTTTGGGTGAGTTTGATAAGTTCTTTATAGATCTTGGATATCAGCCCTTTATCTGATATTTCATTTACAAGTATCTTTTCCTATTCTGTAGGTTGCCTTTTAGTTTTGTCGACTGTTTCCTTTGCTGTGCGAAAGCTTTTTATCTTGACGAAGTCCCAATAGTCCATTTTTGCTTTTGTTTCCTTTGCCTTTGGAGACGGGTCTAACAAGAAGTTCCTGCGGCCAAGGTCAAAGAGATTGCTGCCTGTGTTCTCCTTTCGGAGAACTTTCAATCTAGAGGTGACTTTAGGTCTAAAATGAGTCTCTTGTAGACAGCATATGGATGTGTCTTGCTTTTTTATCCAATCTGACACCCTGTGTCTTTTGATTGGAGCATTTAGCCCACTTACATTCAGAGTGACTTTTGAAAGATAAGAGTTTAGTGCTATTGTATTATCTGTAAAGTCCCTGTTTTTGTAGATTGTCTCTGTTTCTTTCTGGTCTGTGGTACTTTTCGGCTCTCTCTTCGCTTACAGGATTCCCTTTAATCTTTCTCGCTGGGCTGGTTTAGTGATCACAAATTCTTTTAGTTTCTGTTTGCCCTGGATGCTCTTTATCTCTCTTTCCATTCTCAATGACAGCCTTGCTGCATATTTTTCTCATTCAGAACCCTGAATATATCATGCCCGCCCTTTCTGGCCTGCCAGGTCTCTGGATGAGTCTGCTTGCCAGTGTAATGTTCCTACCCCTGTAGGTTAAGGACCTCTTATCTTGAGCTGCTTTCAGGATTTTCTCTTTATTTCTGATATTTGCAAGCTTCACTATTATATGTCAGTGTGTTGATCTATTTTTATTGATTGTGGGGGGGCTTCTCTCTGCCTCCTGGACTTGAATGCCTGTTTCCTTCCCCAGATTAGGGAAGTTCTCATTTATGATTTGCTCAGATATATGTTCTGTTTCTCTCTTCCTTCTTCCTCCGGGACCACAATAATTCTAATATTGTTTTGCTTTATGGTATCACTGATTTTTGAAGCCTCCCCTCATGGTCCATTAGTTTTTCTCTCTTTTCCTCAGCTTCCTTCCTTTCCATCATCTTGTTTGCTGTGTCACTGACTCTTCTTTACCTTATTTACCCTAGCTGTTAGAGCTTCCATTTTAGACCACATCTCAGTAAAAGCATTTTTTATTTTGGCCTGATTAGATTTTATTTCTGCACTAAGAGATTCTCTAGTGTCTTTTATACTTTTTTCAAACCCAGTTAGTAACTTTGTAATCGCTATCCTGAATTCCACATTTGACATTTTACTTATATCCATATGGATTAGGTCTGTGGCAGACAGTATTACCTCTGGTTCTTTCCTTTGTTGTGAATTCTTCCTTGTAGTTATTTTGCCCAGAGAAAAATGGATGAATGAGAGAACAAAATCAAAAATATCAACCATGACCCAAGCAAAATACACAGTAGACAAATCTGAAGAAGTCAGAAACCAAATAAAAATAAAAAGAAGAAGGTAAAAAAGGGGGCGGGGGAAAGAGAGAATATAATCTCCCCAAGTGGACAAAAACAGGGTGATCCAGTTGGTCCTGGCTGTATTTTGGTCTGTTTGTTAGAAGACATTAAGTCCCAAAATTGAAAAGAAAAAAAAAAAAAAAGCAAAGCTTGTATATATACAAAAATAAAGTTGAATACAGTGAAAAGAAGTAAAACAAAAATGAAGAATATATCTATAAAATGTAAATGTAAAAATGAAAGTTAAAAAAATACTTAAAGACAGAGTTGATAAAATAAGAAACTAGCTGAAAGCGAAAAAAAAGAAAAGGAAAATTTGAAACAAAAAGAATCCTGAGGAAAAAAACCTCAAATTCTATATACTGTTTTCCTCTGGCGCTGGAGTTTTGCAGTTCTGTGTGCTCGGTAAACTTGGTATTTTCTTGATTTTCCAGCTGGTCTTCTGGGGGAGAGGCCTGCTGTTCTGATTATCTGGTGTCTTTGCCTGGGCAGAGTTGCACAACCCCTTGCCTAGGGCCGGGCTCAGTGTAAGCTGCTTGGGTTTGTTCTGTGTGGCTTTTGTTCCCTGAAGGCTTTCCACTGCTGTATCACTTTCCAATAACCAACTTATGGAGGCTCCCTCCCCCTCCCCTCGCCATTTATATTCTGATATATCCCCTCAGATTTACTTCTCTGCACCCTCTACCTTGCAAAAAATGGTTGCTTTTCTATTTGTAGAATTGCAGCAATTCTTTTTTTACATCTCCGGTTGAATTTGTAGTTGTTCAGAATGATTTGAAAGTTACCTAGCTAAATTCAAGGGACCAGATGAAATAAAGTCCCTTGCTGTTTCTCCATCTTGTCTCCCTCCCCTTACTATTCCTTTTTTTTAGTACACTTTATTTTCTAGAAATTTTGGATTTACAGAAAAAATGAGAACATTTTACAGAGATTTCCCTTATACCCTCACCCAGATTCTCCTATTATCAACATCTTCTTATATTAGTATGGTACATTTATGACAATTAGGGAACTAATATCAGTACCTAATTTTTAAAAAGATTTTCTTTATTTGAGAGAGAGGGTGCATGAGTGGTGGGAAGGGGCAGGGGGAGAGGGAGAAGCAGGCTCCCCACTGAGCAGGGGGCCCAACACTGGGCTTGATCCCAGGACCCTGGGATCATGACCTGAGCCGAAGGCTTAATCGACTGACACACTCAGGGGCCCCAGTATGTTATTAACTAAAGTACATAATTTATTCAGTTTTCCGTAGTTTTTACCTAAGGTCCTTTTTGTGTTCCAGGTATCCTGTCCAGGATACCACATTACATTTAGTTGGCATGTCTCCTTAGAATCTTCTTGCCATTGAGTTCTCAGACATCCCTTCATTGTTTTTGATGACCTTGACAGTTTTGAGGAGCACTGGTAAGGCATTTTGTAGGATTCCCCTTTGTTGGAATTTGATGTTTTTCTGATTTTTAGACTGGGATTATGAGTTTAGGGGAGACAGATCTTAGGGGTAAAGTGCCATTTTCATCACATCATATCAAGGGTACATACTATTAACATAATTTACAGCTACTGATGTTGACCTTGATCACCTGGCTGAGAGTGTTTGTCAGATTTCTCCACTGTAAAGTGAATCCCCTCTTACTCCCCATTGTACTATTTGGAAGAAGTCAGTATGTGCAGGAAGTTACTATGTGCAGCCACACTTAAAGAGTGAGGAGTTATGTTCTGCCTCCTTGAGAGTACAGTGCATAAATTAGTTGGAATCCTTCTGCATGAGAGATTTGACTGTTCTCCCATTTATTAATTCAGTAATAATATGTATCAGTATAGATTCATGATTATTTTATACTTTGGGTTACAACCCAGTCCTGCTTTGTTTTCTTGCTGAAATTGTTCCAGCTTTGGCCATCGAGAGGTCTCCCAGTTGGCTCCTCTGCTCCTTTGACATACCTTTGTCAAAGTGGGTTTTTTTTTTTTTTTTGAGGATTTCTTTACTTTTTGCAACTGCAAGGTGCTTCTAGTCTATCTTATATATTTTCTGCCCCACTCTTAGAATCAACCACTTCTCCAAGGAGCTCTATTTCCTTTTATTGGAGAATGGTATTAGAGAATTAGAAACCAAGATCTAGGTGGTAGGTGTGCTTATTGCTACTGGGATGTCGCTTCCTTTAGTCACTCTTAGCAGACAGCAAAGAAATGAATGTGTATATATAATAACACATGTAAATCTGTGTCTATACACATATTTATAAATATTTTATGTAACCATCTGTGTCTATATTAAGCTAAACATGAGTTCTTACTGTCTTCGGCTCTAACCCATTACCACATGGATCTTTCTGGCATTCTCCCCTTAGTGATAGTAGATTTCCTCCCAACAGTGAGAAACCTGCCTCCTACCATATAGGATCCATTTACTTAATTGTTTAATTCCAGTATGTATCCATGCAGAGCAGTATCATAATTAACCTATACCCAAAAGGGAACAACTTTATCAACTAGGAGTTTTGTGTGTGTGTGTGTGTGTGTATGTTCTTTAGGAATTACTACATATGTAATCACATTGACAAACAAGAACAGTTCCATTTTTTCTTTTACAGTCTATCTCTTATTTTCTTTTATTGTTTTTTTATGATAATGAATAGGAGTGATGAGAGGGGACATCCTTCTCTTGTTCCTAAACCCAGAAGGAAATTATCTGGTTTCTTACCATTACGTTTAATGTTAATTATAGGATTTTATTTTGTTTTGGTAGATTTCTTTATCAAATTGGGGAAAATGCTCTCTAGTCCTAGTTTTCTAAGAGTTTTTATTGTGAATGGGTGTTAGATTTTTGTCAAATGGCTTTTCTTCCAGTGATATGATCATATGATTTTTCTTCTTTAGCCTGTGAAAATGGTGGGTTACATTATATTTTAGAACCAGCCTTGCATACCTGGAATAAATACCCTTTTGTTGTGGTTTAGAATTCTTTTCATGTATTGTTGGATTTCATTGCTGATATTTTGTTGAGGACTTTTGTATCTATGTTCATAGGAAATATTCTGTAATTTTCTTTTTCTGTAATGTTTTTATCTGATTTTGGTATTAGGGTAATGTTGCCCTCATAGAGTGAGTTAGAGAATGTTTCTTTTGCTCTGTTTTCTGGAAGACATTGTAGAGAATTAATAATTAATATCATTTTCCCCCCTAAGTATTTGGTAGAATTCATCAGTGAAACCAGTTGGACTTGGTGCTGACATTTGGGAAGGTTAACATTGATTCAATTTCTTTAATTGGTATAGCCCTATTCAGATTATCTGTTTCTGTTTGTGTGAGTTTTGGTAGGTTGTATCTTTCACAGAATTGGTCTATTTCATCTCAGTTAACACAGTTGTGAGTATAGAATTTTTTCATAATATTCTTTTACTATCCTTCTAATGAACTTGCAATCAGTAGTGATGACCCTTCTTTCATGTTTTATATAAGTAATTTTTGTCTTCCCTTTTTTTTTCTTGCTTAGTCTGGCTAGGGGTTTATCAATTTTATTAATATTTTCAAAAAAACAGCTTTTGTTTTTGTTGATTTGTTTTCTTTTTCTCTTTTCAGTTCTGTTGATTTCTACTCTGGTTTGTTTTGCTTTGTTTTTTCTTTTGCTTGCTTTAGGTGTCTTTATTCTTTTTTATGCTTACATTGTTCTAGATTTGGCCAGTGGAAATTTCTTGAAGTGATGGCTCTATCATTTTGATCTGACCTGGTTGGTCATTGAGTGCTTCCTGGCAGAACAAGATGTCTATGTTTCAACTTGTACTTACCCTGCCTCAGCCTGGAACACTCCATTTTTTTAGGAAATTAGTTTTAGTCTTAGTTTTACATGATTATTCATTTCTTTCATTTAAACTTTGAACAGATTTGTCACAAAGGATTAGGCTTTTTGCTTTTCTTTGGTAGTCTACAGAGCAACTGAGGTATCCTGTCCATGCTTGTATATTTTGCATTCTTCTTTATTTCAAAAACAGAGTGTTTTCTTGTTCAGCGTGTGTAGCATAAAGATACCTCACAGTCAAACTCTCCTATTAAGTCCCTGAAAGTGACTTGAACTTTAGCAGTTTGGGCTCCTGCTATGTTAAGAGATAATTTCATACCACACTGCATAGCTTTTTAAGAAGTTAGAAAATTGAGTATGCAGTGTTCTGAATTATTTCATTTGGCTTTTCTGCATCTCTAGAATTATTTCATCATTTATATTTAAAATGTTTGAACTTTAATTTCAAGGTTTTTGTTGTTTTTTTTTAAACAAATATTTACTATCTCCTAGCACTTAATAATTAACATATTTAATCTTTCTAACATATTTAATCTTTCTTTTGGGGCGCCTGGGTGGCACAGTCCTTAAGCATCTGCCTTTGGCTCAGGGCATGATCCCAGCATTCTGGGATCGAGCCCCACATCAGGCTTCTCCCCTGGGAGCCTGCTTCTTCCTCTCCTACTCCCCCTGCTTGTGTTTCCTCCCTTGCTGGCTGCCTCTCTGTCAAATAAATAAATAAAATCTTTAAAAAAAACCAAAAAACAAAAAACACACTTCTTTTGAAAAGAATGTTTTCTAGTGTTAATGACAGGAAGAGAGTAGGGAAAGCCTGGAAAAATAGATTTTGCCCTAAAAGAAATGTGTCCTTAGTGGAGTGAGAAGTTCTGTAAAATAAGAAAAGATTTGCAGTGTTGGTCTCCGTACCTCAGTCTGCTAAGGTTTGTTAACATCTCTGAACTTTAACAGTAGAAAATATAGGAAGGGGTTTCAAGGGTTCCATGAACAAACTGTTTTTATAACAATGCTTAGTTGTTATTTGCTTTTTTCGTGCTTGTTCTCAAGTTTTCCAGAGGCCATGTGACTTGACCTGTGATGTGGCAGCAGAGTGAGTGCAGAAGCACATAAGAGAATCCAGCTGTCTGAAATTAAGCCAACAGGGAAAGGAATTTGTAAAAATGTAAAACAGTGGTACCCTTCTCAAAAGTGTTTTAAAAAAAGTATTTCCCACCAAAATGCTAGTTATAGTAGCATGTAATAGATTTGTTATTATTATATTTAAGTAAGTTTTAAATGTTCATTCAGTTTTTAATGTCTAACTTAGTACATATTGATAGATACGATCATCATAAATTATAAATAAAAGCTCTTTGGGATCTCAATAATTTTAAAGAGTTTATGGGATCCTGAGACCCAAAAATTTAAGAGCAGCTTAGTATAGGATGTCAAGAAATCATTTGTTCATATCACTGTTTATCTTATTAGAAATATCTTGGGAAGCTGCCAGGATTCACAAGGACAGGTTTAAATTTTCTAGAATTTTAATTTTCACTTGAAAGTTTGAATTTTGTCCTTAGCAGTAAATACTGTCATTTGTTTTCCTTGAACTTACAGTCTTGCTTTGTTCATTTTCAAGAAAATGTCTTCCAAATACCCTACTGCAAATTAATAGTTTGTCTGTCAGTCATTCTTTCAAGTAAAAATGGTATTCCATGAAAAAGTAGCTCAGAACTTAGTTGCAGAGGTGCTTTACCTTTGAGACAAGCATTATTTTTCAGTATACAGTAGCAGTGCTAATGTGAGCTTCCCATCTCGTCATACAGATTAGTTGAATATTCCTCTTTTATGCCACATCAAAATTTGACAATTTAACAACAGTGTGAAATCCGAAACCATATAAATAATTTTTCATATTCTATATATTAAAATTCATTGGTCTGTCTTGCATTTAAGTGAATCTTTTGCCAGTGCATTGATCATTTGGAAAATACTGGTTCAGTGAGGTCTGCAGATCTTCTAAATGTTGAAATATTTCATTATGTCCTTATTGTCATAGTGTCTTATGAGGACTCGCAGGGCCATCACCAAAAACAGCATCTGTGTCAAGTACTTGAGGGCTAAGATTTATATAGTGAATAATTTCTGGGGAAAAAATTACCAAAATTGTTATCTGAAGCCAGACTGGTTAGTATAAGAAAAGAGAGTCTCCAAATTACCCATATCTAGAGTAAAAAAGGGACATGACAACATATACTAATAATTAAACAACTTACTGGAATGGAACGGAAAAATTCTTTTTAAAGATATGCATTACCCAGATTGACACTATAAGAAAGTTTTGTATTTATTAGAAAAATTGATTTTGTAATGAAAAAGTTTCGCATAGGCTTTTTGGCACCACAAGGGAATGGACACTAATTTGGTGGGTCCACTATTTCTAAAGCTATGATTCACCAATTTTTTAGTCTTGAAATATCTTATGTTCTTAAAAATAATTGAGGACTTCAAAGGGGTTTTCTTTATGTGGGCTATAGCTATCAAAGTTTACTAGAAACGAAAATTGAGAACTTTAAGAAGTATTTATCAGTTTATTTACAAAATAAAAACCAATTACAAGTTAACATGAATAACGTTTTTTTTTAACATGAACTTTTTTGTGAAAAATAACTTTCCCAGAAGAAAAAATTATCTGTTGTGAAATCACAGATCTCTTAGCCTCTGGAAAATTCTTGTATGTTTGTGAATGAGAATGAGAAAGACAAATGATATGTATTTCTGGATTGACATTTTTGTTTTTCAGCACTTTAAAGTTGTAGTTTCCTTGTCTCTGACTTGTACGGTTTCAGAGAAGTCTAGTAATTTTTATCCTTGTTTCTGAATGAGTTCTGGAAATTGTTCTTCTTAATAGCTCCCTGGCAGTGGTCCTGTTTGTCAGTCTTGGGGAGTTTTGCCTTACTCATGTGTAGATTGGTATTCAGCCAAAGATACAGGAGGACCCCGTGCTGATATCTGGAGCTCTTTCTCCTCTGAGTAGCTCTCTTCTTCCTACTCTGCCCCCAAGATTCTAGACACCTTTGCCTTCCTGATGTGGCTTCTCAACTCATTGAAGCTGCCATGCTGTTAAGTGTGGCCTGTTCTGCACCGTAGTCTGGAAAGGGCCCCCAGGCAGAACTGCAGGGCAGTTACAGCGTTTACCTACTTTGTTTTTCTTTATTCAGAGGTTGCGGACCTAATCTCTCTGTTCAGTGTCTGATAATAGTGTTGTATTTTCTCTGCTTTCTAGTTACTGAAAGAGGGTAAATCTGATCCTTGTCCTCCAGCATGCCAGACACAGAAATCAGCTTTAATTTTAGAGATGCTTGAAGAACTCCTCTTTTAAAGGAACTGAACTGTATTTAATATATAGTGGATAATACGGAGAGTGAAATATTTTTTTCATTACTTTAGGAAAATATAAAACATCTGGATCAGGGTTAAAACATATTAACGGGCTCCCCTCCCCCCATCTGAAAGTAGAGCATTCCTGTGACACCTTTCTATAAAGCAAAGAAGCAATCACCATTAATGTAGTTGAGCAAGTTTTGGGGCATTCCTGGACCCCAAAATAACCTTCTTAGGCTTTTCTGATACCTCAGAACACAACTTGCTAACAAATGCATAAAATAAAATGAGATAATGCACAGCTGCTCACAGACACCGTTCAAAGCTATGGTCGTTTGATGCTGAAATGCTGAGTGTAGTTCCTGGGAAGGAGATTGGCAGTGCATTTTTGTTGCTCGGGGTGTGTGCTGCCTTTACAGTGGCTCACTGCAAAACAAATGCTGATTGCTATTTTTGTTTTTTGCTTTTTTTTTAATATAAAAATGGAAATTCTCTTTGAATTTCTTTTGATTAGCAAAAACAGGTACTAATATAGGTCTTTCCTAAAAGTGAATTGGCATAATGTAAACTTTTAAAAAGCAGTAGATAACTCTAATAGCCCTGATAATTAAATGTAAAGAGTATAGGTGATTTCCAGGACACATATCTGAAGTAATAGATTTAAATTTTCATTTGCTCATTTACCAAATATTATTTGGTGTTTTCTGTATGCCAGGCACTATGCTTAGGCTGTTAGAATACAGAGTGAAGAAAGCAAGCATTCCCTGCCATCTTGGAGTTTATAGTCTAGTAGAGAAGAGAATCACAAAAATAAGTGAACCGTTAGAACTCTGATAAATGATATGAAGGAGAGCTTGGTATCATGAAAATGTGTAAGGACACCCAGTTTAGATTGCAGAGTGAGGGAAAGCTCTCCTGAGAAGTTGGCAGCTAAACTGAAATCCAAGATTTGAAGGATGAGCAGGAGTTTCTCAATAGTAAGGGAGGAAGTACGCTGAGTTAGAATTTGGAGAGAGTAATCTAGGCTGAGAGAATGCATATGCAGAAGTCAGGAGAGAGTCTTACATATTCCGGGGAATGAGGGAAAGTTAATATGGTGATCGGAGGGCAGAATACCATTTGCTGAGACAAAGAACACTGGAAGAAGGACCAGATTTGGAGTTTAGAGTTGTTCAGTTAGAGGTGCTTTTGGAATGTCTAAATGGAAATATCACACATAGACAGTTGGGTTTGAAATCAGAGTTGAAAATATACACAACTAATGAATCATCAAACTTTACATCAAAAGCCAGGGATGTACTGTATGGTGACTAACATAATATAATAAAAAAATATTATTAAAAAAATGAAAATACACATTTCGATTTGTTGTATCGGTGGTAATTGCTGTGGATGTGGGTGAAATTAATCAGTGCAAAAGAATAGAAGTCATAGCCTTTGAGGAATTGCTTTTTTTTAATGTCTAGGTAGAGAATGATTAATTATTAAAAGCCCAAGAAGAACTGATTTCAGCGTACCGGGACAGTGAGTTATTAAAGAAGCTCCAGTGTATTAGTTTTCTCTGGCTGCTTTAACAAATTACCACAAATTTAGTGGCTTGAACCAACAGAAATTTTTATTATTTCATAGTTCTGGAGGTAACAAATCTGAAATCAGTATTATTGGGTCAAATTCAAGGTATTGGCAGGGCCAGGTCCCTCTAGAGACTCAGCTTCTGGTGGCTGCCAGTATTCCTTGAATTGTGGCCCCACCACTGCAGTCAGTGCCTCTGTGGTCACATGGCTTCCCCCTTTTTTGTCTGCTTAATCATCCTCTGCCTTGTAAGGATATTTATGAGGACGTTTATGGTCCACCTGGATAACCTTATCTCAAGATCCTTAATGTAATCACATCAGCCAAAGCTTTACCCTGGGCTGTTTTTAGCTACACAACACTTTTGATGCCAAATGTGTGGATTTTTTTCTTATAGCAACCAACTCTCCAATTTTCTGGACACCGAATGGGTGTTCTACAATTCATTACTGACATTGTTAGAGACCCCACAGGTTAAGGGCCTAGTACCACAAGATTGCTCCTACTTCAGATACCAGTTGTAAGTCTGGGTCACCCATACTTCTGACTAAATGGCTGTAAAGTCAAGGTGGGGGTTTCCCACGACCCCTCACCTCAGGTTTGATAATTTGCAAGAAATGACTCACAGAGGTCAGAGAAGCACTTTACCTACTGTTGCTGGTTTATTGTAAAGGGTGCAACTCAGGAATTGCCAGATGGAAGAAATCCATAAGACAAGGCATGGGGAGGAGTTTGAAGAGTTTCCATGTCTTTTCCAAGCATGCCACCCTCCTAGCACCTTGATGTGTATACCAACCTGGAAGCTCTCCAAATGGAGTTTTTATGGAGTTTTACTATGTAGGCAAGATTGATTATATCAGGGGCGCCTGGGTGGCTCAGTCGCTTAAGCATCTGCCTTCGGCTCAGGTCATGATCCCAAGGTCCTGGGATTGAGCCCCACATCTGGTGCTCTGCTAAGTGGGGGGCCTGTTCTTCCATCTCCCTCAGCCTGCCACTCTCCCTGCTTGTGCTGTCTCTGTCAGATAAATAAGTAAAGTCTTAAAAAAAAAAAAAAAAGGAGTAAACCACCAATGTCTAGTGATTTAATCAATCTCCAGCCATTCTCCTTTCCCTGGAGGTCAGGGGATAGGGCTGAAGGTGCCAACCCTCTAATCATGCTTTGGTCTTTCTTGGAACCAGTACACATCCTGAAGCTACCTATGGCCTGCAGCCACCAGACATTTAATTAGCATACAAAAGACACTCTACACCACTGTAAAAATTGCAAGGATTTTATCTTAGGAGCTGTGTGCCAGGACCCAGGGACTAAATCAAATATACATTTCTTAGGACCTGCTATCTTTGGGGAAGCGTTTTTCAACCTACCACGCAGGGGAAGAGAATGCTTCAAAGATTCAGTTGATCAGCTTTGTCAGGTCCTTCTGAAAGATCAAGTTAAATGTGGATTGACAAAGTATTTCATTGGTAATCTTGAAGACCTCTTTGATGGAAGCAGAAACCAGATTGGAGGGTGTTAAGAGTGTATATAGGCTGCTTAGTAGCCAAAAGTTGCAAGACTTCTTGTTTGATAGCATCTCTTCTGCGAAGAGAAGGAAATCATGGGAATTGGGAGTTTGAAGAGATGGGAGAAAATTTGAAATAAGTTTTGTAGAGAATTTGGAAAGTAATTTTAACAGAGAAAAGACATTATTATTATTATTTTTGGCACTCAATTGAGGTTGATCATGAAGTGATAGTTGTATTTGTCCTTTTGTGTTACTTTTTCTACTTGCACTTGGGTGTGAGTATGGAGAAAGATATCTGAGTTCATGTGGACGTGGGATTTTGCAAAACAGGAGTTTAAGGAGTGTAAGATACTCGTATCTAAGAGTATTTTTAACAGGATGGAACATGGAATTTAAATTGGCAAAAAAAGAAAAAAAATGAATATAGTAAGAGAAAGATGGGGAGAAGGTAGAAAGTTAAGGTACTAGAAGACCATCTGAGTTCAAAGAATGTTTATTGTGAGGGTGTTTAATAAGTAGGCTACCAGGAGAAGAGATTGTGGTTAGAATGACATACCTGAACTATGTTTTCTGTAAGTGGTGACTCAATCCCAGATAGTGGCCACGGAAAGAGGTAGCTAGGGTTTGGGGTTTGGTGGAGAGATAGATTATTGTAGATGAGAATGTCAACTGAGAGATTATAGTTTTGGGCAGTTTGATCTCAGGAATATTGGTACTGTCTTCAGATGATAGCAGGGTTTAGGGTAAAGGGGAAGATTTTAACTAGGCAGGAAAGTCCTTAGTGAATGAGGGAGGTAACGGGGGCTAGTAGATCATAGCAACAAAGAAGAGGATGAGTGTTACAGCTGAGTAAAATGAGCTTTAAAGGAGCAAGTTTTTGTGTATGTCTCATTAGAGAATATCGGAATAATAGTAGTAGTGGGGAGTAAGCAAGATACCTATACCACCATTTGAGAAGGCAGCGTAAGTGGTGTTTTGAGATGACAAGGTTTCATTCAAAGCAAAGAAGCAAAGCAAATGTTTGGAAAAAAAGATTGAAAATATAGAGGAATTGAGAGCTGCAGATGTAGTGGCTCTACGGAAAAATTTGGGAAGGTTGAGGAAGAGTGGAGGCCCTGGTCAGAGGTCAGAGAGGTATAGAATTCCATGGGGATGATGGTGGACATTTAGTTGGTCATTAAAAGTAATTTTTTTTGTATGAAATGATAGCCGTTATGAATTTTATTGCTCTTTTCTTTGAGATGGTGGGTACTAGGCCCCGTTCTCAAATAATTGACTTTACTTGACCTGAAGTGAGGGCTTCAGTTGATTGCAGCCTTAACTTGCTTCACAAGACAAGTGCTGCAGCTTTTGTAGGTTTTTATTTCTACTGTTTTTTTTTTTTAAGATTTTATTTATTTACTCGAGGGAAAGGGAGAGAGAGAGAGCTCACACACAGGCTGGGGGAGGAGCAAAGGGAGAGGGAGAAGGAGACCCCCCCCCCCCCCCCCCCCCCCAGCACGCAGCCAACGTGGGGTTCAATCCCAGGACCCTGCGATCATGACCTGAGGCAAAGGCAGGCACTTAACCAACTGAGCCACCGAGGTGCCCTATTTCTACTGTTTTCAAGAGAAAGCAGTAGAGGTCAGGGTGCCAGAAGTGACATGACAAAGAAAAGAAGGTAGTGACATACATTAAAAATATATGGAAATATGTGCTATAACTTTATCAGTTACAAACCTAGATTATTTGGTATGTGGGTTTATAGTATTTTAATTCAAGGCAGATTACCTATTGAACATAGCAGATTATGTATGTTCTGGTGTACCTCCAGTCTCTCATTTAGCCAGGATACATTTAAGGAATGCAAGTTAACTAGTTGGTGAAGTAGAACAATATCAGAGTGAACAAAGATCAGATGATATTTTGATTTTAAGTATAGGTTTCCCCAGTGACCACAGATAATTTAAAGGCAACTAAAGTTGGTCACCTTTGAAAATTATTATAAGAAAATATGGTCCAGATGAATTACAGAAAGTTTAGGGTAACAGATTTGCTTCTCTATATTCATTTTTTAAACTGCACAGATTTTTGTGAGCTACTTTTGAGTTTACAGATTCTGGTGCTATTTATAACTTCCTCTTGTCTTCATCTTCATTTCTAAAGAGCTACCCCCATTTAAGATTGTTGCCAGATTGGCCATCTGCTGTTGTTTCCCACTAGTCATTAGTTTTTCATCATGTACTTAACCAAAGTAGTTCTTCTGTTCATTCCTGCTTTGGGGAGTTTCACATCAGGCCACTATACAGAAGGTGACTGAGTTTCTTATTGGTGGCCGTCCTCAGCATGTATTTCTAAACTGGCAGACTGTTTGCATATTAGGATCCCATTGGTTTTTTTGTTTGTTTGGTTTTTGTTTTTTTTTCAAAGATTTTATTTATTTATTTGACAGAGAGAAAGAGAACACAGGCTGGGGGAGTGGGAGCAGGAGAAGCAGGCTTCCCGCCGAGCGGGGACCCCGATGAAGGGCTCTATCCCAGGACATTGGGATCATGATCTGAGCTTAACAACTGAGCCACCCAGGTGCCCCTAGGATCCCATCGTTGATAGATTTTCTAGCCTCATAATGCTGTAAGACTAATCTTCCTGTTTAAATTCAAAATATATGTTAAATATTTTCTATAAACAAGGCAATGTGTTAAATACTTTGGGAAACTTTTTGAAAAGTAATAAAGAATTTTCTATCCTCCAAATGCCAATGGTCCATGGAGAGATAGCATGTATATAAATAAACCCAAATCATATAGTTACAATTGCTATGAGACAAAGTTAAAATTGCTGTAGAAGTTCAGGAATTTTAGGTGATTGTAATATGATTGTGCATCTCTCTCATTCTTTTTTCCTCTCTGCCCACTGAAATCCAGGTAGAGTCAGAAAACAAAAGGTAGGTAGATGCATTCTAAAAGAGAATCATTTAAAACCAAATGAAGCAGGAAGGTTAAAGGTTAAAAATAAACTCATGACCTTTTTAAAAAAGATTATAAAATTGTAAAAGAAACTAAGAATGATATTAATATCAGATGTGTTGGAATTCAAGGGATAAAACATAAACAGAACAGAAAGGGTCTTTTTTTATTGATAAATCATAGTGGGAAATTTTAACATACTTATCTCTCAGAGAGAAGTATGCAGGGAATAAATAAGACCATAGGAAATATTAGAGATTTAGATAAACTTGTCAAGAATTCCCAGTTTCATGACTTGATCCAATATTCCTATGAATTCCCCACTTTATTTCCTTATGGTTGACTTAACTCTCTTCACTACCAGATACCTTTTCACTTTGGCTTCTGAGTCAGCACTAAGTATAGGAGCCTTGGGTTCTTTGTTATTTTCTGCTAGGAAGCCAATCCTAAATCCTTCTAATAAGTAAAATTACCAGGTATTTGTAATGTCATGAGGAGGTATATGAATGATATAGGACCATCTCTTTGAGTCAGAGATCTGATTAACACACATATATACCCCACACTCCAACATACACATACACACACAGCCTACCCCTCTTTACCAGGCTTAACCCTGAAGAAATATAAAAGTAAACTTAAAAGTGAGGCTTCCAGGGGCGCCTGGGTGGCTCAGTTGGTTAAGCATCTGCCTTCAGCTCTGGTCGTGATCCTGGAGTCCTGGGATCGAGTCCCATGTCAGGCTCACTGCTCAGCGGGGAGTCTGCTTCTCTCTCTGCCCTTTACCCTGTTTGTGTTCTCTCTCACTCACCCTATCTCTCTCTCAAATAAATAAATAAAATCTTTAAAAAAAAAAAAACGAGGCTTCCAGAGAGATGGAATAGATATACTTTCCCCTGTTCCTCAAGTACAGCTAAAAACCCTATACATTACAGATAAAACAGATAAAACACACATATATACAGATAAAACAGATAAAACAAATACAAGAGCCTGAAAAGCGGAGAAAAGGTAGATTGGCTTGGGACCTTAGGACTCAGATAACATGATGGTAAAAATCCTGGGTTTTCTTGTTGCCTCATATATTCGAGAATGGTTGTGGAGAAGTTGGCAATCCTGAAATGTTGGGCGCATACAAAATTCTGAGAAAAGTCTATCCTCTTTTTAGCAAAGGACCAGGAAGGGAATAGCCTAGTGGGAGAGAAAACTTTTAGACAATTACCACTCTGCTCCAGCCAAATACACAGGAAAAATCACCTTGATTAGCAAAAGCCATGTAGGGACCTAGATTTCCATTCTCCTAAGGCATAACAAAGCAGTCCTTCTCCACATGGTGTCAGTGGAGGTGATGTAGGGAACAGTCACTATGCACTTTTACCAGCCAGGGCAGTATTAATGAGGATCCTGAACTCCCACCTTCACCAAGAATAGCAAAGAGTTCCAACTTCCCTCCCTGCCCACTTGTGGTCAACAAAAACCTGGTGAAGAATCTGTCCTACCACCCATGCCAGGCAGTAATGAGGCTATATCCTTTCTTCACCAGAGGAGTGTTAGAGGAAGCCTGCTGTAATGGAATATTTAAATAAGATCCAGAGTCTCATAATACTTCAAATATCCAGGTTTCAATTGAAAATATATCAAGAAGCAGAAGTGTCTCAACTCAAATTAGAAAAGACAATACATGCCAGCATCAAGATAACACAAATGTCATAGTTAACTGACAGGATTTTAAAGCAGTATCAAGAAAATGTTTCAACAGGCAATTGCAAACATACTTGAAATAAATGAAAAAATAGAAATTCTCAACAAAGAATAAGTCTCAGCTACTTTGATGAACCGAACTGATTGCTCAGAAAGCATAAGCTGCCACAACTCACACAATATGATTTCATTTGAATAGCTCTGTAACTATTAAGAAAATAAAATTTGTAATTTTAAAATGAAAACTAAACCCAGATGGTTTCACTGGAGAATTCTACCAAATGCTTGCAGAATTCACACTTTTTCTACATAATCTCTGCCAGGAAGTACAAGAGAAGGAACCCTTCCTAATTCATTTTGTGAAACTAGTATTAACCTTGCCACAAAATCAGACAAAGGCATTACAAAAAAAGAAAAGCTACAGACTAATTTTATCCCTCTCATAAGTATAGATGCAAAATTGTTTTAACAAAGTATAAATAAATATAATTCAGCAATATATAATAAATTATACACTGTGACCAGGTAGACATTATTCCAGGCATGCAAGGTTGGCTCAATATTTGAAAATTGGCCAGTGTAATTACCCATACTAACAGGATAATGAAGAAAAATCACATGATCATATGAATTATTGTAGAAAAAGCATTTGACAAAGTTGAACACCATTCATGACTAAAACTTTCAGAAAACTAAGAATAGAGGGGAACTTCTTCAACTTGATAAAGACCATGTACAGAAAACATAGTTGATGGTTATACTTGATGAAAAATGAATATTTTACCTCTATGATTGGGAACAAGGTGTCAAGGATGTCCATTTTCACTACTCTTATTCAGCCTACTGTTGGAAGTTCCAGCCAGCATAATAAGACAAGAGAAAAAAAAGCATACATATAGATTGGAAAGGGAGAAATGAGACTGTTCCTACTTTCCTATATGATCGTATGTGTAGAAAATTCCAAATAATGTACAAAAAAACTGTGGATCTAACAAGTGAGTTCAGCAAGATCACAGGATACAAGACCAGTATACAAAAAGCAGTTTCTGTACTCTAGCAGTGAACAGGTAGAAACTGAAATTTAAAATACCAATGCCATTTGTGATTGCTTAAAAAAATGAAATACTTAGATATGAAACTAGAAAAGCAAGTATAGGACTTGTATAATGAAAAGTATAAGATGCTGAGGAAAGAAATCTAAGATCTAAATAAATGGAGAGACATACTTTGTTCGTAGGTTGGAAGACTCAACAAAGTACAGAAGTCTTTTTCCCAAAATGGATATACAAGTTTAACAAAGTCCCTATCAGAATCTCAGCAAGATATTTTTGTAGGTACAGACAAGATCATCCTAAAATTTATGTGGAAAGGCAAAGGAAGTAGAGTATCTAAAACAATTTTGAAAAAGGAAGAAAAAGTGGGAAGAATTACTCTACATAATTTCAAGATTTGTTATGTAGCTAGAATAATTATGACTGTGTGGTACTGGCAGACAGACCAATAGGTCACTGGGACAGACTAGAAACCCAGAAACAAATCCACACAAGAAAGTCCAGTTTATTTCTGGTAGAGGTGCAAAAGAGAATGGAGGAAGGATATAGTCTTTACAACAGATGGTGCTGGCACAATGGGATACACATAGGCAACCAAATGAACTTCAACCTAAACCTCATATATTACACAAAAATTAACTCAAAGTAGATCACAGATTTAAATGTAAATCTTACAACCATAAAACTTTTAGAAGGAAACACAGGAAAATTTCTGAGACTTAGGACTTGGTGAAGAGTTCCTGGACATGACCCAAATCAGAATTCATGTAAGAAAAAAAATCAATAAATTGTCCTTCGCCAAAATTAAAAACATTTGCTCCATGAAAGACCCGTTAAAAAGGATGAAAAGACAGACTGCATACTGGGAGAAAATGTTAGCAAACCACATATCTGACAGAGCACTTGTAACTGAAATATGTGAAGAATTTTTAAAACCCAATTGTAGTAAAGCAGTCCAGTTAGAAAATGGGCAAAAGATGTGAAGAAACATTTTACCGAAGGAGCGTATATGGATGGCGAATAGACGTGTAAAAAGATGTTCAGTATCATCAGCCATCAGGGAAGTGCAAATTAAGATTATGAGATATATCTACCCGAGTATCAGAACCATTAAAGTAAAAAAGTGGCAATACCAAATGCTAGCAAGGATGGCAGAGAAACTGGGTCTCTCATACATTGCTGGTAAGAATGTGAAATGGTACAGCTACTCTGGAAAATAATTTGGCATTTTCTTAAAGGCTAAACATATTCTTACCATATGGCCCAGCATTCACACTCCTGGGCATTTATCCCAGAGAAAGGAAAATTGTCCATACAAGAACCTGTATGTGATTTTTCATAGCAGCTTTATTTGTAACAGCCAGAAACAGTTAACTAAAATGTCCTACGGTAGGTGAATTATTTCTCTGTGGTGCATCCATTCCGTAGAATGCTGTTTAACAATAAAAAAGGAATGTGATACATGCAACAACTTGGATAGGTCTTAAAGACGTTTATGCAAGTGAAAAAAGGCAATCTCAAAAATGGTTATATGATTCCAGTTATGTAACACTCTTAAAATGACAAAACTATAGAAATGGAGAAGAGGTAAGAATTTAGTTGTTGCCAGACATTAGGGAGAGGGGGGTGAGGAAAGAGAAGGAGGTGGATGTGACTATAAAGTCTTTGTGATGATAGGGCAGTTCTGGATTCTGAATACGTTGGTGGTAGTTACACAGATCTACACATGTGATAAAATGATATAAAACTATACACTCATGTTATACCAATGTCCATTCCTAGTTTTGATTTTATATGGTAGTCCAGTAAAATGTAACCTTTGGGAAAACTGGATGCAGGGTACATGGACCTCTGTACTACCTTTGCAGCTTCCTATGAATTTATAGTTATTTCAAAGTAAAAAGTTAAGAAGAATTGTAGCTAAAGCATCAAAAAATTCTCAGGGAAAAAAAAAAAAACTAAGTGAAGGTACAGGATCTGTGAGAAGTTAAATATGTGGCACTTAAACTGGCTTTCCTTCAGAGGGCATTTGTGAAACTTGGTTAAAGTTGGGTTTCTCCAGGCCCAGGAAGTATTGAGGAATTTGAGGAAATAGTAAGGTCTTGAGGTGTTGAGTCTAGTAACTCATCTTCTTCCCCTTAAAGCTGAGTTTCAGTGGGCTAAACTGGAAAACTCCCCCAACCCCATCATCCTTCAAGACTGCAAGGAAAATTGATTTTTCTCTGTGCTTCTCTGTTTTTAAAATGTATCAATCCCTGGAGGGCTTATTCAAACATGGATTGTTAGGTGACATCCCCAGAGTTTATGATTCCGTAGATACAGGATACGGCCTGAGAATTCACGTTTCTAGGAAGTTTCCAGGTGATGCAGACTTTGCTGGTTGGGGATGACATTTTGAGAACCATTAATCTAGGTATGTGGGAGCAAGATCATTGCTGAGAATTTTGAGCAACCCATCTGATGCTCATGTGATTCGCAATTTGAATTTAACACCACCTAAGTAGTCTAAAAAATGTTTCCCTAAGATAATTTGATTTGGATTTATTACCATAATTGTAGTGTTCATACACTGACTGTGAGTATCTCTAGGCTCTTGGTAGAAGCAAATACAGATTCTCATTGGAGAAACTCATCTCTATCCCAGGGCGAACGTTTTCCCAGAAATAAAATTCCAAATAAGTACAGCAACTGACAGTCAAAAATAAAAACATAAAGGAGCTAAAAGCCATGAACAGGAGTCAACAGCAGACCTGCTAGAAAACAGGAATAGTCGGACACAGAATATAAAATAACTGTTTAATAAGTTTAAATAAAAGATGTTGAAAATATATTCCAAGGTTAAGAAACTTTTTTTTTTTTTTTTTAAGATTTTATTTATTTGTCAGGGAGAGGGAGAGCACAAGCAGGGGGAGTGGCAGGCAGAGCAGGCAGAAGGAGAAGCGGGCTCCCTGCTAAGGAAGGAGCCTGATGCGGTACTCGATCCAAGGACTCTGGGATCATGACCTGAGCCAAAAGCAGGTGCTTAACTGACTGAGCCACCCAGGTGTCCCAAGGTTAAGATACTTTGAAGAATATCCAAAAAGATTTGTTTTTCAGAACCAGCTAGAATTTATAGAATTGAAAATTATGCTAATTTAAATTTGTAAAAAACATCCTCAACTAACAGATTTTGCCACGTGCTATATAAACTTGAGGAAGGGAATAATGAACTGAAAGATACATCTGGAGAAATCATCGAGCATATATTCAAAAGAAACAGATGAAAACTATATGTTTTGGGGGTGGGGGCAGAGGGAAAGGGACAGAGAGAATCCCAAGCAAGCTCCATGCTCAGCACGGTTGGGCCAGAGATCGTGACCTGAGCCAAAACCAAGACTTGGATTCTCAACCAACTGAGCCACCCAGACACCTCAGAAACAGATGAAAACTCTGAAAGAGCAATTAGGAGACCTATCTAAGGATGTCTAAACATTGACTTAAATGGCCTTCCAGAAGAGAATTTTCTGCAGCTTATGAACAACTCTAACCTATGCATTCAGCAATCATAGGAAACTAAGCTGGTTAAATAAAAGGAAATCCTCACTTAGCTTTGTTACAGTCAAACAGCAGAACACCAAAGACAAAGAAAAGGTCTTAAAATTACCTCAAGAGGGAAGAGAGATTTACTTTCAATTGTGTCACACCCAGAAGACATTGGAACATAATCTTAAGTAAAAAGAAAAAAAAATAGAAAATTCTACACCACAGAAAAAAGTAAGGGGAAATTCAGATACTTCATAAAGACAAAAACTGAGTGTTTGCATTTGGGAAGTCTTTACTAAAGGAAATTTTGAAGGAGGTATTCTAGACAGGAGGAAAGTGATTCTTGGATGAAAGGCCTGAAGTATAAGAAGGAATGAAAAGCACAAAAAGTAGTGAATAGCTTATTAAATCTAAACAAACAATGGTTTGCATAAAACAGTAATCATGTCTCATGGGCTTTTAAAAATGGAATTAATGTGTATGTCAGTAATAGCATATAAGTCAAAGAAAGGTGAATGGAGTTAGTAACAGGGTACTTATTGGTGAGGAGAGTAAAGATATGTAACTTTTCAGAGTCTAAATTAATTAACATGTATGTTATAAAAAATAACAACTAAACAAAATAGAAGGAATAACTTTGAAATATAGTTTAGGGAATGGAATAAGGAAAAGTATGAAATTCAAAAACAGAAATAGGCAAAAACATAATTCACAGAATAAGAAAACATAAAATGAGGGACATAAATCCAACTATATCAGTAAACCACATTAAATATAAAATGGACTAAGTCCCAATTAAGACTGGATTTTTAAAATTTTACTGTTAAGTTCACAAAATAAAGTAAGTAAAATGGTGGAAAGGATATATCATGCAAATACTAGTACGGATTTTTAAGTCAAAAAGCTTTACTAGAGAAAATTGGGTTGTTTCACACTAATAAAAGATATAATTTAATAGGAAAATTAATACTAAATGTCACATACCTAATACTGTGACCCAAAATATGTAAAACAAAAAACAAAAACCGAGGAAAAAAGATATTCATAAGCATAATTTGAGAGTTTTCAGCTTTCTCTCATTGGCTGACTGATAAAACAAGCAGACAAAATGTTGACATAACACTTGTTTATAGTATCCTTTTACCGGTTTCATGTCTGTAGTATTTCTAGTCATTATCTCTTTTTTCAGTACTCTTACTGGGGCTGGGGGGTTTGTGCCTTTCTTTTGCTTCTGCTTAATCTTGCCAGAAGTTCATCAATTTTATTTGTTTTCTTTTTAATTTTAATTCAATTTTTAAAATACACATAAAATTTACCAGTAGTCACATTTACTGTATTTACAGTGTTGCACAGCCATCACTGCTATACAGTTCCCAAACATTTCCTCACTCCAAAAGGAGACCCTGTACACATTAAGTAGTCACTTTTTCTTCCCCCACTCCAGCCCCTGGCAACCACATATTTACTTATTGTCTCTATGGATTTGCCTATTCTCAATATTTCTCATAAGTAAAATCATATAACATGTGGCGTTTCGTGTCTGACATCTTTCACTTACCAGTGTATTTTCAGTTCAGGTCATTCATGTTGTAGCATGTATTGCTACTTTCTTCCTTTTTATGTCAGAATAATATTCCATTTTATATATGTACCACATCTGGTTTGTTCATTCATCAGTTGATAGACATTTGGGTTGTTTCCACTTTTGGCTATTGTGACTAGTGTTGCCATGAATATTTGGGTACAAGTACCTATTTTCATTTCTTCTGCATTTATGCCCAGGCCTAGAATTGCTGTGTCATATGTTAACTAATTCTATGTTTAACTTACTGAGGCACCCACCAACCTGTTTTCCACAGCATTTGCACCGTTTTATATTCCTGCTGGCCACATGCAAGAGTTAATTTCTCCACATCTTGCCAATGCTTGTTATTGTCTGTCATTTTGATATAGCTATCCTAGTGGATAGGAAGTGGTATCTCATGGTTTTGATTTGCATTTGCCTGATGGCTAATCATGTTGAATATCTTTTCACGTACTTGGTGACCATTTGTATATAATCTTTGGAGAAATGTTTTTGCCTGTTTTTTAATTGGTTGTCTTTTTGTTACTGAATTGTGAGAGTTCTTTATATATTCTTAAACCTGGACCTTTGTCAAATATATGAGTTGCAAATATTTTCTCCTATTCTGCGGATCATCTGTCACTTTCTTGATAATGTCCTTTGATGAAGTTTTTAATTTGGTGAAGTCTGATTCATCTGTTTTTTTCTTTTGTTTAGTATGGTTTTGAGGTCATATCTAAAAAATCATTGCCAAATCTAGGGTTAAGATTTATTCCTGTCTCTTAAGAGTTTTGGCTTTTATGATTTGGTTTTTGAGACATTTTGAGCTAATTTTTTAATATGGTGTAGGTAAGGGTTTCATTATTTTTCATGTCATTATCTAGCTGTCTAGCATCAGTTGTTGAAGAGACTGTTCTTCATCCATTGAATTATCTTGGCAGTTTGTTGAAAATCGGTTGACCATTGATGTATGGTTTTATTTCTGGACTCTCTGATCTTTTTGTCTGTCCTTAATCCAATACCTGCTGTTTTGATTACTGCAATTTTGTAGTAAGTTTTGAAATCAGAATGTGTGAATCTTCCTACTTCATCATTTATAAAAAATTCAACCTTTGGTTTTTCTGATCCCTGTACCGTTTGTTATATTTCATTAATTTGTGCTCTCATCTCATTTTCATTATTTTTCTCCTTTTGCTGTATTTCTTGGATTTATTTTGCTATTCTTTTTCTAACTTTTTTGAGCTAATATTTATTTGGCTTATTAATTTTTACTTTTTTTTAAGAATGAATTTCCATCATTATACTGCATAACTTTATCCCTCAAGTTTTAATATGTTTTTTTTTCATTAATTCAATTCCAACTGTCACTTTCAGTAGTTTTCTCTTTATACATTATTGTTTCCTGGAGATATTTTTAATTTTAGTCATTTAAAAAAAAAACTGTGTTAACACAGGCTTTAACAAATCAATTAGAAAAAGACTTCAAAAAGTGGAAAACCGAAAGGTAAGTAAACATGAAAGGATTCCTGATCTCATAAGTATTTCAAAAAGTGTCAACTAGAACTAGGTGAGATACTGTTAGTTTACATTAAAAATTCTGTCAGTTCCAAGGATTGATGTTACCACTTGGGAAGATAATTTGGTATCACCTAATAAAGCTGAACATGTATTTATTTTATGACCCAGCGGTTCAACTCCTAGGTAAAAACCCTAGAAAAGCATAAGCAAATGTGTATGGGAGATATCTACGAGAATGTTCATAGAGCTTTTCATCACAGTTCAAAATCAAAAACAACCTAAATCTCCATCAGTAGTAAATTGGATAAATTGTGGTGGTGTCATGTAGTGGAATGCCATTCCACAGGGACAATTAATGAACTGCAATCTACACATACACACTCTCTTACACACATCACAGTTACAAGATCAGACGAAGGAAGAAAACCACAGAATATGTGTGACTATGATTTCTTTTATATGAAATTCATTAAGGGGCAAAACTGAAAAATATGACTGGGATAAATAACTAGATTGTGAAGCTATAAAGAAAAGCAAGGGAATGATTGCACAAACTTGAGGTTAAATGGTTACCTCTTGTGGATGACGGGAAGATACCATTAGGGAGGAATTTCAAGGGACTGGCAATAGGTGATGATTACACTGATGTTGTATACACGTAATACACTTTTGATATATGAAAAATTTCACAAGATGAATTCTTTCTATATTTATGCACCAGTAAATCTATAATATTGATGAAATGGTTGATTTTTTTTCAAGAACATATAAAGAACCAAAATAGTATCAAAAGAAGTGAAAGATTTGAGTTGATCAATATTATGAAAATGATTATCAGGCTAGCTGCTTTTATGTGTAAAGTGGAAACCTGACCCACTTTTTAGAGCTCTGCTTTTGTATTTCTGTAACTCTCCCAGACACCAACACCTGATTACATTACTAAGATCAAAATTGTCATTTCTAAAACCAGTTTTTTCATCTTTCTGCTTTTCTGGTGTTGCCAGTCTCATTTTTTATTCTGGTTGACTCCCCTATTTGACTTCTGATCACGACGGCACTTACTTTATAATGGTTTCATATTCTTCGTGTTCCCAAGCTCTCCCCCTCTACTTCCAATGTTTTACTGCTCCCTGGCACCTTATGTTGTTTTCAGTACCAAAACTGAAGCCACTGAACATGAATCCTTTCAGCTTACCTTTCCTAGGCTTAAATGTTTCCATATTGCATATGGAATAATGTTTTACCCTTTTCAAAAAGGAAATGTATTATTAGGTATCACTACTTTACTTTCTATCTCCTTTTCAGTTTTCAAGCCACTCCACACTACTGACATTGCTATCTCTTTTAATATACTTCTCCACGTTTTCCTTCTTACCCTGATTGCTGTTGTCATTTTTTCCTTACTCCTTTCCTCTTTCCCATTCTTTTACTTTCTTCCTTAACTTTCTCTTCAAAACAGAACAAAACAAAACACCAAAAACCAGCAACAACCAGCAACTTAAATATAGGTCTTTCTTAAGGTGCACTTGCTTTCACCTTTAGTTTATCAATTCATATGTAAAATGATAACTTATGTGGTGTAATTGTGTTTTCTAGTTGGGTTAATAATACCCCTACATTTCCTGGCACACACATTAGATTGCCTTCAATTCTAGTAGCTTTTTCCTCATTGCCTATATATTCAGCTGGTTAGCAAATTCTGTTGATTCTCTTTCTAGTACTTTCAAGTCTTCCCTCATTTCCGTTGACCTGGCCCGGTGCATTTGCTTTGCTTAAAGTCCTCAGGTGGTTCCCCATGGTCTGCAGTACAAAAATAAATTCATCCCACCTTCCTAGTCTTACTTCCAGCAATAGATCCTTCATGAGGCTTGTTTGCCCAGCAAAATGGACTGTTTTTTACTCTTTCTTGATAGTTGCTAGTTTTTGCCTCCTGTTGGGGGGGGGGAGTTGTGTCTGTCTTTTTACCATTTATTCTTTTCACACATTAACCCACCCCTTCCACCACCTCTCCCTCCCTAAGTGAAGCTCAGAAAGAATGATACATACTGATACATAAGCAAAAGTTGGCCTTTTTTTCAGGCTAAATTCTTAGCTTCAAAGATTTCTGTAGCACTGTATTTGAATCTTTAGACTCTTGTTTTTCTGTCTTGTGTTAAATTGAACTTGAGTTAGTGTCTTATTTCTGCTTACTCGAGTTTCTACATCTTAGGGTCAGGCAGTCAAATTTATTTCCTCTTTAGAGCTTGGGACACAGTTTCTATTGTTAATATGAGTTAATGGGGAAAAAATTCAAAGCAAAAAACCACATATTCTTTTAGTTAACCTTTTTATTGGGGGGAGGGCACCTAAAAACCATTAAATTTTAGAGTTAAAAGTGATCTTGCCCACTTATTTATTCCAAGACCATAATTCTATGGATAAGAAAAAAGTGGCTCCCAAATTTTAAGCAGATTGCCCATATCATACTGTTCAATTAATTTGTGGCTTCTGAAACTTTTAAATTTCACATTCTGACTTTTAGAAGCAATGTTGTTGATTTGAGTACTTGGAAGAGTACTCATCCTTCCTGGGGCCTGGAGTTTAAGTCTTCTCCATTTTCCTAAGGCTTCCTGCTCTGCTGGGAGTTGTGGAGGAGTTTTGGGGGTAGGAGGAGATCCTAAGTGACCTGGGTCCTCATACCTAATAGCATTGGAGTCCTCAGGCAGAAAGGTGGCATCATCTATCACTGTATTAGCAGTTCTCTTTTCTTCTTTTTATCCAGAGGCTGCCACCTTGTTTCTACTGCCTGTAGCCCTTCCTCAGACCTTTGCAGCTGGAGGAAATCTTCCTTATTTTCTATAATGTCTTTTACATACTTACATGTACTCTGATTATATGGTTTTAAGAAAAATGTAAGAACGAGTGTTTGTCTCTATTGTTCATCTTTAATTATCCATAAAATCCGAATTCCATCCAGATAAATTTGTCACCACTTTATTCTTCATCTTTCCCCAATACCTATTCTTAGTTCTCTGCTGTCTTTTATAGATTATAATTTACTATTCCCCAAAACATACACATTAATTTTTTTTGCAGAAGAGAATTGGGACAATTGACGTTTTTCTTACAGAATTAAACTTACTTTTTTCTCATATCCACTAGATGGCTCAGGCGTACCACTTTGGCAGCACATACTGATATTTGCCTGCTTAGGCATGTGATTTTTGTGTTCTGAGTACTGCTTGCTTGTAAGGTGTCTGGATGAGCTCTTATCTGGACCAGTTATTCCAGTGCTTTATGTATACATGAATGCAAATTCCCCACATTTTCTGATTATTTACAAATATCTGAAAAGTAGCCGAAGTGTTCTTCATATAAAAGTAAAGAAGGTAAAGTGTGTTACAATGCTTAGAAGATTTTGTATTTTGCTTTTAAGAGCTGTTTTGGGCCTGAGTTCACTTGCCAAAAAGCTATATATAGATTCTCTCAAACTGGGCACACAGTTAATAACTCATCCTTTTCTTCCTGACTCATAGTCTCTTGAGTCATTTTGCAGAATGTGGTAATTTACAAGTTTTTGAGGCACAGCAGGACTATTTGCTTCAGTTCAGTAGTAATATTTATTGAGTGTTCATGTATTTGGCATTGTACTAGGCAGTGGGGGGAAATACCAGATGAATAAACAGGACATGTTTATCAGTATGGAGCCCACTGGATTAATTTTTTTCCTTGAGTTTTTGCATATCTAGTTTTCCTTTGTATTGTATGAAAATAAGATTTTTTAAAACCGTATTGTTGGGGGGCTCCTGGGTGGCTCAGTTGTTAAGCATCTGCCTTTGGCTCAGGGTGTGATCCCAGGGTTCTGGGATTAAGCCCCGCATTGGGCTCCCTGTTCTGCTGGGAGCCTCCTTCTTCCTCTCCCACTCCCCCTGCTTGTGTTCGCTCTCTCACTGGCTGTCTCTCTCTCTGTCAAATAAATAAATAAAATCTTTAATAAATAAATAAATAAAACTATTTTTGGGAAATATTTTATGTTTGTGGTTGTTTGAGTTTTTAAGTGGAAAGGAAAGGGAACTAACATTGGCTGAATGCTTAATCATGTTCTAGTTTCTTAAGTGATGTACGATATTTAATTGATTCTCCCAGTATCCTAGAAGATATAAATACAGATATCTCCATTTTACAGATGTAGAAACTGAGGAATCATTTGGGTTAAGTAAATTGCCCAGGATCAAACAACTAGTAAGTGAAGAAGCAAAATTTGGATTCATGTCAGACCTGCTTCAAGGCTTTTATTCTTTCTAGGCTTCAGTGTTGTCTCCTGGGAAGATGGGTCTTTGTGCCTCCAAAAAGGGAAACTGGCCCTCTGGGATATCAAGGGTTGCTTTTATTGTTTTGACCAAGAGAAAACGATTATTTCCTGAAGTGCCAGAACCATTTTAAATGTTTATTTTAACCGGTTGAAGACTTACATATTTTGGCAGAAAAGGCATATACTCCAAACAGTGAATTAATTGCCTCTGACAGTTGATCTTTTAAACACCTTTGATGTTTTAAAGAAGCGTTATCAGGAAACTAGAGCAGTCAATCATACTGTCTTTGACATAACCTTAGAATGATAGTAATCTTTGTTTAAAAATTGACCTATCCAGAAAAAATGTACCTAACCTTATTTTTTCAGGTATTGTATATATATATGTATTTAGTACACATGGTGAAAACTGAATTACTTCCATCAGTTTGACAATATATTATATGATTTAAAGTAAAACGGCAAGTTATTGATATAGAAATATACAAATTATTAACAGTATTGTAACTAGATAACAAAAAATTATTTCTTTTCATAAAACTCCTTTGTATTCATTGTTGTTTAAGGATCATGTAGCTAAACTGTATAAAACAGGAAATGTAGTTGTATATCCAAGGTTCTTAAGTAAACAAGACTGATACAAAGTAAAACAAGCAATAAAAAAATATATATAAAACAGGCATTTAATTTCTCTATGGTTGTGGTATCATTTTTCTTGGCTCTGTAGTCTTCATCCTTAGGTACATAGCCTTCAAAGTTTTCAAAGGTGATACTGTACCTTCACAACTGTGAATACAAAAATAATCAGTACTGCTGCCTTGAACACAGGGATCTCATTTTGTGTCATCAGATTGCAGTTAAACAATGTCATCTTCCCATGACCATGCATGAGTAATTTATACCTCTCCTGTCACCTTTTAAATTATCCTACAGACTGCCTAGATATACTGAGATTTTTATTCCTTTTTACATATCATTGGGCTTTGACAGTATTATTACTATATTCATAAAATGTTGCATTGTATGGAAATTCCAAAGCTTTGCCAACTCTTGATAACCAAGATAATGATAAACTAGGGAGATTCTTATTCCATCTTTTGAGGGAAATGTAAAATTATCTGTCTATAAAGAAACTGTGGCAAAGGTGTTTTAAAAAGTATGCAGGGGGGGATGTCTGGGTGGCTCAGTTGGTTGAGCATTTGACTCTTGGTCTCAGCTCAGGTTTTGATCTCAGGGTTGAGTTCAGGCCCCATGTTGGGCTCTGCGCTGGGCGTGGAGCCTACTTTAAAAGAAAAAGGTATGTGGAATTCCTAGCCAGTTGTTGTTGATAGCTATATACCTGAATGATTTTTTAGACATAGGGAAAGAACTCTAAATTGTCAAGAAATGTTCAGTGAGTTACAATGGTGGTATGACAATTGGATACCAATTGTATCTTGCACAGCCAACTTAATCTAAATCTTAATTGCATATTTTATTGTTCAGTCACTTCCTGATTCAAGGAGAAGTCACAATAGGTAGTAATTTAATAGCTAGCATATTCTACTTCATAACTTGTAGAATGTCCTTGGCAAGTAAAGTCCACAAGAAATAAAAAATAAAAGAGAATTCTTATAGAATACAGTTTATTTAATCTGTTTTCCATAATTTGAAGTGGCTATGAGTGAATGTCCTATGTATTGAGAACCCTAGGTATATTCATATATTTAACTCACTATAACTTATGGTTAGTTGGAAATGGAGGGTTTTTTAAAAAAAAGAATATTTTTAATATATATTTTATGTCCCTGTGTCTTGTAAATATCATTGGTTCGTTATTTTGACTTTTAAAAAAAAAGATTTTATTTTATGTATTTATTGGAGAGCGTGTGTGCTAGCGGGGTTTGGGGGAGGGGCAGAGGGAGAGAGTCTCAAGCAGACTTGCACTCAACACAGAGCCAGAGGTGGGTCTTGATCTCACGACCCCAAGATCATGACCAGAGCCAAAATCAAGAGTTGGACATTAACCAACTGGACCACCAAGGTGCCCCTATTTTGACTTTTCTGACTGTGGTCCATAACAAATATCTGGTCCATAAAAATATCACAAAAATACTATTCTGCAGTACACCGTGTGTGTGTGTGTGTGTGTGTGTGTGTGTGTGAGAAAGGTTTCACAAATACTTACTAACACATGAACTGCTTTCTCTGATCTTCTTTACTCTCTTCTGTTTCATTAAAAAAAATTCTAATCCACTAAATTGATTTCTTGCTCCATCAGTGGGTTGGGATCATAGTTTGGAAAATACTGCCATACGAGATTGAAAAGTAAATTGTTCACCCTAAGTATTGGCAACCAACTGTTCTAAAGCAGTTGGATGTTTGGAAAGCTTTATTATTGCACTTTAATAGCTGGCTTAAAAAAAAAATCTTACTTTCTTGAGTCCTCTCTGCTGTGTAATCACAAATGTTCTTTCACTTTGTCTTCTGGACTTGAATCTTGATTAGAAGGTGTTAAACCAAGAACCATCTGAGATACCAAGCCCACACATGAAATTTTAATATTGATTGAGATATGCTGGTTATTTGTTCACTTTTACAATTAAGACATTTTAGTTAATACAAAGTAAGTTCCAAGTTAATTGTTTAAAGCAATGTTGTTAACCAGCACAAAGCACCAACCCTTTGTAATGAAAACATTCTAAATATGAGAAGCCTATGTTGTAGACAGATGCAATTTTATTACTTCTAATATAGTAACCCTGATCATTACCATGTTTGGGAACATTAATAATTCAGTCACATTGTTCACCTTGAGTTGTGCTACATGTTTTAGCTTTGCATAACAAAGAAACTTGACATTTTTTGGTTGACAAATTTTACAGTTAGATATATAGGTCACTTTTAGTACAGGATAATAAATACTAAGTTGTCATAAACAGGGTAGAAAAAATTCAGATGAAAAGTACCATTTTCTGGCCTTATATGATAGCTTATATTTGAACACTTGGAAATGATAGAGAAGGGAATTTCACAGAAGAGAACAGAGACATAAAGGCAGAGAAGTTTGGTTTGTTCAAGAAATAAAAGTAGTTCACTTGAATGGGCTTTGTTCTAGAGTCAGTTTTTAAGCAGAGGAGGGAATTAACATCTCTTTTACTATCTGCTTGTTACAGGAGATAGGATGGATTTGAATGGGGTGAAATTAGGCAGAGAGATTAAAAATTCATTGAAATAACTAGGGAAGAAGAAATGAGATTGAATAGGATAGTATCTACAGAAATAAGAAATTTTATCAAGGTATCAGAGTAAAATCCACACAATTTGGCAGCTGATTCCATTAATTCATTCATAAATATTTGGGTATTTGCTGTGCAAGTCTATGAGCACAACTGTAAACAAAACAAATGCTGTTTGCCGTTACAGAGTTTTTATTAGTCCAATGGGAAACTCAGACATTTACAGTTAGGATAATGCATATGCTGCCATGTAAAGCTAGTGTGCCCTGGCAGTGACTGAACTGGCCACTAAACCAAAGCCTCACTTATGAGTAGATCTTGACTAGGGAAAGTGAGTGGGGAAAAGTATGTTGCTGGTAAAAAGAAACTATGTGTCACCTTGGAATTGAGAGAGATTGTGGTACATTATGGAACTAAAAGAAATTCATTGTGGTTGTATCCTGGATTGGAGAGGAGACCAGGGCCAAATCATCCATAGTCCTGGAAATGCTAATGAGAGATTTGGGCTTTGTCCTGTGAGCCAAAGGGAACCATGGTATGATTTTAAGTAAGGGAGATTCAGGATCAAATTTGCATGCTAGAAGGATTATTTTTGTTAAGGATGTTTTAGTTTTAAGTAAGAAATTTAAGCAAAACACAAAGTAATCCAGAGAAGTTCAGCATATGCAAAGGTAAGAAGTGCAGCTGGACCTCACAATGGTCTGAGACCAAAAATGGGTCCTGAATTAGTATCAGGCTCTCTTGGTCTCTCTCTTCCTCAACTTCATCACAAGGTATCTTGTCTCTAGCTTCTACTTCATTTTTCTTTCTTTACTGGCTTCTCTATTTCTTTTAACTACAAAACTAACCCGTAGCCTCTTAGTTTTTCTCCCAATTCCATATGCCCTGGAGAAAATCTAATTGGCTCAGTGTCAGTCGTCTCCCCTAAGTCTAATCAGCTATGGCCAGGAGAGCATACAGCAGAAACAACAGCTTCAGAGCTCACCCCTCTCATAATTAAGGGGGTGCAGTGAGTTGTGGTCTGGGTAGATTTCTCAGAATTATCAGCTGCAGAAGATCAGTCTGACATCAGAGTGAAGAACTGAGGGCAGGGGGGCTAGGGGCCTTCTTTAGGACAATACAGTAATTTAGGAAATAGATAATGTTGGCCAGAGTTAGAGTGATGAATTAGAGAATGAATTTGTGGTATGTTAAAAATTGAATCTCCAGAAATGTATGGCAAATTGGATATGGGAGGCTAAAGAATCAAGGATAATATCTGTGTTTCTGGCTCAAATAACTGAGTTCATGATGATAGCACCCAGAGCTGGAAAGAACATAGGAGAAGATTCAGTGGGGATTGGAAGAGATGGAATGAATTTTTTATTTTTACACATGCAGAGTTTGAGGTAGCTTTGAGACTTTTAAATGGAGATGTGTAACAGACCGTTGACTGTATGCATCTAGGGCAGAGGGAAAAGCTCAATAGTAGGCAAATGTTTGAAAGCTAGTTTTAAGTGTTAACTGAAGTCATGAGAGTGGATAAGATGGGCCTGGGAGAGTCGGGGCGCCTGGGTGGCTCAGTCGTTAAGTGTCTGCCTTCGGCTTAGGGCATGATCCCGGCGTTATGGGATCGAGCCCCACATCAGGCTCTTCCGCTATGAGCCTGCTTCCTCTTCCACTCCCCCTGCTTGTGTTCCCTCTCTCGCTGGCTGTCTCTTTCTCTGTCGAATGAATAAATAAAATCTTTAAAAAAANAAAAAAGATGGGCCTGGGAGAGATAACGAGAGAAGAGAGCCAGGACAGCCCTGGAGACAATCTTGTTTGAGGGCTGGCAGGGAAAAGGAGCCTGCAAAAGGAAGACTGAGAAGGAACAGAAGGTGAGAAAAATCAGAAAATGCAATGTTTTTAGGAACGCAGGGAAAGAGGAGAATGTGGTGAACAGTGCCAGATTCTGCTGATCAGCATAAGAAGGAGTACGGTTCTGTTGACTTTCAGAGCAAGGAGTTTGTTGATCACCTTGGCAAATGAGTTTAATGGAAGTGGTAAAAATGGAAGCAGAAGATTGAGGACTCTGTGGGGGGGGGTAAAGAGGTCAGAATATCATATGAGAAATTTGAGAGGCAGGAGATGGCTGGAGAGGGGAATCTCTATGGCTAGAGATTGCTGTTGACAGTGAAATAGGGTTTTTAAGTGTGCGTAATGTATTTTTTTAGTAGCAGAGCCTTAGTCATTTTTTTTTTTAAAGATTTTATTTATTTATTTGACAGAGATAGAGACAGCCAGCGAGAGAGGGAACACACAAGCAGGGGGAGTGGGAGAGGAAGAAGCAGGCTCATAGTGGAGGAGCCTGATGTGGGGCTCGATCCCATAACGCCGGGATCACGCCCTGAGCCAAAGGCAGACGCTTAACCACTGTGCCACCTAGGTGCCCCGAGCCTTAGTCATTTTTGAATGCTAGGAGAAAGAGTGATGATTATTTGATCAACAGTAGAGTTATTCAGAGCACTGTTACAGTGTAATAGTGAAGAATGAAGCAAAAATAAATATATGGATATTGGTTTGGCAAGAGAAAGTTAAGGTATTTCCTGACTTTGCTTTTCTCTAGGAAGGGATTACTCTTTTCTGTAAGTAAGGTAGGGTTGAAGATTTAAGGAGCAGGGTGACTATGTGAAATAGATTCATTGACCCTTCAACAATGCAGGGTTAGGGGTACCAGCCCTTGCACATTGGAAAGTCTGCATGTAACTTTTGATTCCCCCAAAACTTAACTACTTCTAGTCTACTGTTCATTGTAACTCTTACAGATAATAGTTGATTAACACATTATGTGTATGTATTATATACTGTATTTTACAGTAAAGTAAGCTAGAGAAAAGAAAATGTTACTTAAAGAAAAATATTATTTAGAAAATCAAGAGGAAGAGAAAATACATTTACAGTACTGTATTGTATTTATTGAAAAAAAAGTTCACGTATGAATGGACCTGCACAGTTCAAACCTATGTCATTTCTTGGTCAACTGTATTGTAGAAATTAGAGAAGATAGCTGACCAGGGAAATCTCGGGTTTTCTCTCTGGCTTAGACTGTGGGCCTTGAATTGAAAAGCAGTACCTGTGTGCACCATTGTGTTTTTTGTTCAGCAGCTTCTGTCTGGGCTCAAGAGGAGGAGCAGCCAGTTTGGTCCACACTGTACTATTTCAGGTTGGTGTATCAAGGAAAGAGCAGGGATGTTGGTAAAACAGACATCCCTGGAAAGACGTTGGAAAGAGCAGATTAGGGATGTTGGCTTAGTGGTGGTCTAACTAATAGAGTATGGAATGTAAGATGAGGAAGGAAAAAAGTAAAAGCATGAGGGGACTAATGGGAAAGTAGAGTTGTTAAAAGCCTGGGGGTCCTTTTGTGCAAAGAATAGATGAGAGTTACTGTAAGAGACTGATCCTAAGGTGAATGTGACACTAAAGGAAAATGAACCGGTAGTTTCTTTGAGATTTCCAGCCTTTGTAACTAGAAGAATGGTACTGCTGACAAAGGAAATAGATACAGAAGCAAGAACAAGTTTTGGAAGAAAGGTTCGATTTTAGCTATTTAGAGTTTGAATACCCCTGGAATATACATACTCATGTGACCAAGAGACAATTGAATATATAGGAAAAAGGTCTGGGCTGGAAACAAAACTCGGAAATCACAATGGAAGCCATGAATTTACAAAGGAAGGGAAATATATAGAAAGGTAAGGTCTTTTTAGGTATGGTATGCATTTAAGGAGGAGTAGAAGTAGAGAAAAGTTGCTTGCAAGGTTTGAGCAGTTTGTGCAGTGGTTCAAGAGGAGTTGATTGAGCAGGCCCTGGATTTGGGAACTTTTAAGTGGCTCTTCAGAGGATTCAAGAGATAGTGGAGCATGAAGGGTGACTGTAAGGATTTGAGGAGTAACTGACTTTTTGTAACATGTTTACTGCCAATTTATGATGTGTATTATATGTGATTTTTGTCTCCCTAATACACTTACATTGAAAAATATAACTTTGATTAGCTTCTTTATAAAAATTTATTAATCAGGTTCTGGCTTTCTGAAATGGAGTACACTGGTCATTTAATTTCTTAATGCCTCAGGAGTATCATAATTATTGATTATTATTCAGGGTTGCAGTCCTGCTGGGGCCTTTTGAGCCCTCTTTGGATCATTTGTTCTTGTACTGAGTGGGTCTAGCATACTTTGTTTTTCTAGGCTTTCTTCTTGTGTGCCATTTGTTGCATCAAATCATTTGACATTATTATTCGAGGATCTTTTCCTTCAAAGTACTTCATTGTTTTATAGTTTAAAATTGTTAGAGGCACCTTTAGGAACAAATAAATACACGTAAGTTGGTTAGCACTGTTTTCTTTCATGAATCAAAAAATCAAAACCAGAGAAAAGCCATTTTATCAATTCTGCCATTTAGCATGTGGGACACCCATGTTATGTTTAAATTGCCTTCTCAGTGATTTCATGAGCTTTTTCCATATGTAGGTTATTGAATTACAACAGCAAGTTATGAATCTTATTGGGAAGTGTTAGGAGAGAAGGATTAGAGGAGAAATACTTAGTATATGCTATAAATTTATGCAGGAAAAAAATCTGTGTTTTTAGTCTCTAGCCTTTGTTGCTGTTAATGTGTTGGTAGTGAAAAAAGAGATTTTTGTGGTACAAAATACAGGTCTTAGTGAAGAGCAATCTGAAGATGAGTTAGAGGTTAAAATTGAAGGTATTTTTGAATGACTGATTATAGGTTTGTAACTGGACAATTAAACCTTTTTATTAATCTTGCAAATCTTCAGCTTAGATTTGTTATCTGGTTATCAAGATGGAAATGCTGTTTTTGTCCCCCATCTTGCTGAGCTTTCAGATTTTGAAACATGGTGTAATTTACTCTGAAATTCAGTGATTATTTTTTTTTTCCCTCCTGGGAGCAGCATATTTAATTACAGAAAGCTGTTTATAATGGAATCACTTTCTTCTAACACCTACCTAGCACTTTTTTCAAAATTCTGATCATAATTACACTGCTGGCAAGATAAACCTAGTGATAATTATTTGTGGAATTAACTAATATGAATAAAATTCCCTGTAAAATGCATCTGGGACACTTCTCATTTGCTATTCCTAATTTGTGGTTTTAGGAAGTGTCTTTAGTGGTGGTTGAATGTGATCAACATTTTCTTCTTTTGCAAGCCTGAGACTCTTATTACTAGAAGACTTGGCAAAAGTTATAATTAGAAAACGTCAGGCATTTGAATCTTTCTCAAGGAATGAGTTATTTTGTATGGTCAGTTTTTTCAATAGCAGAAGAGTTAACCCAAGGTACCACAGTGTACAAAGATGCCCTTAAAGTTATAGGTATTCTTTCTTGCCTAAGAATTCAAAAAAATGTTATAGGAATTTCAAGTATACATTTTTCTTAGCTTTAAAATGAAAACATCTTTTGAGTACCTTGAGAAATAGTGTATTCTTACAAATTGGGTTACTTATTTCTTTTAAAGATTTTATTTATTTATTTGCCAGAGAGAGAGAGCCCAAGCAGGGGGAACGGCAGGAAGAGGGAGCAGCAGGAAGAGGGAGCAGCAGGCTCCCTGCTGAGCAAGGAGCCTGATGCAGGCCTTGATCCCAGGACCCTGGGCCAAAGGCAGACGCTTAACCAACTGAGCCACCAGGCGTCCCTAGGTTACTTATTGTTATTGAATTGAATGTCACTGAGAAAATTCTCATTGCATTTTAACCACTAACATTAAGAATCTAGATACAGTTGAGCAGCCCAGAGCCAGTTTTCTAACATTTTGAGATTTTTGCCGTTTGAGTACAAAGTAATTTTAGAATCTTGGATACCAGCTAAGAAAAATATGAATGGTAATAGAATACACATATTGGGTTGCTATTGTTGTTTAAAAAGTAGTCAGAAGCATGCTACTTTATTGCCGAGGACACTGCTGTAAAATCCTGAGATCTTTAATAAATAACTAGAGTATCTAAAGTCTTGGAAACTAGCTCTGAAGCTTAGTGATTTCACTTCTAAATACAGAAATTGTGAAGGGACACTGGTGTGTTAGCATTATTTTGTGGTTGGAATATAATAAACATATTCAAGTAAGCTCAATTAAAAGATAAATCTATTTTATCCTTAAAAAACCAGTTGCTGAAGTACAAACTGGGCCTTACTTCCTCCACTGCCTTTGTGGTGGGGAGGGGTGGTCAGATTCTCCTAGAAAGGAGGACATACGAGGTATGATTGGTACACAGTAGAAAGAATCGGTAGTGGCCCAGGCACCGGGTTATCTTTTGGCTGGAATACTTTCTTTCTGCACCCATAACTAAGGAAACATACTAATTATCTTAATGCTTAAAGGATCTGCCCTTTACTTTTTTACAGAGGATCTGTGGGAATAGATCCTAACCTCCTCTTTATAAATGAGTAGTACAGAAAAGGAAGGAGAATAAGGAAGAGTCTCAAATTTAGAGGGGCATCATTTCAGCCCTCATCTAGGTTCATTTAGTTTCTTATTTTCTTAAAGTCCGAATCAGGTGAATTAATTCTTAGAAGATTCTGACCTCTTCCTAGAAACTTCATTATTTTAATGCTTATGGTAGTGACATTTCATCTTACATGAGTTTAACTTTTATATATCCGGCTATGCATGTCTTACAGACAGATAAAATGAAAGAAATGACGGGAATCTGCTTATGCCCTTGACAGGAATCTGCTGTTCTATTTTAATTAGTTCCTATGTTTCCCATAGGGTGAACATCTCATATTTAATGTGGCCTTAAAAGGTATTGTACTAAATGTTATTGTATATGATGATTTAAAAAATATTTAGGGGTGATTTTGACTGTGCAAGTTTTATGGATTAGATTGGACTCTTGTACACTGGAGTTAGAGTCTAAAGTCAGTATATAAAGCCAAAGTCAGAACCACTCTTGAAAGTTCCCTAATTCATAAAAGACAATATAAAATCTTCTGTGTACACACACTTCTGAAAATTAATTTTTATGAACATTTAAATTGGAGAATCACTAAGCTAGAGTGTAAAGTGTACTCTAGGAAAAAGAAAGGTATACAAGTGTCTGTATGTTCACCCCATTCAGCTTTAGAGATGGTGGATAGGTAGAGAATTCTGTTTCTTCTTGTGTGTTGGTTTTACTTCATTCTGTTTTAATAATAAGTTTCTTAAGTCTTAATATTTACTTATAGCTTATTTGTTGTGAGGATTATAGGAGCTTGTTGAGTTGCACTTTTCTGTAGGATAACTTCTGAAGTTAGTTGGTTAAATTCTAAGCTTAGCCATTAAATATATTTGTGATGCAACCCGAGTTATTTTTTGTTGTCTGTAAGGCCTTTCGGTGTGGCTGCATTGAACTCATTCTTTTTCCCCTAAATACTTTTAATATAACTATTTTAATTAACATGTTTATCTCCACATTCAGGCTTGCCAGACAAGCCATTTTATAGATGGGCCAAGCCTGATAGCAGTAGAGTTTTGTTCCTTGTGTAGACATCACAGAAGTAAACTTTGAGTCATAAAAACCTAATTCAGTCTTTTTTTCCTGCTAATGGAGGAAACACTGATGAAGATAAACAAAACAATTTATTAAATAATTTGTGACTTTAAAAAGGTTCATATTCTTAGCAGTTAGTATTAAATTATAACTGTTACAGAGAGCTGATATGTTGGAAATCTGAAGATGTAGGAAACAGTCCTTATCCTCAAAAAAAATCACAGGCTGGGGGCGCCTGGGTGGCTCAGTTAGTTAAATGTCTGACTCTTGGTTGCAGCTCAGGTTGTGATCTCAGGGTTGTTGGATAGAACCCTGCCTCGAATCCCGTGTGGGCTCTGCACTCAGCGTGGAGTCTGCTTGGGATTCTGTCCCTCTCTCTCCCTCCCCTTGCATGCTCTCTCTCTCAAATAAATAAAATCTTAAAAAAAAAAATCACAGTCTGGTAGTAAAATCTGCATATTTAAATATACAAAGTAGTTTAGATGAGAAATTGTGTTCAAGTTGGTTTGAGTAGAAGAGGCTTAAGCTAGTCTTTGGTAGATAGAATTGGGATAGAAAAAACGGTGAAAATATTTCACAAAAAAGAAAGGGAAATGAGCAAATTTCAGGTGCATGAGAGTTTTGGGGGATGATAATTTAGCCATGTTGACATCGGGTTTAGTATTCTTGCTAGAGGAATAATAAGAGGTGAAATTTGAAGACTAGAGCTGAACTTCAACATTTCCACAACATTTGATTGTATGTTAGCCTTTTTTGAGCCTCAGTTTAGCCATCTATTGAATGGGATAATAATGTCTGTCTTTTCTCTTATTGCTCCATAACCAGTCACATCTAAATTCTACAACTATAGTTCCTTTGTTTTTAATTCAAGAAGAGGCTTTCCTGAGGAGGGACATGAGTCATCAGCGACCAGTACCGTTTCTTTCTCACACTCTTGGTGTTCCAGTATCATCATGGAGAGAACAGGAGAACAAATGCATCCTCTGTAATGTCACCAGTATCCTTCCTGCCCTTGTCTTGGAAATTGATCCTTCCATCTCAGTCTTGATGGTATTTTCTGATGGCAGAGCTCTGTATGGCTGTACATGTTCTGGATCCCATTCCTTTCTACCTTTTCAGAGATACAGTGCTATCTGAAACGTCATTTTTCTTTTTCATTCCCCTATTCTCACCCTTCCTATCTGTATTGGATCCTTTCTATTATTAGGTAAATGTGCTCATGTTGTCTTCGTGTTATATTTGCTACGCTATACTACATTATGTGTTGTATATAATCTAATTATTCTCCCTTGACCATTTACTTTTCTCTATCAGTTGCCTCTCTTCTTTGCTAAATTTATGTTAAGAAGTACTGATACCTGTTAAACCTGTTTCTAAAAATCATATCCTACTTATACCTCAGCTTATTCCAGTCTAGCTTCCACAAACCCCATTACTCTATTCACGTGGTTTCTTTGATACTTATGTAGCATTCACTGCTATTGACCACTGTGGTTTAAAACACTTCCTTTGGCTTCTCCAGTATCTTCTCTCATTTTATGTGACTGGCTATATCTTCTCTGATTTCTTTGTTGGCTTATCTTTTTCTAATTGCTCATTAAATGTAGGTGTTCACAAAGCTGAATCTTAGGTCTCTCTTCCTTCCTACTGCTCTCTTCTTGAGTAACATCATTTTCATTGGCTCAGTAACAACTCTTAAATTTGCATCTTTTACCCACACTTTTCCTCTGAGGTCCAGTTCTGTGTCTGGCTATCAGCTTGATACTTACATTTGGTTGGATATCTTAAAGATATCTCAGACTCAACATATTTATAACTGTACCTTTCCCTTCATACTCTTTTTCACCACCAAGATTTTTCTTTTAATTTTGGACTCGATATAGTGTATGGGTGAAGGACTCAAATCTTCACTCCACCCCTTACTAACTTTGTAACCATAAGCAATTAACCTTTCTAAGACTTAATTTCATCATCTAAAAGATAGAAAAACAGTAATTCCTATCTTAACGTAAAGAAACATCACACAAAATAAGTACATGGGATTTATGCTTCCAGCCAAGTAGTAGTAACAAGAATTGAATTTACCCTTTAGCCATAAACAACTAGAAAACCTTCATAGGCCTGTTGTGAGGATTAAAGGAAATTTATAAAGCACTTGAAATAAGATCCGGTGCAAAGTAAAACCTACATAAGTGGTTGTATTTATTTTATTGTTAAATATGGATATGATGATAATGAATCGTGGGAAGAAGCTAAAATGGTGAGTAAATTATAGTATTATGTGTTTATAGTAAAAGAAAGTTTTCCAACCAGTACTTTTAAGCTTCCATTTTAAGAAACTAGAAGAGAATAGCAATCCCAAAACAAGCAAAAAGAAGGAAATAAAGACAAGAGCATCAACCAATGAAATAGAAAAGTTCAAAACAATAAAGTCAGAAATAAAATCTAATTTTTCAAAATGATCAAAAATAGTGATAAAATTCTAGCCAGACTGATCAGGAAAAAAAACAACAACACAGTTTACAGTATAGGGTTGAAAGAGGATACATGATTACAGATCCTATAGACATTTAATTGGACAGCTTAGATGGAATTAGCAAATTCCTTGAAAAACACAAAACTACCAAAACTCATTTAAGAAGAAGTAACTTGAATAGTCCTATGTATATCTATATATGTAAAATTTTAATTTGCAATGAAAACCTTACCTCAAAAAAGACTCTTGTCCTAGAAGGCTTCACTGAGATATTTTATCTATCAAACATTCAAGATGAAGTATCACTTCTACACAAAGTCTTTCAGAAAATAAAAGAGGAGAGAACACTTCCCAACTCATTTTTTGAGGTCAGCGTTATGCTACCGTGAAAGAAAATTGTAGACCAATTTCCCTATAAAAATAAATGGAAAATCCTTCAATGAAATTTTAGCCAAATGAATCAGTAATATAAAAAGGATACTTTTGACCAAATAAGGTTCATTACAGGAATACAAGGTTGGTTCAACATTTGAAAATCAATCAGTGTACTTCATGTGAACCAGCTAAGAACACAAAATTATATGACTGTCTCAACAGATTCAGAAAAATCATTTGACAAAATTCAGTACTTACTAATACTAAAAACTCTCAGTGAAATAGGACTTAAAGGGAACATTCTCATCTTGTTAAAGGCCATCTAGTAAAATCCTGTCATATACATCATCCTTAGTGGTGAAAGACTGAATGCCTTCCCCCTCAGATCAGGAACCAAAGGAACGATGTTTGCTCTTACCACATCTATTCAGGATTATATGGAAATTGTAGTTAGTACAGTGGGGCAAGAAAAGGAATTCAGAAGCATCCAAATTGGAAATGAAGAAATGAAACTGATTGTATATGTGGAAAATCTCAAAGAATCCACAAAAAAGGCTACTAAGACTAATAAATGAGCTTAGTACAAAGTTATTATACAAAAAACTTAATTGTATTTCTGTGTACAAGCAATGAACAATTGAAAATTAAAAATAAATTAACATTAAAACATTTACAGTAGCACCCAGAATATTAATACCTAAGGAGAAGTTGAACAAAATTTTGCAAGGCCTGTATATTGGAAACTATAAAGGATTACATATTATGTGATTTCATTTACATAACATTATTTAAATGAAAAAAATTTATAGTGGTGGAAACAGATCATAGTTGCCAGGGTTACAGTTGGCAAGAGGGTGTAATTATCTAAAGGGATAGCACGAAATATTTTCTTTGGTGAGATGAAACACTTCTGTATTCTGATTGTGATTGCGCTAATAGATGTATGTGATAAATTTACTCACACAGTACATGTAAAAACTGGTAAAATCTGAATAAAACCTGTAGTTTCTTTAATAGTATTGTACCAGTGTCAAGTTTCCTTTTTGCTAATAGTATGTACCAATGTCAACTTTCTCATTTTGATAATTGTGCTGTGGTTATGTCAGATGCTCTCATTTGAGTAAAGCTGGGTGAAGGATAGTCAGGATCTTTGTACTATTTTTGTAACTTCTGTGTGGTTCTAAAATTATTTCAAAATAAAATGTTAAAAAAAAAAAGACACTTAAGAAAATGGAAACGGAAAGGCAAGCCACAGACTTGGAAAAAATACTTGCACAACATCTGATAAAGGATGTATATCCAGAATATATAAATAAGTACTAAAGCAATCATATTTTTAAATGCGCAAAAGTGTTAATTAGCTACTTTATCAAAAAAAGATGTAATGTGTAATCTTGTGAAAAAATGCTCAACATCATTAATTATTAGGAAACGTAAACTACAGTGAAATACCACTATGTACCCACTAGTATACATAAAGTTAAATGGCAATCACAGGAATGTGGTGCAGGTGGAACACTGTTACTTTGCTGTTGGGAATGAAAAATGGTATGGCCGCTTTGGAAAACAGTTTGGCGGTTTCTTATAAAAGTTAAACATAGGATTAAGAATCCCACTCCTAAATATTTACCCAAGATGAATGGGGGGGGGAAGTGTGAATGTTTATACTAGTATTATTTATTATAACCTCCAGACTGGCAACAATCCAGATGTCCAAATGGTATATCCACACAGTAGAATACCATTTGGCAGTAAAAAGGGATGCATTAGGGCAGATGAATAGTATATGCATTAGGGCAGGGGCGCCTGGCTGGCTCATTTGGTGGAGCATGAGATTCCTGATCTTGGTGTTGTGAGTTTGAGCCCCACAGTGGGTGTAGAGATAAGTTTAAAAAATAAAATCTTAAAAAAAAAGCATCAGGGCAAGTGAAAGAGCCAGACACACAAATTACATAATGCTGTGTGATTTCATTTATATGAAGAACTAGGAAAGACACAACTAAGCAGTTCATTGGTTGCCAGGGGTGGGTGGGAAATAGATGGCAGGGATGGACCCACACGGCGGGGGGGCCATTTTGTGGTGATGGAATTATAGCACGGTTTGGGTTGTAGTTATAGGATTGTACACGTTCATTCAAACTCATCAAATTGAGTAAAGTTGGTGGATTAGCCTTGCATGTGCTGTTTGTTTTGCCTAGAAAGCTCCCTTCTCTCCATGCCTGGTTAACTCGTATTCAGTGTTCAGATCTTGCTCAAACATCATAGCATCAAGGGAATTTTTTCCTGAGCCCAGACTAGCGTAGTCTTGCTTCTGTTAGCATCCTGTCCTTTCCCTTCACATTCTTATCACAGCCATATTGATACACAGGCAGATACTAAGCAACATAAGGTCTCTTTACCTGTCTTAACCGCAAGCTCCATTAAGGACCAGATAGATACTGATTACTGTTGTGTTTATTGTACCCAGCTTAGAGTTTGACTCAGGTATGCCAGTAAATATTGTGTAACTGAGAGCCTAAGTGAGTAGAGTTTTCTGTTTCTTGTTCGTGGGAGTGGCAGCTATGGTTTTTGTGGAGGGTACCACTGACCGGGCCTATGTACTTAACCTTGGGTACTCTGCTGTACCTGTTCCTGGGGAGTTGTGTTAGCTATCGTCATTCAGCTGCTGCCACAGCTTAGTCTAGACTTCTGTGTGTGTACCATGGGCACTTCTGCTCCAGGCCATTCTGTTCTGGGAATAGAGAGAAGCCTTTCCTTGCTATTATGGAGGCTTTGTGTTCTGCCTCTGACCATATGTGCACATTACCAGAGACCATTATGACTGTTTCCGGGTCCTGGGCAGACCGAGTTTCTAGGATCAGTGTGTGGAATATTTGATGAGGGACCTGACACCTAATACTTCCCTCTCTTCCTCTTTTCACTTCTTTTTCTCCCTATTTCCGTACTCTGGTAGACAAGAGGGAATTCAGGTTACATTAGGAAATTGATCTGGGTACCCAATACCTATATTTGATCATCCTATGGGCATATCTAGATTTTTAAATCATTACCAAACTTTTTTCTTTAAGCTTCTGGTCTGTCTTCTCAAGCAGAATTAATGACATTTGTCATTTCAGACACTTCTGTCTGGAGTAGTTTAGTTAGTGATTTTGGAAATATTTCTCTGGCATCTCTTTAATGTATCCAGTTCATTTATCTGACTTCTGAATGCTTTCAGTTTACTTATCTTCTTTTTTAAAGCCTACACTGTTTGAACTTTTTTGTTTAGTTTCATCACATCTAAGAGTCCTCATTAAGTTTGATTTTATCTCTTATCTGGATTAGTACAATATCTGGATTAGTGCAATAGCTTACTAGGTTTCCTCTTCCAATGCCCTCCTCTTGCAGTATAATCTCCGAGTAGCAGCCAGGATGCTGGTCAGGGTACTCTTGCTCTCCACTTTCCAGTGCCTTCCATCCTACTCTAAGAATTCAGCTGTGTTAGAATCCAGTTCACAAGCATCTACATAATCTGGCCCTAGGGCCCACCATAGTGCCTGGCACAGGTTAGGCACTTAGTATTTGTTAAATTGATTCTTTACATTGTTAAGTCTTATCAGGATTTTGTTTTTATTTTTGTTTTTTGTTAGCATTGTCTTAAACCGCCCCCCGCCACACACACACACAGTAATTCTTTAGACCTAACTTGTTTCTTGGTTTATTGTAGGATGTGGGGAGTAGTTTGGAGCTGTCTTGTGTGCATTTTGTAATAGACCATTTTCTTCTAGTAAGAATGGGTAAAGGGTTTGTAAATAAATTCAACTTAAATAGGTAGAAAAAGACTTCCTTGGATTGTAATTGGGCATGTGGTAAAGAGCTGTGGTCAGAACTTATGTCATGCTTTTGAGGCCCCACACAATTCAGAACAGTACTGTTTTATTTCACACCCCAATATACTAAATGCTTTCTCTGTATATTTTCTCTTATATTTTCTTATTTTTAACTTTATTTTATATCTTCTTATTTTATCTTGTATCTTCTACCCTGCTTTTCATCCTTTCAACCATTATAACCTCAGCATCTGCATTACACCTAGTTGTTGCTGTCAGGGATCAGGGACTCTGTTATGGTGACGGCACTGTGCTGCTCTCTGTTTGTTAGGTAGGGATCATAAATGCTAACCAGCTTACTAGCCTTCCAGTTGGTTGTTTCTTCCATGTCACACTAAATGAGTTTGTGAATTATTTTTGAATGAAAGTTTATCAGTTTCTCACAAAAATCAAGGTTTCCATATTTTATAATAAATACATAAAAAGGACTGGTTCTAAATTTTAAGCTATGGAAATGACCTAAAAGCATGTTTAGTTTAATTATTTGCTTTTTTTTGTTTTTACAGTTTTCCAGTAAGTTAAGACACGTATGCATATTAATACTAGTGACTTGTGGAGAAACTGTTAACCCTTGTAAAAGTTTTGTTTTAACTATCAGTCATCTCAAGTATAGCAAATGCTAACCAGGCTCTGTGGTATTTTTTTCTTTCAGTTGTGTTTTAATGAAGCAGCTCTTTTAACATGGTATAGCAATCTGTGTTACTATCAGTGAACAGAGTGAGGACTTGAATTTTAAGATTAGACAAATTCATTTTGTTAACATCACATTTTGTTCCATTTTGCAGCTTCTCGGTGAATATTTGGATGAAGCCATTAAATTAATTGTTTGCCATCATGAGCAGAAGCAAGCGTGACAGCAATTTTTATAGTGTAGAGATTGGAGATTCTACATTTACAGTCTTGAAACGGTATCAGAATTTAAAACCTATAGGCTCAGGAGCTCAAGGAATAGTATGGTAAGTTTTTACTTCCAAAAATTAAGCAAGGAATCATTAACTGCCATCTTTTCTCTTCTTATATATACCTTGGAAAATATTTAACTTGCCTCAAAAAATTAAAATAAAACTATACAGTTTAAATTAAAGCTATAACATGGCAAACTTTTTTGTTCTCGGGTTGATGGTCTTTATTATTTAATAAACACAACTTTATAAATCAGCAGTGCCATCTTTAAGTATAAAGTATCATTAAATACTTGGTCACAAGCCATGTAAAGACAACTGTCAATCATAAGGAAAGAAGAAGTGGCATGCTTGTTAATTCCATGTGTACATCGATTCCCATAGCTAGTTAGTTGTTTAATAAGAAGCTTCACTTAATCATCAGTTTCACACTATAATGAAACTCTGGAATTTCAGAAATCTTATTTTGCACTAGGGAATGAAGTGAGTTAATACCATCTCATTGTATGTGTTTCAGAGTATCTTTGAAATTGATTTACTGGCTAATTTCTATGAAAGGCCTAGGCTTTATAGATCAAAATAATCCTTTTTTCTTTTTTTTAAGTTTTATTTGTTTTAGAGAGAGAGAGAGAGAGAGAGAGAGAGAGAGAGAGCACGGGGTGGGGGGCAGGGCAGAGGGATAGAATCTCAAGCAGAATTCCCGCTGAGCACAGAGCCCAATGCAGCCTGAGATCATGACCTGAGCTGAAACCAAAAGTCGGATGCCACCCAGGTACCCCAGCATAATTCTTTATAAAATGAAGGGTAGAACACTTTCGGAGACAGGTCTGCTAATGATTTTAGATCACTGAGTTAGCATAATAAACTAGTGTTTGGGGGAATTCCAAGCTTCACTCAAGCATAATTCTATATTACCTCTTCTTGAACCAGATTTATTTCAGAATCTATTAAAGAAAATCATGTAAGTGTATATGATCCTGCAGGTCTCCCAGGTTCTAGAAAAACTCTTGCACATGTACATAAAGAGACATACATAGGGCTGTTCTTTGCAACACCATTTATAATAGCAAAAATTGGTAACAGCAGCAAGTCTGTCCATGAGAATAAAAAATTGTGATATATTCATATAGTGAAATACTATACAACATTTAAAATGAACTGGAGCTATGTTTCAACAAGGACAATCTCAGAAATGTAGTGTTGAGTTTAAAAGGAAGATGCAGAATATATATGCATTATTGTACCATTTATGTATAGTTTAAAATATGCAAAATGGGGCGCCTGGGTAGCGCAGTCGTTAAGCATCTGCCTTCAGCTAAGGGCGTGATCCCGGCTTTCTAGGATCGAGTCCCACATCAGGCTCCTCCGCTGGGAGCCTGCTTCTTCGTCTCCCACTCCCCTGCTGTGTTCCCTCTCTCGCTGGCTGTCTCTCTGTCACATAAATAAATTTAAAAAAAAATTTTAAAAAATATGCAAAATAGGACCATGTAGTTAAGGATCCATACATATGTAGGAAAGTGTCAAAACTCAGAATAATGTTTACCTCTTAAAATTAGAGACAAGGGAGGGGACTCTACCTGTGATAATATATCACTTTTTAAAAAATTTAGCACTTGGGGTGCCTGGGTGCCTCAGTCAGTTAAGCATCCAACTCTTGATCTCAGACCAGGTCTTCATCTCAGGGTCCTGAGTTTAAGTCCTGTGTTGGGCTCCATGCTGGGTGTGGAGCCCACTTTAAAAAAAAAAAAAAAATAGCAATTATGGTAAAATACTAAAATCTTAGCAGATTTCTCTAATGGGAATGATAGTATTTATTCTCTTTTTATACTCTTGAAGTAATTTATAATACCAAAAATTACAGAATTTGGATAATTTTATAAAGCATTATTGGCTGGCTGGTTGTCATTTTAGCGAACCATATTTTAACAAACCACAAATTAAATTTAAAGAAGATAACGTGCAACAGTCAATACAAGAAGGATTCTGAAAGCCAGCTTGTGGTTCAGATTCTAGCTTTATGATGTATTAACTTTGTGACTCATGGCAAGTTAACACTTATAAGCCAGTTTTCTCACCTAATTTACATGGTTGTTGGAAGGAATATAGTATTTATAAATTTCTTAATAGTGTTTAAAAATGTTTTTTGTGGGGTGCTTGGGTGGCTCAGTTGGTTAAGCATCTGCCTTCAGCTCAGATCATGATCTCAGGGTCCTGGGATTGAGCCCTGCGTTGGGCTTACTGCTCAGCGGGGAGTCTGCTTCTCCCTTTCCTTCTGCATCTCCCCCTTCCCACGCTCCTGCGTGCACGCATGCTCTCTCTCTCTCTCAAATAAATTTTTTTAAAAAAATAAAAAATGTTTTTCTGGGGACACTTGGGTAGCACAGCCGGTTAAGTGTCTGACTCTCTGTTTCAGCTCAGGTCGTGATCTCCCAGTCGTGAGATCAAGCCCTACGGGGCTCCGCACTCCATGTGGAGTTGGCTTAAATTTCTCTCTCTCTCTGCCCCTCTCCTCTGTGTGCTTTCTCTCTCTCTCTCTCTCTCTCAAATAAGTTAATAAATCTTTAAAAAATTTGAAAAAAAACAAAAACCTCACTCTGTTACCATCAGAATCAACTGAAGAGCCTAATTCTTTTTTAAAGGCAGTATTTTGGGCCCAGTGATAATAAGATTCATAGGGGTCTGGATTGGGGTCTCTAATTCCTGCACATTTAAGTATCAACAATTAGAAATCTAAATTCCTGGGGCGCCTGGGTGGCACAGCAGTTAAGCGTCTGCCTTCGGCTCAGGGCGTGATCCCAGCGTTATGGGATCAAACCCCACATCAGGCTCCTCTGCTATGAGCCTGCTTCTTCCTGTCCCACTCCCTCTCCCACTCCCCCTGCTTGTGTTCCCTCTCTCGCTGGCTGTCTCTATCTCTGTCAAATAAATAAATAAAATCTTTATAAAAAAAAAGAAATCTAAATTCCTTGGATACAAAATAGTGTAACCTTCTTAGATACTTTAGAGTTTGAAATATTATGTATACACAAAATAGTTTTGGCATATATAATTCTGTATTTACATGCCAGAGTACCAATGTCTCAATACGTATTTCTTCACAAGATTTGAGATAGTGAGATAGCTAGAAAACAAACTCGTGTTCAGTTAGATGAGAGAATAATTTTAATCAGCGGTGTGCTAACTTTCCAAATATCACATAAACAGAAGTCTTATAGTATATTAGGTAGTCCAGTATGCAAAGTGGTTAACTTCATATCTTAGTCTTTTGGTCTCAGCTTTGCTTTTAACTTTCTGACTAACCTTGGGCAAATCGCTGGCACTGGTGAATTGGAATGATTTTTAAAGTCTCTTTCAATCATAATATTCTATAATTTTAAGATATTTTTCCTTATTTGTGCTTTACTTTCTCTGATCTGTCATTTGCAAAACATGCTGTTTAGTCAGTGTGATATGGTAGAAGATATGAAGAATGATTGATGTTATATCACAGAATTATAGGCGTTTCGTTAACAGTTACAAAGCAACGTCTAATGTCCTGAGATCTAGGATTTATATTTGTAAACTTGATTTTTTAATTCTTCCTCCAAAAACAAATTTTAAGTACTTTCTATATTGTAAAATAACCTTTTATATACCTTTATATATGTGTTCTTTTCTCTTTCTGTATGCATTTTGTTGTGTCCAAGGAAGATGGAAGTGATCTACTTATGTAGAATTCTTCAGGAAGTATTTGGGTAGAATTTATGACCACATGTATTCTTTAATCCTGTCTTTCCTTGGTGTAGGTGCAGGGTGAAGGATTCATTAGGCTTAAAGCTATCTATTGGACCTGAATACTCATTAGACATTTGTGCATTGAGTGCCCATTATATGCTAGGTGGATCTTGGAGGACACCCAGTGATGAGCACTGTCTCTGTCTTCACAGTCCATTGAATATATTAGCATTTTAAAAAACAGTTAACAATGCTATACATTGTTGGAATATGCTATAATAGGTATAGAAGGAACATGTTGAATATCAAAGATTGGAAATTGATACAGTTGCATTTTATTTTTGGAGAAAGGAATCTGCATGAATGTTTCATAAATTCAGTTTTGCAGATTTTAAAGTTTTTTTGTTGTTTTTGAATTTCTTGTTACAGTGCAGCTTATGATGCCATTCTTGAAAGAAATGTTGCAATCAAGAAGCTAAGCCGGCCATTTCAGAATCAGACTCATGCTAAACGGGCTTACAGAGAGCTAGTTCTTATGAAATGTGTTAATCACAAAAATGTAAGTGAACATTTTGGAAAATGTCTTAAGTATAGCTGAATTCAAGATTTGTTTGTGAATACATAACAAAAACTTTAAAGATGTATTTGGTGCTTTAAGTTCTTCTGGATTGAAACATTTAAAAGGGGTATACATCTACAGTGTAAACTTTTCTCAACTTTATTAAATTATATCAAAAGAAAACAGCTTCTGAAATTTAGATTGTGTAATTTTCTGACATTGAATTTGCAAAAGGAGTTTTAAAAGAAGTAGGTGTTTTAGAGGAACTTCATTTACGCTTGATCTCATCTTCTACTTTTTGCTTTCTGTCAGGCTGACTTTTCAGAAAACTGTAGCCTTAGCACAGAGATGAAATTGTTCCCATTTTACTTTGACACTGGAATTTTATTTAATAATACTAGATACAAAATTCAAATCATTTTTCCCTACCCTACTCCCACTTTTTTAAGTGATGCTGATACTCACTGGTCACTTTAGGTTGAAGATAGTCCATGATTTTATAAAGCAGTTTAGCAGAAACTTCAAAAAATATTTAAATGAAATTAGGAAAATACCCCTAATTCTTTTTCCTAATGATTATAGCGACTTAAAAATATAACTTTCACTCATTTTGAGAATGAGTGAAAACATACTTTTATGATTATTTTAATGGAATGATTTCTCTCAGCCCAGAGGAAATAAAGTGGGAGCGAATTGTGTAAGGAACAGTTTTATGAAGTACTAAACCAAAAGCATCTGACTGAAGATGTCTTGTGGTGTTTGTCCAAAGGAGTTTATAAAATATAATAAGCTCAGTGCTTTTTAATGCCAGATAACACAGTTTACCACATTTTGAGAACCAGCGCTGCAGGCCTCTGTGTACTGGAGTTATTAGATTAGCCATTGAGGGGAAAAATTCATGGAAGTTAAGGATGAGGCTCCTTATTTGGGGAATGTATAGTGTTATTTTGAAGACACATACATAGTGAAATATCAAGTATAAAGCAGTGGAAGTTTGATTGTCAAATTGTGGCAGATGGAAAATAAGTGCTGAGATTTCAGGAGAGAGATTGTATGAGCTTTCATGAAATGGGAAAAGCTTTGGGGAAGGGTGGCCCTAGATTTTCTTAAAAATGGGTTAAAAATTGGGTAGTTGAAGGAAAAGAGCCTCCCAGAGAGAAAGAACAGCACTTAGAAAGAGGTATAAAGTCAGTGACAGGGAACAAGTTGTGTCAGCCATTCTTGTTCTATGTGGGAGCTAGCCATGTTGCTTGTCAGGGTTTTGTTGGTGGCCTCCTGCCCTCAGATGGAGCTGTTCATGCCCCCTTGTAGTCCATTTCAAGGCAGTGATGACTGTGATATTGCCTTAGTTTTTCATTGGGAACATGACCAATAAACTCCTACTTCCTGAGCGTGGGTGACAGCAAAAAGGATGGTTGCATTGACTAAATGGAGGGCATGGAAAGCTTATTTAACATAGTTAACCCTCTGATGGGGATGGCAGGGTCCATGCAGGCAGTACCCTCGGCACCTACAAGAGTGCTGACATAGAGTAGATTTGTTTGGAGAGTGAATGTAAAACTAAATACAGTTGACCCTTGTACAATGTGGGAGTTAGGGATGTCAACCCTTTTGCAGCCGAAATCTGCATATAACTTTTGACTACCCCAAACTTAACGACTGATAGTCTACTGTTGGCTGGAAGCCTTACTGATAACATAAATAGTAGATTAACACATATTTTGTGTATTACATATATTGTATTCTTAGAGTAGGCTAGAGAAAAAATGTTACTAAAATCATAAGGAAAATTCTTACACAATACTGTACTGTATCAGAAAAAGTCCATGTATAAGTGAACCCACACAGTTTGAACCCATGTTGTTCAAGGGTCAGCTGTATAGGGAAGCCAGGAATGATGAAGGAATTAATTTTTATACTTCTAATGGATGGATGTTTTTGTAATGTCTTGCCTTTTCAGCAGTTTCATGTTCCACACAGATCATCTCTTCATTGGTCTAAACATCTGTTTTTTCCCACCTCTTTTTTTTTATTGTGGTAAAATACACATTACATAAAACTCACTATCTTAACCATATTAAGCATACACTTCAGTGGTACTAAGTATGTTCATATTGTTCTGCATTTCCTATTTTCATAGATGCTTTTGAGTTTGTTTTTCAACTTGGTCACTTATCTCTGAACATACTTTGCTGTGTCACCTAGCACACAGTACTTCGTGTCTGACTGAAATCTCCAAGAGAACTGAGGCATATCATCTCCTCTTAACCATGGACATTATAATCCTATTTAGAAATCAGGTCACCATTTGATTCACATTGTCTTAGTAAGTTATTCTTTGTCACAGGCCTCCTAATAGATCACATCTTTCCCATCTTTTACTTTCTTTTTTTTTTTTTTTTTTAAACACTTTACTTTTAAGTAAGCTCTACACCCAACTTGGGGCTCAAACTTATAACCCCAAAATCAAGAGTCATACGCTGTACTGACTGAGTGAACCAGGTGCCCTCCATCTTTTACTTTTTATCTTTTGGTTTTGGAGGTTAAGTATAGTACTTCCTATTGCTCCCTAGAATTTCACATGTGAAATCTGGTTCCTCTTCCCAGACTGTTGGGCATTGCTTTTTCCTTCATTCTGACTTTCACTTATTAGTTTCACGTCCCAGTGTTGCTCAGGATGCCGTCTTAATAGCTGGATTAGTTCATTAGTGACCCTTGGGTATACCGCAGAAATGACGTGTATAACTATAAAAATTAGCCATCTCTCCTGAATTCTTCATCTTATTCACATGGATATTATGACTGAAGACATTTTCAAAAATACCTTTTTGAAATCTTCATATACTTATCACATTTCTGATCTGCTGCTGTTCGTTGTTGTCATTGTTTTATTCACAGAAGGAAGTACAGTGTCTCAGTGAATTTTTACCTGCTTCTAGTGTTACTTCTTTCAGAGTACTTATATACCGTGCACTGAATCAGTCCTTGACTTTTGTTTGGCTGTCCAGTCTATGATTGATATAATTTCCTTTATTTTCCTTTTTGAAAAATAAGACAGCTGTCTGTCTTCTTTATTTTATAACTGCTTTACTGAGATACAATTTATATACTGTACAGTTTATTAATGTGTACAGTTCAGTGGTTTTTAGTATATTCACTGATGTATGTGACTATCCATAGTTCTAGAACATTTTCATCACCTCACAAAGAATCTCCATATTGTTTAGCTCTCTTTTTCCTATCTCCCAACCCCCTTGGCTCTAAGCAATCACTAATCTCTTGTCTTTTTATGCTTTTCATCTTTAACACTTCTCTTCTACTGTAGGATTTCTCAGAGATGAACAATTTTATTATTTCTCCAAGTCTCTAGATGTACAGTTCATCTATTTAGGAGTCAGGAATTAATTCATTTTGAGCAGCTAGATGCATTCTTATTATCACTTTCCCTATCTTAAGCACATTTGTTTGACGTTATCTGGAATTATTTTTCTGAGTTTATTCACTAGACAAACATTTGAATGCCTTCTATAAGGCATAAAACTTAGATGAATGACATAGATTCTGCCCTCATGAAGTTGGTCTAGAAAAATTTTCCCATCCCTAATTGTTAACACATGTTTTAAAAATGTGTGTCAACGCTGAAAAAGTGAATAATTCTTTCTAAAAAGGATCCTGGTGTGATTGGGATGAGGCTGTTGTGAAAATGAGACTATATGACACTGTGTTAAATGCCGTAATAGCATATAAGATATTGTGGGGACTAAGTAAAGAAAATATTCAGCCACCTGTCAAGAACTAGAGGTTGTCAGACTCTATGAAAGTCATTAATTTTGAAGGTAACTGAATTTAGTAGGTAAATATGACAAGTACAGGGAAGACTATGTTTAAAGGCATTGAGAATTTTTAAAGCTAACATTGTTTAAGCTTATTTAGGATGGCTAAAGTATCAAGTTTAATAGTGAGCTTAGCAGGAGATGAACTGGGTTGATGTTCTGTCATGGAAGGAAGGCTTTGAATGTATTGCAAGGGAGTTTTGGAATTTTTTTTTTCTGGCATTAAGTTTTTGAAGAGGGCAGTAATATGATCAGGTCTTTCTTTTACCATATTACAGGCAATAAAATAGAAACCATTGTTTAGGGAATCTTAATGTTAGAAATAATTATAGCATGAGCAGTCTAGATGAGATGTTAGAATCCTCTATATAGTAGTACAGGGAATAAGAAGAATAGGTTGAAGTTCAGCTGACAGTACAATGGGATAGTATTCTTTTCAACATTTATTATGGTGCAATTACTGAAAAAGGAGTAAAAAATCACTGTGAGCCTTCTCTTTTATAAGAGAAAGCATTCCGGAAAAGTTTAAGGGTTTGGGTAGGAATGATAAGGAGTTCAATTTTATATTTGTGAGATTTTCATGTGAAGTGGCAATATATAGGCAATATATATTTGAGACTTACAGACTAAGCAAGGACTTTTAATGTATATTTGGAAATTATCCACATAGAGATGTTTAGACAAAACAAAACAAAACGAAAAACCATATATTGCTCAGGGAAAGGATACAGGTAGAGAAAAGAAAAGGATTAAAGACAGGATGGTGGGAAAAAGGGCATGCCTGTGGATGAACGAGTGAATAGACTGGGAATGCAGAAAACTGGGGAAGTTCAGTATTATGAAAAACTGAGGGCGTTGTAGGGAGGGCCGAGATCATATACAGGTATTAAGTTAGATAAGAGCTGGTAGAAGGTATTTAAAACTTGCTTACAAATTATGTAGAGAATTGTATAATATAGGTCCTTGGTAATTGAGTATTCATAAATGTAATGGATATGTGGAGCTCTTCTGTTGATACAGTTTTTTTAAGGCTTTTTTTTTTTTTTTAAAGCATTTTAGGTTCACAGCAAAAATGAGAGGAAGTTACAGAGATCTCCCATACACTTCCTGCCCTCACACATGCATAGCCTACTTCATTACCTGTATCCCCCACCAGACTGGTACATTCATCATAATCACTTGATGCATCCTTATTACTCAAAGTCTGTAGTTTACATTAAGGTTCACTCTTGGTGTTGTACATTCTTTGGGTTTGGACAAACGTGTAATGACACAATATATACTATTATAGTATCATACAGAGTATTTTAACCCCCTAAAGATCCTGTGTGCTTTGGTTCCCTCCCTACCCCCGATCCCTGGCCATAAAGTTTTAATATGTAGAATAAGAGCGATTACTTGGGCTTAGAACATAAGATTTTAAAATTCTTATACTGACGGTGGAATTTTTTTTAACCTGTGTATTTGCAGTTCCTAAATGAAAGTATTATTAGTAACAGTGGTGTCTAATTTTTCGGTCTCTTTGCTTTTGCCACAGATAATTGGCCTTTTGAATGTTTTCACACCACAGAAATCCCTAGAAGAATTTCAAGATGTGTAAGTGTGATAATTAAAATTTTATGTTCGTACATTATTCTTAGACTGTTGCTGTACACTTTAGCTGTCATCTTTTTTCACCCATGAAGTTACATAGTCATGGAGCTCATGGATGCAAATCTTTGCCAAGTGATTCAGATGGAACTAGATCATGAAAGAATGTCCTACCTTCTCTATCAGATGCTGTGTGGAATCAAGCACCTTCACTCTGCTGGAATTATTCATCGGGTTAGTAGAAAAAACTATCATCATATTCTTTTTTTTAATTATTGAGGTGAAATGCACATAACATAAAATTAACCATCTTTTAAAAGGGTTTAATTCATTGACATTTAGTACATTCACAACATTGTTCAACCACCACCGATATAAAATTTCAAAATATTTCCATTGCCCCCAAAATCATACACATTAAGCAGTCAGTCCCCATCTCTCTCTCTCTCCCCAGCCCCTGGCCTCATACCAGTCTGCTTTCTGTGTTTATGGATTTATCTCTTATGGATATTTCATATAAATGGAATCAGATGTAACCTTTTATGTTTAGTTTCTTTAACTTAGCATAATATTGTCAATCTCGTTCATGTTGTACCATGTGTCAATAGTTCATACCTCTTTATGACCAAATAATATTATAGTGTATGTATGTACCACATTTTGTTTATCCATTCATCCACTGATAGACATTTGCGTTATTTCTACCTTTTTAGCTTTTGCGGATAGTGCTGCTATGAACATTCATGTACAAGTTTTTGTCTGAGTTCCTATTTTCAATTCTCTTGGTTATCTTCCTAGGATTGGGTCCTGTGGTAATTGTTTTTTGTTTGTTTGTTTTTTAAAGATTTTATTTATTTATTTGACAGAGCAAGAGACAGCCAGAAAGAAAGGGAACACAAGCAGGGGTAGTGGGAGGGGAAGAAGCAGGCTCCCAGCATAGGAGCCTGATGCAGGGCTCCATACAAGAATGGTGGGATCACGCCCTGAGCCTAAGGCAGAGGCTTGATGACTAAGCCACCCAGGCGCCCCAGGGGCCCTGTGGTAATTGTATATTTAACTTTTAGAAGAACTACTAAACTGTTAATAGTGGCTATACCATTTTACATTCCCTGTAGCAATGTGTGAAGGTTCTGATTTCTCCAAATCTTTGCCAATACTTACTGACTTTTATTCTAACCAACCTAATGAGTACAAAGTGGTATCTCCTTGTGATTTGCCTTTCCTTGATGACTAAAGATGTTGAATGTTTTCATACGCTTATGCATCATTTGTGTATCTTCTTGGGAGAAGTGTCTGTTCAAGTACTTTGCCCATTTTCTTTTTTTAAAATATTTTTTTATTATGTTAGTCACCATACAGTACATCCCTGGTTTTTGATGTAAAGTTCGACGATTCATTAGTTGCGTATAACACCCAGTGCACCATGCAATACGTACCCTCCTTACTACCCGTCACCACCCTATCCCATTCCCCCACCCCCCTCCCCTCTGAAGCCCGCAGTTTGTTTCTCAGAGTCCATAGTCTCTCATGTTTCATTCCCCCTTCTGATTACCCCCCCTTTCTTTATCCCTTTCTTCTCCTACCCATCTACTGAGAGAGAAACTCATCTAAGGAACATAAGAACTTTGCCCATTTTCTTAAATTGGGTTGTTTGTCTTTTCATTGTTGAGTTATAGAAGTTCTTTATATATTTTCTATATATACATAAGTTGAATTATACAAGTGATATATTATATATATGATACTGGACCCTTATCAGATATGTGATTTGTAAATATTTTCTCTCATTTTATATATTGTACTTTCTCTTTCTTGATATCCTTTGATGCACAAAAGTTTTTAATTTTCATGAAATTCAGGTATCAGAATTATGTGGGACTGCTGTAAGGACAGAGACATAGACCAGTGGAATAGAACTAAGAGTCCAGAAATTAAATCACATATCTGTGGCTAACTGATTTTCAGCAAGGGTGTCAAAGACCATTCAACTGGGAAAAAATAAGTCTCTTTAATAAATGAGGCTGGGACAACTGGATTTCCACACACAAAAGAATGAATTTGGATCCTTACCTTACATCGTACACAAAAATTAACTCAAAATGTGTCAGTGACCTAAACAGAAGAGCTAAAGCTGTAAAACTCTTAAAAGAAAATATAAGGGTAAACCATAATGATTTGACAATGAATTCTTACAAATGGTACCAAAAGCACAATCAACCAAGGGAAAAAATAGATAAATTGATACTATAGCCTTCTAGTAAGTTTTGAATAATGGGAAAGTGTGAGCCCTCCAACTTTATTCTTCTTTTTAAATATTGTTTTGACTATTCAGGGCCCCTTGTGAATCCATATGGATTTGAATATCAGCTTTTCCGTTTCTGCAGAAAGGCCATTGGAATTTTAATAAAGATTTCATTTATTGACTCTGTAGATTGCTTTGGTTGTTTTGCCTTCTTGACTATATTTAGTATTCCAATTCACGGACACTGGATGAATGCCTTTCTGTTTACTTACGTTGTATTAGTCTGCTTGAGCCGCCATAACAAAATAACACAGACTCAGCAGCTTAAACACAGCTATGAAATTGCCCTCTGAGCCTGCTTTTTCTGCATTCCCTAAATTTTTTCGTGTTGTTTTTTCATTTTCATTCATCTCAAAGTATTTGCTTATTTTCCTTATGAATTTTCTTTGCTGCATTGGTTATTTGAGAATATGCTCTTTAATTTCCACCAATTTTTGAATTTTGCAGTTTTCCTTTTTTCTTGGTTTCTAGCTTCATTCCATTGTGGTCAGAAAGACACATTGTATGATTTCTGTCCTTTAAAATTTATTGAGACTTGTTCTGTCACCTAATGTGGTCTATTCTGGAGAATATTCCATGTGCACTTAGAAAAATATGTATTCTCGTTTTTGGAGGGAGTATTTCTTAAAAGTTACCATTGGGATTGCAATTAATCTCTTCAACTTATAACAGAATTTATTTTGAATTCTTACCACCTTACCTTCAACAGTACACAAACCCTCTACTCCTCATACAATCTGTCCTTCCTCCATTATGTTGTAGTTGTCACAAATTACATACTTATACACTGTGTGCCCAGTAATATAGATACATAATTATTGTTTGATGCATTTCTTTTAAATCATATTGGAAAAAAAATAGGAGTTAGAAATCCAAAACACAGTAATACTGACCTTTGTATTTACCCATGTAAATACCCATGTAAATACCTTTACCAGTATTCTTTATTTGTTCTTACAGCTTCAGTTTACTGTGTAGTGTCCTTTTATTTCTACGTGAAGGACTACTTTAGCCTTTTTTATAGAGTAGGTGTAACTAGCAACAAATTCCCATAGCTTTTATTTATCTCAAAGTATCTTAATTATCTCCTTCACTTTTGAAGGATAGTTTGCTAGATGTAGAATTTTTATTTGGATTTTTTTCTTTTAGCAGTTATTAAATGTGTCTTTTCACTGCCTTTTGGCCTGTATGATTTCTTTTGAGAAATCAGTTTTTAATATCATTGAGGATCTCTTATAAGTGACAAGTTACTTCTCTTGATTCTTAAGATTCTCTTTTTGTCTTTGGTTTTCAGCAGTTTGATTATAATGTGTCTCAATGCAGATCTCTTTACCTTTATCCTTGGAGTTCATTGAGCAGCTTGGATGTATAGATTTATGTCTTTCATTAAATTTGGAAGTTTCGGTCATTATTTTTTTAAGTATTTTTTTCTGCTCCTTTTCCTTTTTCCTCTTATTTGGCACTTCCATTATGCATATGTTGTACACTTGATGGTATGCCATGTCTTGTTTTCTTCAACTTTAATGTCTTGTCACAGGTGGAATGGGTTATTCATTTGCCTTGCAGTGTGTTTGAGAAATGCCCCCTGTCTAGCCCAAGACCAGAGTCTCACAGTGAGAATGCAGGTGGTTTTCTTTAAGACTCTCCCACCCAGCCAGGAAGATGGGTGGGACAAGGGCTAGTTAAAACACCGCACATTTTTCTTGTTGTTTTAAGTTGCCTTTTTCTTGATTCTGTGCTTTCTTGGTTGTTGTGAACATTTACCTGTTTCCCAGATTTCTGAAAAAGTTTATCCTGATCCATTTTGCTCTGCTTTTTGGTGTTTCTGTGGAGCAGTCTACTCTTCCATTTTTGTTGACATCACTGCCTTTAATTATATTTTGGGGAAGTTGTATTTCACCGATTTACATGAAGTAGTATAAGCTTAGTTTTGCTCTGAAGTGAAGCAGTATATAAAATATCCTGCTATCATTACCAGTTATATAAAATTGAGTATTTATCAGAGTTGTGTTTCTCATATATTCAGAAATAGTTCATATTTTTGTAACCTGTTTTTTAACTGCTTTATTGACATGTAATTCACATACCATACAGTTTATAAAGTGTATAATTATTATATTCAAAGGTTGTACAGCCATCACAATATAATTTTAGAACATTTTTACCACCCTTAAAGAAATCTGTACTTGTTAGCCTTCAATTCCTGTTATCCCCTGTTCCCTTCACCCCCAGCCCTACACAACTACTAACATACTTTTTATCTCCATATATTTGCCTATTCTGGATATTTCATGTAAGTGGAATTATATATAATGTGGTCTTTTGTGTCTGGCTGCTTTTCGCTATCATAGTGTTCTCAAGGTTCATCCATCTATTTATCATGTATCAGTACTTCATTTCTTTTTATTGCCAAATAATAGTTCACTTTATGGATGTATACCACATTTTGTTTATCTGTTCATCACTTGAAGGGCATTTGGGTTGATAACCATTTTTTGGCTATCATGAGAAATGCTGACATGAACGTGTGTGTCCAAGTTTTTGTGTGGACATGCGTTTTTGTGTTTTAGTTTTAATTCTAGCTTATTCTTTGAAAAGTATAGCAACTAATTTGAGAGGAATTTCTTGAAAAGTATTTAATTCAGTGGAATTACATATTTGAGCTACCTTGTGTCAAATAACCTAACTCAAAATGAATACACAGATTTGTGCTCAAGTTACCTATTTTAAGACAGTCACATATGTGAGATATTTAGGCTTATCCTTAGTTATCATTCTAACTGAATTGCTTTGTATATTGCATATGCAACTGCTGTAATGTTGTGTCTAATGCCATCTTTAGGCAATGTAAGAGAAATCTCTTTACGTGGGAAAGTATATCATCTTCCACATCGCGTTATATATTGTGTGAGGCAAATGAGGTAAACTTCTTGATTTTGTTTTTGTTTCTTTTGCCCTGTGGACCAGGACAGTAATGTGCTATGATGGAAGTTAATTTGATTTTAGTAAAGTAAAATCTTCCAAATAGAAAATTTTCAGATTAATGGGGGGCTAGCAGGTGGGTAAAACAGAAATCACAGACTACATGATAGAAGATAGGAAACAAAAGAAATAGCAAGAAACATAAAAAAGAAACTTTAAATTACAGAAGACCAATATATAACATAAAGGGGATTAACCCCTTAATGAACAAAGTTCAAATTTTGACACACAAAACCACCATCACCATGTGTTTCTGTATTGCAAACAATTATAGCAAGCTTCCAAATGCTGAAAGGAAAGGTATTGGCAAAGATGTAGTGGGAAAATAAAACATGAGAACAAGGATAACTTTATTTAATCACATGAATTGAATATGATGGGGCCAGGGACAAAGTATTTTTCAGTAACTTTGTGAGGATAAAGGGTGTAATCCACCTATTTGGATAAGTAACTGTCAAGAACTTTATACATGCAGTGGAGTTGTAATACACAAAGCTTAAACCGTGAAAAATAGAAGAATTATACGAACACGATAGTATTGGGATATTTTAATATATTCCCTTAGTGTGGATGGATAAAGTGGTAAAAATACAGTACAACTGTAGAAAATTTATTAATAATAAATTTGAGCTTATAAGAGACATATTAGGATCTGTTACCTGTGAAGAAGAATGTGCCTTTATCTTAGGTCAGACTGTCTGGGAAACAATCTCTAGGATGGAGATACATGTAAGAAGTTGTTGGGGAGTCCCCTCAGCATCACCATCTTTAAGGGAGTAAAGGAAGTCATACTAATACTGGACAGAGGGAAGAATTGAATTGAATTCAGTCACTCCAGAGTCCTCAGCTGGTGATTCAATTGGACTTTGAGAACAGCATGACCTTGGAAAAGGTGGCTCTCTGTGGCTGTAGGCAGTTCCAGGAGAGAGATTTGCTGAAAACTCAGCAACCAATACTGCTAGCAGCTGGGAGGGATTCTGAACCAGGGATCAGAACAGGCACCACAGGACTCACTTTAGGACACCTCTGGTGCCACTTGTTCCTATTTCCTTCGTACAGTAAGTTCTGGATACTACTCCTCCAGGATTTTACTTGATATTTGTTCCTTGACTAACTTAGAAGAAGTTTAATTGGGTAAACGACAGCACCCACTCCTGTAACTGGTCTTGAGGCCACAACTGATACTCATCTCTCTGCTTTGCTACTAAGTCTAAATACCCTTCACCCCAGCCTAATACCTCTGCTGGTCTAAGATCGTTCACTTGGTAAAATAACCTGAACTTTCCGCTGTTAGGGTTTTAGTACAAGTCAGGGCTGGGAATGGGGTTCCACATAGTCCCTTAGAGACCCAAGCTGAATGACGCTCCACCATCTGTGTGGTTCCTGGTCATTGTGTCGGGGAGGAGAAAGCCAGGTGGTGTGTACTGTCTCTTCTGTGCTTTGGCCTGGAAGGGACACATGCCACCTCTGCTCTGAGCCCATTGGCAGAACATGAGAACCTAATTATAAGGGACAGGGAAATGTGGAGAGGCGGACTTCAGAATGTTGGTGAGCATTTGTCTCTGTCACAGTCTACCGTTCTGGTCATGAAACATTTCTTTGCTCCCTTTATTCCACACCTTTATTCACCCCCTGCTTAGGGGAGATAACCCAAAATCCTAGTCTATTAAGGCATTTATTTCTCAAGTGATACATGGTAATCTCTACTTCAGATCCAGTAAACAGTCCCATTTGGGAAATTGAAAAGTTTAGTCATGGGTTATTTGTAATTTGAAAGTCTGTTGAGCGAGGGTGCCTGGGTGGTACAGTCAGTTAAGCCTCTGACTCTTGGTTTCAGCTCAGGTCATTAGATCTCAGCATCGTGGGAGAAAGTCTTGTGTTGGACTCCATGCTCGGCATAGAGTCTTAGGCAGACCCCACGCTTGCTCTCTCTTTCTCTCTCTCTCTCAAATAAATAAATAAATACATTTTAAAAATTATTTTAAGAAAGAAAGACATTCTGTTGGGCAGATGTTGTGAGTGTCGCTTCCCTTGGAGATGGGGTGGGGGAGTATTCCTTGATTAGTCCCTGAATCTCATTTCTGCAAGGAATGCTCTGTTCTCTGTAGTACCTGGCTCCACTCTGTGAAGTGTGTTTTTTTCTGCTATCCTTTTGAATATATCTAAAGTGGTTATTGGAAAATGTGTTCTCCTTGGGGGCTGCTCAGCTTTCTCAGCTTACTCTCTGTAAAATATTGGGGGCCCAAGTGCCATTTTAAGGCGGTCCTTCTCAGTCTGGACACTATTGATGTTTTGGATAAAGAATTCTTTCTTTGGAGGAGCTGTCCTGTGCATTGTAGAGTGTTTAGCACATTCCTGGCCTCTACTCACTAGATGCTGCCAGTACTCCCCAATTGTGACAACCAAAAATGTCTCTGAACAGTGCCAGCTATCCCCTGGGGGCAGAATTGCCCTGAAAAGTCACAGACTAACGGAGTTTTTTGATAGTACAGCTCCATCAGAAGTTTAGGAGGCTGCTTCTTTTTAATTACAGTTATTTTTAGAGCACATTTGTTAGTCACTGGCTCTGTATTCTACTGAATGTCTACCTTTAAGCTTTCAGGCTTCTGTTGGTAAATCTAAAGCATTTTCATCAACTGAAAGAATGTACAGCTCTTTTTCCCTCAAGGATTTTCAGAATTATTATGTGGAAGTGATGCATGAAAAACAAATCTAAGGTATCGGTAGCTTAACAAAACATTTATCGCTTGCTCAGGATTCTGCAGTTCGGTTATATGGCACTGCTCCAGATCATGGGGTCAGGTTCAGGGTTTGTCCTTGTTCAGGTTTCAGCATCCAGGCTGAAGGAGTACCTCCCTGGGGCGCATCCTTTTCTCATGGTGAAAGACAGTGGAGCAAGAGCCAAGCTAAATCAAGCATATTTAAAACTTTTTTTCAGATTTGGTGAACATCATATTCCTTCACATTCCATTGCCTAAACACGTCATCTGTCAAGGCTCATTAGTAAAATGGAGGAGTACAGATGGTCCCCTACTTATGGTGGTTCAACCTTTCAACCTAATTTTTACAATGGTGTGAAAAGTGATACACATTTCATACTTTGGATTTTGATCTTCTCCCAGGTTAGCAGTATGTTGTCCACTACCCTCCCGTGATGCTGGGCATTAGCAGTGAGCAGCAGCTCCCAGTGAGGCACGCAGTCACAGGGGTGAACAACTGCTGCACTTACAAGTATTCTGTACCCACACATTCTGATTTTCACTTTCAGTACACTACTCGATAAATTACGTGAGATATTCCAACACTTTGTTATAAAATAGGCTTTGCATCAGATGATTTTGCCCAACCATAGGCTAAGGTAAGTGTCCCGAGCATGTTGAAGTTAGGCTAGCCTAAACTATGATGTTTGGTAGGTTAGGTGTACTAAAAGCATTTTCAGCTTATGATATTTTCAACTTATGAGGGTTTATTGGGACATAACCCTATCATGAAGTCAGGGAGCATCTATATACTGGGTTGGGTGGGGGAGAGATTTACTGGACAATCTGCCATTTTTTTAACGGTTTAGTAACATTTAGCTTTTCTAGAATGGCAAGGTCCTGAAATTCTAGATTCTGGTTCTCTTTCATTTCTGCTTTTAAAGTGGCCAGTTCTTTCAAATGCAGCCAGTAGCCACCAATGCACTACTAAAGTTTTGCTTTCCAATCTCTTCTAGAGGAGGGATCAGCTAACTTTTTCTATAAAGGCTTGTTAGTAAATATTTTAGGCTTTGCAGATAATAGAGTCTCTGTCACAGCTGTTCAGCTCTGCCATTGTAACACAGAAGAAGCTGTATACAGTAGGTGATTTAATGGGCAGGACTGTGTTCTAATAATACTTTCTTCACAAAAACAGGCCTTAACTTGTCAATCCTTGTTCTAGAGTTTCAGGTTCATTATACAAGTGCTGTGCTTTCCAGGTTATTGCAAGGGGCAGTATCCTGAAATGTATTGCTATTACATAACCTGGATCACCAATCCAATCTCTGGTATTAGTTTCCCTGCTGCCTGTGGCTCAAACTGCTAAGCTATGATCCTGTGTTTATAATAGTAACACCCCATTTCTGGCACTAATTTTAGTGTTAGAATAGAATAAAGGAAAAATATTTCTATGTGTCTCCTTTACTCTTACATTATTACTTCTCTCTCTTTTTTTTTTTAATCTTTTTTTTTTATAAAGATTTTTTATTTATTTGACAGAGATAGAGACAGCCAGCGAGAGAGGGAACACAAACAGGGGGAGTACGAGAGGAAGAAGCAGGCTCATAGCAGAAGAGCCTGATGTGGGGCTCGATCCCAGAACGCCGGGATCATGCCCTGAGCCGAAGGCAGACGCTTAACCGCTGTGCCACCCAGGCGCCCCTTACATTATTACTTCTAACACCAAATGTGTGGTAGTTTTTCCCACACCAAACAAATCTCAGGTTCTCTGGACACCAGCTGACATGTCATTCCTCACATTACCTGCCTGGAGATAGCATCAGATCCAGCACGTTAAGGGATTAGTCCTCCAAGTGCCTGCTGTTCACATGCCCATCTCAAACCCAGGTGGTTATCTGTGGTTCTGACCTACTGGCTGTAATTCAGAGATTTGCAAGATCCCCGTCCTCAGGCTCAATTAACTTGCTAGAGTGCCTCACAGAAATCAGGAAAATGTTTTACTTACTAGATTACCAGTTTATTACGAAGGACATAACTCAGAAACAGCCAAATGGAGATATGTATTGGGCGAGGTAAATGGGAAGGGGAGCAGAGTTTCTGTGTCCTCTCTGGGTGCACCAGTCTCCCAGCACTTCCACATGTTCGCTAACCTGCAAGTTCTCCTTACCACTCCTTTTGTGTTTTTATGGAGGCTTCATTACCTGGAATGATTGATTAAATCATTGGCCTTTGATGATGGAGCTCAGTCTTTAGCCCTCCCCCCTCCCTGGATGGAGGTTTTGGGTAGGAAATGCTGAAAGTTCCAACCCTTTAATTACTTTGTTTTTTTCCCTGGCAACCAGCCCCCATCCTTTGGAACTTTCCAAAAGCCACCTCATTAATAACATAAACTCCGGTATCCTTGAAAGGGACTTTTTTTTTAAGAAGGAACAGGAGTGCAGGGGTGGGGGAAGAGGGGTGGTGCAGAGGGAGAGGGGAGAAGAGAGAGAATCTTAGGCAGGCTCCATGGCCAGCACGGAGCCAGACGTGGGGCTCAGTCTCCCAACTCTGAGATCATGACCTGAGCCAAAATCAAGAGTTCCATGCTCAACTGACTGAGCCGCCTGGGTGCCCTGATAGGGACTTCTTATGAATAACAAAAGGTACTCCTTTCACCTTTATTGCTCTTATCTTTTAGGTAATTCTAACGGTTTTAGAAGCTGTGTGCCAGTAATTGGGACAAAGACCAAATATGTATTTCTTATTATAAATTACAGTATTACAACTAGGCTATGCCAAGGTAACAAATAAACCCTAAATTCTTAGTAGCTTAACACAACTAAGGTTTACTTTCCATACTCCATGTCCAGGGCAGATCATGGTGTGGGGTAAAGATTCTGCCTTGTGCTCAACAACCTGGGCTGACAGACTGCCTGGAATGGTACTAATCAACAAAACAGGGGAAGAGACAACAGGATGTTGTACATGGCCCTCCTGTTCTTTGCTCCCACTCCCATCCTATTGACTAAAACTAATCTCAGTTAGGCCTTGCATGTAAGGAAGCTAAAAAATTATGGGGGAGAAGTTGGAATATTAGGTTCTACTTCCTCTGCCACAAATTTATACAAATTCACTTATTATTCTCATATATAGTTGGCAATGTTTCTAACATCTGTAGAAAGGTATAGATTGATATTGATGTACAAAGATGAATTTCAGGTAGTATTGTTGAAGCATTTTTTTTTTACTGTTTTTTTCTTGATAAAAAATATTTCTCAAAAAAATTGTATTGTGCTCTTAATCTTTCCAAAGTAAAGGATGTGAGGTTGGAATCTTATTGCTAGGCTAGAATGCAGTAGTATAAAGAGCCATATCTGTACCCATCACAGTAGAAACTGAAGCAGTATCAAAGCTTGTAATACTTAATTCTTGAATAGTCTGTGTTACTTTGCTGAGATAATATATTTTGTAAATAATATACCATTATATTTACAGAATAACAATAATGAAAATTTCCATCTTCTATTTCACTAAGCCTGTTGATATCTATTTTTAATTTGAAAAAGCCCTTAGATTATATACGTTCTAAACCCATTCATGATCACCTGCCAAAATATGCTGAAGGCAACATACGTAATTTTCTGGATGTAAATGTTGCAAAAGTGTAAACACTGTCTTTCAGACCATCTCTTTTTCTTTTGTATTAATCACTGATATTTAATGTTATATACTACTTGTCAGTACCAGTAATAGAATGTTTTTGTGGTAAAGATATACTTGCTTTCTTTGGTTTCCTGGTTCAGAATAAGATTCATTGGAGCTAACGGCATTGTGTTGGACTTGAAGTCATGAGTACCTTTTAATGATCATAACACAGAATTCCTTAAGGTTGTGTTAGGTGGAAAATTCTTCACAAGGCATCAACAGCAAGTAATTTTATGGATTAGTGGCAGCAAGACAATGGTGGTTTACTCCCATGGGCAGACAATTTTATGAGTAAATTTGTGTGATTTAAAGTGGAAATCCAGTGATGGAAAGACTGATAATGGTCATTTCAGTCCTTTAGAATTGAAAATCTGCCAGTTTGAAAGGTCTAATGACATTTGCTTGCATTGACATGGAATCCCCCATTGTTGACCTGTAATATCTTTATATAGATATAAGCTTTATATAGCTTATTGTGACTTTAAAATCAGATTTTTGGGGGGGTGGCTCAGTTGGTGAAGCATGTGCCTTCAGCTTAGGTCATGATCTCGGGGTCCTAGAATTGAGCCCCACATCAGGCTCCCTTCTCAGTGGGGAGTCTGCTTCTCCCTCCCTCTCTTCCCCTCCCCACTCATTCTCTCTCTCTCTCTTTCAAATAAATAAATAAAATGTTTTTAAAATCTCACTTTTAAAAAAGCTCTTTATTTGAGAGGAGAGAGAATGTGGTAGCAGAGGGAGGGGCAGAGGGAGGGGGAGAATCACAAGCAGACTCCCTGCTGAGTGCAGAGTCCAATACAGGGCTTGATTCTATGACCCTGAGATCACAATCTGAGCTGAAATCAACAGTTGGACACTCAACCAACTGAGCTACCTGGATGGCCCTAAAATGAGATTTTTAAAAATCTGGTAATTTAGTATACAAGTGAGCATAAATGATTCTCTTTCTTTTACTATAATAACTTTGAAATGCCTTTTACTTGCTTTTATTGCACTTGATTGAAAATTTCTAGCTAATCATAATTTCTAGAAAATAAAACATTACAAATTTCTCTAATATTTATGTATGTATTCATAAGTGAAAAATGCCATCAAGCTAATTTCTCAAAATTGCCTGTTACGATGAATCTGAACAGTGATGTTTGTTATAATGAGAGAAATTACAACAGTTATCATGAATTGTTTTACAAGTGATCTAATGGACACCTGGGTGGCTCAGTGTGTTCAGCATCCAATGCTTGATTTCAGCTCGGGTCATGACCTCAAGGTTGTGCGATGGAGCCCAGTGTCAGGCTCCCTCTGCTCAGCAGGGAGTCTGCTTGGGATTCTCTCTCTCCCTCTGTCCTGCCCCCTGCTCGCTCACTCTCTCTCTTTCAAGTAAATAAAGTATTTTTTTAAAAAGTGATCTAACAACTTGTGAATTATAAAACATATATATCATAGCAGTCATTTTTTGTTTTTAATATTTTGAAGGACTTAAAGCCCAGTAATATAGTGGTAAAATCAGACTGCACTTTGAAGATTCTTGACTTTGGACTGGCCAGGACCGCAGGAACTAGTTTTATGATGACACCTTACGTAGTGACTCGCTACTACAGAGCACCTGAGGTCATCCTAGGGATGGGCTACAAAGAAAACGGTCAGCAAACACTATTTACTTGAAATACTGCTATTTGCTTTTGTTTATCAGATTTCTTATGTAAATATTTAAGCTGAAGTGCATAGAAGTTAAATGTATCACTGAAATGTTTATCACGGGTTTGAAAGTAACTATAAATTTTGTCATAAATGTTTGGAAAAACTTGGGGCCCCTGTTTATTTAAATATAAGTACATAACTATCAACACTACAGTTGGATAAAAGATTTGTTGCTATGGCTCCTAAAACAGAATATATGCCATTTGCTCGCCTGTAACTTGAAAATGAGTATTTCTAACAGGGGCTCAAGGAAGTATATGGTGGACTGACAGTTTATCTTTAGTAGTAATCCTACTTTGCATTAGTGGTATTTGAAGATATTTCCAACCTTATGAAACTAAAGTTATAGCACTTAGTGTAAACTTTAAGAGCTACAGTGAGGCCATTCTGCAAAGCTGATAGATAATTAATTAAGGTGATCTTTTGGAAGAAACAGTGTTTCATCAAAGTCTGTGTCCCACCTTAAAGAAATGGCATTATCATATGTGGGTATATTCAATTAAGTATTTCAGCATTAGAATCAAGGTTGAAGAAAATTATCAAGCATGTAGTTCACGTATTTTTTTAAATGTTATATATATCTACATACATGTATTTTAAGTTGAATCTCAGATATTTAGGATATAAATAAATCTACACAGGATTATTATGGACTTACACTGTAACTTTTAAAATGTGGTAATTTCATCCAAAATACTCCCTAGAATAGGACCTAGGGTTTTTGTTTTTTTTTTTCCCCACAAGGAATCTGGAACAGCAGTTCACTTTGAATCAAGAAACTGTATTACTTCAATCTTCAAGATTCGTTTTTATAATAAAAGACAGCATTGAAGTGAGGATTTTAGCTTAATTTCCTTTGCTTTTCTGAATTAATTATAAACAAATACTTTAAATATTTATGATTATTCCTCTTTAACATGCTGTTCTGTTTTCTTACTCTCTTAAATTGTTTTATACCTTAGAATTCAGTGAGTTGGATTTAGTATTAGACTCTTTCCTTTAGAGAAGTGAGACTTCCAGTGACCATGATAAGGATCGCTTTTGCATTTGCTATAAAGCTAACAATTGTCACAGATACTCTGTCACTCAGTGTCCTATAAATGTGATCTTGGAGATAGCTTCCTAACAGAAATTAGCACTGAGAGAAACTATCATATGAAGAATTGACGTGTTTTCCTGTCTTAGATAGGAATTGTATAGATCACTTTATTGCCCTTTTTTGCTGCAGGAAACGAAGTCAAATGTAATGCTTAGTCACTATAATGTTAGCAATAAGGTTAAACATAAGAACGTCCTTCTTTGAGTAACATCCCACCCCCACTTTTTTTTAACAACTCTGTTTTGCAAACTGTAATATAATGGAATATATTTAAACTGCCTAATAGGCTAAGCAATTAGACCATTTAAAGCTAGTTTTGTGTTTGAATCAGTCACACTGTATTTTGAGAAAGTCTTTACTAACCCAGACAATATCTTCTCATGCTTGTAGCTTTTGAAATTTGTTTAAAAATATGTTTTTCTTAAGGTTACCTACATAAATTATGTCCTGGATATTTAACTAAAGTTTGCCATTCTCTAAAATCTATAGGGAAGTTTTATTGTGGTAGATTTATTCCAAAAATGAAAACCCTGAAAAAAAATTGTTCTCTGAACTGATTTATGAGTATTACCTTTTCCTCTAAAATTTTATTCTTGAAAGTTGAATCATATAGATTAATATGAATTTTAATATGAAATTTTAGAGAAACTTTAGTTCTACAGGATTTCCAAAATTTATTCCCACCTTCGTTCCTAAGATTCTGTAATGAGCTGGCAGTCTCTTTATGAGTATATTAGAACAGACTTCTAATTTCATAAGTCCACCAGCATGGTCACCTCTCCGTACACTTATTTCTTCCCCTTTCTTCTTTCGCTCTTAAAAAGGACCTTGAAACTTCAAAAACAAATGCAAGTTTCTAAGACTTTCTTTTTAAATTGCTTATTTTTCCCCTCTTCTATTAAACTGCAACCACCTACTCTCCTTTTTTTAAAATTGAAGTGTATAATAGACATACAATATTATGTTAGTTTCAAGTGTACGTCATAGTGATTCAGTGTTTATATATATATATACATTATAAAGTGATCACCACAATGAATCTAGCTACCTCCTCTCTTTTTTTTTAACCAAATTTTCAAACCAAAGATATAAAATGTCAGCGTGTATTAGTGAACCAGGTAGAGATCTCCAAATCGCCATTTTCTTTGTCTAGCAGATTCTTTTCAGCATTCATTAGAGCTCCTATTAAAAGTTGATGAGGGGCAGTAAGTCAACGAGGAGACTCTTTATGGATAATAAATCTGTGGGAACTTTCATATTATATCCAACTCAAACTAAATTCTTAAAGCAGTTTGGTTTTATGGGTTTAAAAAACTTTAAGTGGAAAACATATAAAATATACTTCTTTTACAAAGTTTTCTTCATTGATTATTTGTTCATTCTCTATGCACTTGTTCCTTTTGGGATAATAGGATAAATGTAGCGTGATATTGCCAAGAAAACACTGACTTTCAATTCAGAATAAACATAGGGCTTTTCAAATAAATTTATCCATTTTGAAATCCAGTTTGAAAATTTCTAAAGAGCTGTCGATTAACTTTTTAACTATAATGACTCATAGAAACACATTCTTTCTGTTATTTTAATATACTAGATTATTTCTGCTCATGCTTTTTTCTTTTATTTGACTTAAAGAGAGAGTATAATGCACAGTTGAACCTCAAAATAGTATCAAGATTTTATTAAATTTTGCCACCTCATGTTCATTTTCAGCCTTATTTGCAAAGATGTGTTTGGTTCTGTTTCATATTTTATAAACAATTTTTAGAGACAAAATGTATAGGTTTTTCAGTTATGTGATTTCTGTGCATAGCTCTCACTTTAAATTAGATATGTAGTTAAAAGGCTACACTTCACATTTGCTTTTGTGAATTAAAGCCTTTTGAAAAATATTTTGTGTTTTAAATTATTCCATTAGCTAAAATTAAAATCACTTTTTTCTTTTTGTGATGTTTTGCAGTTTTTATATAATGCAGTCATATTATGCTTCTTTGATTTTAATGACCTTTTGCTTTGCTTTTCCTTCTTTTGTGCTGCAAACATATAGTGGATTTATGGTCTGTGGGGTGCATTATGGGAGAAATGGTTTGCCACAAAATCCTCTTTCCAGGAAGGGACTGTATCCTTGTGCTGCTGCAGCAGTTAAATTAGTTAGGTGATGAACTTCCTTATGTTCTCTAATGAAAATAAATATGGTAGATTGATATATATGGTTTTCTTTAAACAGATGTAAAGTTTGTGGCTGTTATAGTTCAAAAATTGTTGAGACAAGAAGCTGAAATATTTGTAGGCTGCATCTGGCAGTAGGACATACAGTCTCTGCTGGTAGTTAGAGCACATTCACTGTCATTCATTTTTTTTTATACTGCTTTCTATAATTTTAAAGTATACATGGTGTATGTGATTTTTTTTTTAATGTTTAAATTTTTTTATTTTAACCAAAATTTTTATGTTAATGTCATTGCATTTTGTTTTCAGTTGACATTTGGTCAGTTGGGTGCATCATGGGAGAAATGATCAAAGGTGGTGTTTTGTTCCCAGGTACAGATCGTATCCTTATCTTTGGCCTAAAATGTAGTTTCTAAAGGTCAAAATGTATGACAGCACTTCAGCTTGGTCAGGTATAATGTATTTTTGTCTCTCCCTAATAATAAAGTATTGTTAAATTACTCTTTCAAAATACCACCTGCTATTTGACATAGACTTTCCTTTCCCTCATTTATTGTTTTATATGTTAATTCTGACAACTGCTCAGGTTAATTATCCACAATTACTTGCTGGCTTTGAGTTGATTTATTTAACCTAAATCAAAAATCATGGCTTGCATTAAAATTTCTAATAATTATACACTTGAGTAAGTCTAGAAGTACTTAGGACTTAATATGAATTTTAGAATCGTCTGTTTCTTCTGTTCATCCTTTTGTTTTGTTCCCCCAACCACCTCCTCTTTTGTTAATGTTATGTGTGTTTGTGTCTTTTGGTTGTTATCTCATTGCTCAACATAACATACTGATTTTTTCATCTGAGAATTTTATCAGTAATAGTTTTGTATTGTGGTGAGTAGATTTGGATTCATTCTTTTTGTTCATCTGACTAGTTTTAGAGTTTATATTAACAGTGATCTGTTATGTGTTTATTAGTTAGTAACACTGAGAATTGTTTTAGGAGGAGGAATGGGAAAAGCCATACTCAGTGGGTTATAGTAAGAAAGTTTGAGTTAGTCCACAGGGAGCACTTGGAGTATAAAGACTACGATGAAAAAGACCAGGGAATCTTAACCTCACATCTTACCAAAATGCAGACTCATTTTCTTAAGTTTCAGAGCATTTTAAAAACGTTTTAATTAACATAAGCTAAACAAAGAATGGCAAAAGAAAATCCCACTTTTGTTAAAGCCATCACTGTTATTGCTACTAGTTATTTTCTGTTAGTGCAGAAAACAAAAAAATGTAGGACAGATTATAAGAAATATTTCTTAGCCTCCAGGAAATGCATCCACATTTTCTGATAAGCTGGAAAAAAAGACAGATTTTGTATTCTAGAATTGTGTACAGTTTAAATTTAAGAGTCCCTGTGGGTGGTAATTGTCATTATTCCTTGAGTCACTTATTATTTGTATTTAGAATTTGTGGGCTTAAGCTTCTCTTTCAATGGTAAAATCAGTATTAGTAGACACACACACACACACACACACACACTAAGGTTAACAAAGCTTATTTATTGATCCTTTCTGTCTGGCTACAGTCATTGCCTTTTACAAGGTGGCTATAAGACAGAAGATTTATAACTGCCACATTCTTTCTTAGGATTTTTGTAAACTGCCATTTTCTTGTCATTTTAATATAGATATGGCTAATGTGTTGAACATTAGATACAGAGTATTTTTCTTAGCTACTTGATATTAGATATTGATCAGTGGAATAAAGTTATTGAACAGCTTGGAACACCATGCCCTGAATTCATGAAGAAACTACAGCCAACAGTAAGGACTTATGTTGAAAACAGACCTAAATATGCTGGATATAGCTTTGAGAAACTCTTCCCCGATGTACTTTTCCCAGCTGACTCGGAACACAACAAACTTAAAGGTACTTTTTATAAATACGTGTATTTAGTCCCATTTGGGGTGTGTGTGTTTATGTTCTTAAGGGATATAACCCAGCATTCTCTCTGGGTGGGGGATCAAAGTGAAAGGTTTTAGTTAATTTTTTTTGTTACTTTATTTTTATTTTTTTGTAATTTCATTTTTTTAATCATGATGTCATTTTATAGTAAAATTTATTCTTTTTAAAACATATATTTTTTGATAAATGATAGTTTCAAGTTTCTAAAATTTATGATAATTTAAAAACCTTTATGAAGTACATGTACATTAACATCACTATTTTTACAGCCAGTCAGGCAAGGGATTTGTTATCCAAAATGCTGGTAATTGATGCATCTAAAAGGATCTCTGTAGATGAAGCTCTCCAGCACCCGTATATCAATGTCTGGTATGATCCTTCTGAAGCAGAAGCTGTAAGTTCTTTTCTTAATGTTTGAGGAATATATTGAATTAAAGTTAGGTTTGGAGGAGACTTTAATTTTAAATAAAAATATACATAAATGATTATGGTGTTCTCCTGTTTTTGCATGAATAGTATCTTAAGTTAATGAGCATATCCAAGCACCCACACACAAAATAAAGGTACATTCCACTCTTTCTTGCCTTTTTGCCTTGGTACATGATGCTCTAGAATGTTGAGCACTTTGGGAAAACATTCTAACTAGTTATAAAACAAACTGTTGTGTCCAAAGCGTAGCACAATTCTGTGATGTAAATAAAATGTAACAGTTTCAAAAACTAGAAGAAAGAAAAAGAGGCTTAAACATCTTTCTTCCTGTCATGAAAGTGTCATCCAGAACTAGTCTCTACATGAGAAGGTTGTTGATGATTGGTCAGTGTTGATCTAATGATGTATTTTTAAAAGTCTCTGTGTGGCTAGTAATTGAAATAATTATAAAGAATTTATATACTTCCAGTAAACTGACTCAATTATTGTTGCCTTGTGTTTTTCAGCCACCACCAAAGATACCTGATAAGCAGTTAGATGAAAGGGAACATACAATAGAAGAATGGAAAGGTAACATTCACCAGATTCTTAGAGATGAAGCTGAAAGAGCTTCTGGATCTTTATGTTGATTCATTCATGTTAAGAAAATTAAAACTATTTTCTATTATTCATAACTGATATGGGTAAAAAAATTAACATTTTTACAGAAGTAGAAAGTAAGTCTCCTTCTGTCTCTGACTTAATCTGAATCTCTCAGGTTTCCCACCCCAACACATTGATGCTTTCTATAATTTTTATGTTCTTCCATAGTGTACAGATATACAAACTTGTGTTTAGTGTCTCCCTCTTTTCCTCTCCCACCCTGTGTTAATCACAAATGGTTGTATACTGTGCACACTTGCTTTGTTGGTATAATCATTTATCTTTGAGATTATTCTGTCTTGCCCCACATATCTGGCTCATTTGTTTTAATAGCTGGTTAGTGTTCTTTTGATGGCTGTGTCACAGTTTCTGTATCCAACTCCCTCTTGAAGAGCTTTAAGTTGTGTCCAGTCTGTTGTTGTTACAGACCACTCTGCAGTCTTCTTGTGCACATATGATAACATTCCTGTAAGAAAAATCCTACAAGAAAATTTGCTGGACCAAAGGATATTTTTCAAGTATTTCCAAATTACTCTCCAAAGAAATTATAGCAGTTTCTACTTCTGTCAGCATTGTGTAGGAATGTCTGTTTTACTCCCACCCTCACCAACAGAGTGAGTGAGTTTTTAATCTTGGTGAATCTGATATAGTAGTTCTGCTTTGTGAATGTGGGTTAACAATAATGCACTGACTGTCGTAGAAATGTTAAAATATTTCTTTCTTTAAAAGATTCACTGGGTCATTGGGGCTAATTTTTATATCCTGTTTACTTCCATTTGATCTGTTGTCATTTAGTAACTTGACCACTTTTACTTATGTGACTTTGGGCAAGTCACTTGGCCCCTTCTTTACCTGATCTTAAAAGAAGACAGAAGACATGTTATTAAGAGCTTAAGTACTTAAATAGTTGGAAAGGCTAAAATAAAGGTAATGGGGAGGTGTAAACCTGAATGAGTGATCCATCTATGAATCTATTTGGGAAGAATGAATTTGATTCTTTTTTCTTAGGAATAACCAAGATTAGTTCTCTGTGAGTCAGCTTTTGGGAAACGTATAGTTAGACTCTGTAGAGCCCACCAGAGTGATAGATTGAGTAGAACCTAATAGATCTGTATATGTAATAAGTTATGCACGAGGATATAATTGTGGACCAAAGTATGTATTAAAATATCTGATATTTTTATATATCATTACATTTACAATAGACATTTTTGTATTTCTTGGAATCTTAATAGGCCACCAGTTGTAAAACACATAATCATACCGCTAAGAGAAAACGCTGCCAGTTCCACTGCACCATTGATTATAAGATGCAACTCCATTTCGTAGATACTAAACTGGAAAAAGTGCATCTTAAAATGAGTGAAACGTAGTACAGTTGACCCTTCCATCAACGCAGGGTTTGGGGTGCTGACTCTCACACTGTCGAAAATTCACATATAGCTTTTGACTCCCCCAAAACAACTGCTAATAACCTGCTGTTTTCTGGAAGCTTTACTAATAACATAGTTGATTAACACATACTTTGTATATTATATTTATTATATATTGTATTCTTACAATAAAGTAAGCTAGAGAAAAATGTTATTAAGAAAATCATAAGACAAAATACATTTACAGTACTGTATGTAAATTTTTGGAAAAAAATATATATGTATAAGTGGACCCACGCATTTCAATCCTGTGTTGTTCGGGAGTCGGCTGTATTTTTATTTGTGTGTAAAAGATGTATCTGTGATTTTTGATTACTCTTAACATGTTTACCTTTATTCTGTATCTTTTTCTCCTAGTCCAAGTGCAACTCACTTACCTACAAACTGCATTTTTTTAAGATCTGCATAAGAGTTTTAGCATTATAACAGAAAGAAAAATCCACTGCCAGAACCATTAACTTATAGGTTGCTTTGCTTAGTTAGTACTCCTATTTAGCTTTGGTTCCTATGCCCTAATACCGTTTCATAAACGGGTGTTATTTTCTCTTTTTTTAAAAAATCCTCCTATTTGAAATACTTATCATTCCTTTCTGTTTCTTTCAAGAAAAGCATCTTTCATTCTTTCCTCTATCCAGACTTCTGTTTTTCTCCTTCCAAGACCAAAAAGAGTATCATAGCAAACTTAGGTGTCTTTAGCTTCTTTTCATTCCGACATATCTACTTATTTTACCTTATAATCAGAGATTCTTTATCAGTTTAAGGAATTACCTGCCTTGAAATTCTGTAACATTTTCTGCTTGTACATTTTTTTAGAAGAGGGTTCATGCATTTCTCAGGATTCCATGACCCAAAGAAGATGAATAATGGTGATGTAACATCACTAGAAGGTTCTGAAGTAGACATTCAGACTCACAAGGTGCATCACACTTGACATAGAAGAACACAGGGCAGGAGGCACATACAGTCTCAGGGCAGCATCTGCTGTCTCTTCAGTTGGAGCAGTGCTCACAACAGTCCACCCACTGTACAGAAGTGTAGTAAAAAAAATGAGATTTCCATGGAGAAGTCTTGATTGTGATAGTGTGTCGTGCTTCAAATCATAAGGATTTGAAGGGTAGCTACCTGCTTTTTAAAAAAATAAAAATGTATTTATATTCCATCCTGATTAAAAGAAGCTTCCATACATGCTTGCATTTAAATCTTTTAACAGATATCTGGATAAGCACCTAATGTGCTGTGCCACAGCTCAGGAAATAGATGTGAATAAGACAAATGTGATTCAAGCCCTCACTGGGACGGAATTGGAGCATTTGTAGTATGCTGTGTAGAATGATATGGTGTAGTACAAAATGCTGGTGGAGTAAAAAAGATAAGGCTTTTAACCCCAGTGCTATCGTTAATCCAACTTAAGAAACATTGGTTATAGCAGAGATTTTGTTTCTTTTAGTATAGTTCCTGGTTCAGGATCAGGAAATTGTTACTAACACCTTTGAATCTTAGACTGATAATTAAGGGACTCTGCCATTGAAAGGACACGATTAGAAATAGGTAACATGTGTAAAAATGTTTTACTTAAAACATAGGTATCTGTGAGATTGGCTCTCAGACTTTGAAAAGTTTGTTTTTGTTCCCTTCTTTTTCAGAGTTGTTGTTCCCTTCTTTTTCAGAGTTGATATACAAAGAAGTTATGGACTTGGAGGAGAGAACCAAGAATGGAGTTATACGGGGGCAGCCCTCTCCTTTAGGTTGGTTACAATATAAGCTTGGTTGAAGTTACAGTTTACTACTTCTGTTGTAGTCTACAGTTGCATGAATCCTGCAGTTTTCCCCATATTTATCACTGTTCTTGTTCAAAGTTAAGTATAGGGAGCACAAGTAGGATAGTTAAATTTGAAAGCACTGGTACACTGCTGTACCAGTACAATCATACTAATACATCAGTAACTGACTTCGTAAAATGTACATCTTTTTCTATAATACTGATATTCCACTGAAGAAGAGAAATTTAAAACGTTTTTCTGTTAGCACTGTTCTCTTTAAAGAAGAATTTTTTTTCACAATTCAGTATACTTATCAGGATTTTAACAGTCTTTACTTTGGATGAACTAAGGCTTCATTGAAAAATTTGGTACCTGTGATACTAAGTTACCATCTTTCTCATTTTGGTATATTTGGTTTGCTAAACTAAGGCAGTAACATTAAAACTGCCATTAGAAATTGTTCCATATCTAAGAAGAAAACTGGTTTGTAGGAGTTAAACATTTTCTTTTATCATAAGCTATCTTACATTTAATTTTAGCACTTATAAGAGCATAAAGCATTGGGGGAAAAGTTAAATGGCAAATAACTTGTATATATTAAGTACTAGTATACTACTTGACAGGCACTGGTGGTTTTGTAATTTATTTCTTTCAAACCTTACCTAAGACCTCATGGAAGGGATTATTATGCACATTTTACAGAAGAGGAAACTAAAGTTCAGAAAAAGTAAATGAACATAAAATTACAAATGTGTAGAAAAGCTACTACTTGAAGCCATGTTTACCAGTAACTTCAGATGGCATGGTTTTTCAGCATCCCAAGTGGCCTTTGGCTGGCAGCAGAGACTTTTGGCTACAAACGTTAGGGCAGCTTTAGGAAAGAGATGAAATTTGAATTGAACCTCGAAGGCCAAGTAGTGTTCGACAGATCTTGAATTTGAGCAAAACAGTGCCATTTTAATCATCCCTCTAAAATTCTTCTACATTTTAAGAAAAAAAAAAAGGAACATCCTATGGGTAAGATTTTTAACTATAGTTTCAAATACCCATTTTGTTGTACTATAAACATATATTTGTTAAATAATTTCTCTGGCTTTCTCTAACATTTTTGGTTATATTTGTGAGTTTTAGAATTTTTTTATTCTTTAAAACCTTGATCAGGAGTGCAGTTTTTCAAGTTATAATATAGATTCAGTTGAAAATATAAAATGATTTCGACAGCTTTTACCTACAATTTAGTTGTAACAAAACTATATTATAGATGCTTTAATAGCAGAGTTAATTGGCTGTGTGTTGATGTAGAGTAGCAGCATAAGTAAACTGTTCATGTTGGAGATTCAAGTGGGATTTGAAAAGTCCGTTATTGGGGACACTTTTATACTTCAGAATGCTATCCTAATGAGTGGTACATCCTAAGTGTCGAATGTTTGAGTAAACGTAATTTCATGAGATAGAACAGTTGCAGCTGTTCTTAATTTATTTAAAGAAATTGGATCTTAAAGAACACTTGACTGTGGTTATAAAATAAGTCAGTGGAAAGGACAGGACTGCAGGTTTGTAGACATTTTCTGGATTCTCAGTTATAGCTTGCAGAGAAAAGTGTTAGTGAATCAACCTGTTACAAAAATATTTAGTTCTTGATTATATGCAAAAACAGAAGAAAGTCTTTGACAAATTAGAATATCAGATAATCACAATACCATTTCAACTTGATTTTTAAAAATGAGGGGTGCCTGGGTGGCTCAGTCATTAAGTGTCTGCCTTTGGCTCAGGTCAGGATCCCAGGGTCCTGGGATCGAGCCCTGCATTGAAGCCTGCTTCTCCCTCTCCTACTCCCCTTGCTTGTGTTTCCTCTCACTGTCTCTCTCTGTCAAATAAATAAAATTGTTAAATAAATAAAATAAAAATGAAATATATTATTTTTCCCACTTTCCTGTCTTTATTTTGGTTTGGCTAATATTACAGTGAGTTTGCATGCCTTTGCGGGTGTAGAGACTCATTTGAGAGGGAAATGACCCAGCCCCTTGAAACTAACGATTTTCCCTATTATTGCCATTCAAATATTTGAGAATTTACTATATTGCTTTAAAGTTTGGGAAAAAAAACAAGTACTTTTCTTTTCATAGGCATTTGATTTTCTGATTAAGAAGTTAACTGTTGAATTCATTTAAAAGTTAGTTTTTGGGCTGCCTAGCTGGCTCAGTCCAGTAGAGCCTGTGACTTTTGATCTCAGGGTTGTGTAAGTTTAAGCCCCACTTTGGGTATAGAGATTACTTTAAAAATACTCTAAAAAGTAAAACAAATAAAAGTTAATTTTTATCAGATAAAGAAGTTTGGATAAAATGAAATTTGGATTAAAAAATAGTGGCATGAAAATGTATATTTGGTGGAAGCCTTTTACGATTTGAATATTTCAGTACCAGTCTTTGAAGCTAGCCGTGGTATTGTGTACTCGTCAGTCACATTCTCTAGTGTCCTGTGGATGGAATTTGAAGTAGAGGGTCAGGCCTGAAGTGTACTCAGTCTGCTTTTTAAATTCATTTTACTTTGTGTCACCTGCTCTGTACATAATGGTTCCATTCTTTTCTGTCTCCCAGCCCCCTCCCCAGCATCCTAAAGATTTTTTATTCCCTGGCCATTTCCTTGTTGCATTTGAAGACAAGCTCTCAGAGGACCTTTTGTATTCTAAAGTATTTTATTGTTCATTAGAATAGTAGGATAATTTCAAACACTGAGATGCTGGGTTCTAGAGCAGTGGTTTTCAACAGGCTTTGTTTTTAGCATCCTTGAGTACCTAAAACTCAACCCTAGAAATTCTTACTGCTCAATTTGGAAACCATTGCTTTTATTCCATAAATGTATTCTTAAGAACTGTTGTATAACTTGCATTATTTAATAAGCTCATTTGGAATGACCCTTATTTAGTGATCACATAGTTGAGAAGTACTTACCAAAAAAAAAAAAAAAGTACTTACCTAGAACATGAGTCACCTTTAACATATTTCCCACCCCCCAATGACATTTCTTAACCCAACCCCCTTGAAAGGATTTCTCTATTGGTTATATATTCCTGTTACTTTTTTTTTTTTAATCCAGGAAATGCTTGTTAGCTATACTTTCAGTAAAGGTAACAGTCTTCCCCTACTTTATCTGTTTAATAAGTCCATGTTTGCTTTTATCAAGTATTTTATTAGAGTAAAAATAGGAAGACTTGAGTCTCCCTAACTAGGGCACTTTAGTGACCCTGGCAAATCATGTAACCTCATGCAAACGGGGACAGTTGAACTAAGAGCCTTTTCTTTTAAAATGATTTTAGCCTTTGTTTGGCTTTTGCTTTAAAACAAGATGACCAGGGGGCACCTGGGTGGCTCAGTGGGATAAGTGTCTTGACTTTGACTCTGCTCAGATTTTGACCTCGGGGTCCTGGGATGGAGCCCCAAGTTGGGCTTCCCACTCAGCAGGGAGTCTGTTTGTCTCTCTCCTTCTGCCCCTCCTCCCACTTATGCTGTCTTTATCTCTCTCTCAAATAAATGAATAAAATCTTAAAAAAAAAAAAGTACCAGAATACTGTTTGGAGTTTACAGTGAAAAGATAACATAAGTCATTTTTATTAGGGTAGTAGTTTTTAACTTTTTGGGTCATATATCTCTTCCGAGATCCTCCAACAAAATGCAGTATAGACAGTTTTGCATGTACTATCAGTATTATTCATCTATTATTCATCATGCACAATCTAATGAGCCTTTTCAAAAACAAAAGAAAAAAATTATTGACCACTAGAGGTAGCCAGTACAGTATAGGTAGCTCGGTGTGCAACTCTGTCTGCAACTGATTTGCTGTTTTGTTTCTCATAGCACAGGTGCAGCAGTGATCAATGGCTCTCAGCATCCATCGTCATCATCGTCTGTCAATGATGTGTCTTCAATGTCAACAGATCCAACTTTGGCCTCAGATACAGACAGCAGTCTAGAAGCATCAGCTGGACCTCTGGGCTGCTGTAGATGACTACTTGGGCCTTTGGGGGGTGGGGGGTTGGGGAGTCATTTAGTCATTGATAGAACTACTTTGAAAACAATTCAGTGGTCTTATTTTTGAGTGATTTTTCAAAAATGTAGAATTCATTTTGTAGTAAAGTAGTTTATTTTTTTTAATTTCAAGTGATGTAATTTAAAACTTAAGTTGTGTTTTAAAACAGCAACAAAACTGTATTGTATTTTTGCTGTAATTAACTGTATAATGTAAACCTAATTATTTTATCATGGTTTAAAATTTTTGCATATTTGCTTTATCTTATGCTGCTGATTTTTTTTTAACTGAATTTGTAAGATTTTGTTTATCAAAGCAACTATTATGTGGTGACTTGCCTATATCATGAATTATTTAAGATTTTTATAGTTTTTTTATTAGAATTTTATTTCAAATGTTTTGTTCATGATGCTGTCCTTCAGGGTTATGTGCTTATCAATGAAATAACCCCAGAGGAGTGAGAGAAAATAGCCTGTAGCCAGTTGTATTCAGGAATAACTACTGTAAATGATGAACGTGTTAAAAACCTCCAATATTTGCTGTTTGCCAATTCTAATTTAATTACAACAATTGGTTAGGTATCCTACATTGTCTTTTGGCAAAAGCCTCATCATCTAAATGGGAGAATAACTCAGAGCGTGTCTTTGAAGATGCTGGGCATCTACTCCCACCCTCCTATTCCCCCACCCCACACAACAAAAGTAAGGTAAAAAGAATATGGTATTTTCTGCAAATCTGTGGCATGCTCAAAGCTTATGATCACATAAAGTCAAGAGGATACTTCATGAATAATACATTTCAATGCAAATAAAGAGATGGTTCACTTCTACTAGCTATGAGCCTGTTTTTGTATACACTGAGTTAATCTACTCAGGCTGTAGGTCCCAGCAGTGGTCTAGAGTCTGGTCTTTCCCTTTCCTGCAGCCTCAGGCCTTGGACCTTGGACCTTTCTGGTTTCCTTCACAGTGTCAGTCAGCACCAATTCTCAAGGTGTTTCTGGCCATTTGACTCTACCTGTAGCATAATCTTATTTATACTAGCTGTTGGGAGGTTCCAAAGCCTACTTCAGTTTCTGTAGGTGATGTGTCAAATGAGCAATATACCGTTCATCTGAAAATAGTAGCACCACAGCCATATATAGGATATCATTTTCTAAGGACTGTTTCTTCACATTGAGCAGAGCAGGCATAAGTGATGGTTATTTAGTCTGAGTCTTTGTTTTTTTTATACCTGATTTTCAATAAAACATGCAATGTGGATGTTGAGTAGTGTAAGAATGGTGCTGCCCCTGACAACTGTATGTTAACTGTTTACATTTTATACCTGCAGACTTCTTTCTCCACACCTGAATTTTTCTTAAGTAAATGTTATTGAAGTCTCATTATCTCTGAAATACATTCTCTGTATTGCCCCCAGGCACCTTTTGTTAGTTTTGGAACAAGAGAGATTTCATGTAATGAACTGGGAAGTGCATACTTAAGTAAGTGACAAGGTTCTAGGCAGAAAGCCCATGGGAATTCACGACCAACAGGAGCAAGAACTGGTGCATCTCAAAATGCAGTGTCTGAAAGTTCGCTTGGCATGTTATTAGTATATTTAGTGTAAAATTCCTTTTGAGTTAGGTATTTTAGGTTATTGCTAACGTGCAATATTTAGGATTAAAACACATTAGCCTTTTTGTATGCTTTGAAATAGCAAGTTTGTTTTTGATGGTTTCAGGTCGTGATTTCTAGCCTCTTGAAATTGTTAGCCTTTTTATCAGTCCCTTTTCTACTCATACAACATGGTGCATTAATTTTATTAGGCAAATTGGAGTTTTGAGACTATAACACCTCTTGAATTATAGAAACAGAATTGGATTTACAGTTTTAGCAGAAATTTGAGCATGAGTGTGTTTTCTTAGTTTATATTTGGCAGTTAATCAGCTTTATTTTCCCTAGGATAGATTATTTCACTGTTGCACTTTAACAACTGACATGCTTTCAGAAGTTTCCCATATTTTATGTTGGATTGCTAGTAAGCCATCTCTGTTGATAGAGATCTTGATTAAGCAAGGAAAACCAGGTGTTCTTACTATAGCTTTTGTTGTAAATGCCAGCTCCTCCTTGCCAACCAGCATGTTTCAGTTGATTCAGAGAAAAGGAATTCTTATTAGTTAATGTAGACTAAAATACTTAACAAATTCTATCCTGAAAACAAAGTCTGTTAAATGTTGCGTGCCCTAGGTTTTTAAAATGCAGTATCAAAATACAACTTTCTCTTGTGTCTTAAGTCTATTAAGCTAAAGATGTACTGGTTCTTTTCATTTACAAGCTTTTTGAACCTTTAAAACATCTTAAACATTAGTGTGTGGGTTTTTTTTAAGAGAAATTACAGATAAGATTTCTGTCAAGCAGTACTTATGTAAAGCCACCTTGCTTCTCTTATAACTTTGGTTTTTCAACTTTATATATTTAATATACCCATCATCTTACTGTCAGAAAATTATTTTGACTAAGATTTGTTATTCAACTTTATATTATTTTATTCAGCTTTATAGGAAAGAGAGACTAATTCTTTCTACATAGTTCTTCCTGGTTACTACTCTGTTAATCTCTAGTGTATACTGACCATTTGTAAAATGATTGTGTTGTTGGGATTGCTTAATTATAATATACATAAATAGAGTATCCCAACTCTTCCATACTGTTTGCCGAACAGTGCTCATTTTGTTACACACCCTTGGCTGCTGATTGTTCCTGGTATGCACTCTTCCAGGTTGGTTCAAGCAAGGCACAGTGCTTCGCACCAGACTTCCTAAGAGAAATGCCAGCCTCTTAAATGAGGAGGCTACCACACAGCCCCCTTCATAGTACAGAGAATCTTGATGGTATGCAAAGCAGCAAACTTTCCCGTAAGCCCTTTCGTTATTCTCTTCCATGTTAATCCTGCTGTTTTGTCTAAAAAGATGAAGGTGAAGAGGACACCAGTGTCTGATAGTGAGGTCAGAAGCGGGCAAGTGAAACTGTTTTGGGGTTACAGATAGACGTGGTTACACTGTCGGCCAGTATGTGCTATACATACGAAGACATAACTACTCAGTGTTGCCTAGGCACAAGCCTGCATAACATTTTGAGGTAAAGACATAGTCTATTTTCAAAAATACTGTTGTAGTTTGTGAGTGTTGTTCATTAGTCACACATTAGCTGTAGAGTGAATGCATGAAGCCCCATGACCCCAGTAAACTTCTCTTACCAGTAGAAAACCAAACACCACTGTTCTGTCATTAGCAGCCCTCTTAAATGTTGCCTCCGTATCCTTTACATGTTAGTGTACATTGTGTTTCTATGATCTCTCTTAGGTTTTTCCTGAATCAGAGGGAACTAATTTTTCCTTAATAGCAAGAAAGATGAAGAGGTAAAGGGCATTGAAGCAGAAATGTATAGTTTGGGGTACGATTAGAAAACTCACAAGGAAAACAAAAGTCCTAATTAATTTCAAACTAACTGCTCTTAGTTAAGTGCTCTTAAGGAGAGTCTCATAAGAGTAACAATTTCTGGCCATTTCTAGTTTAGATTCTCTTAGTTCCTGAAACTTCTGAGAAATATTACCTGTGGATTAGTTTTGCACAATGTTCTCACAATAATTTACAAATTAAAACTAGGTTTTTATTGAACTACCTCACACTAATTTTCTATGCTTTCCCAAGTAAGCTATTGCCCTTATTGTAAGCTCTTTACTGAGTGTGAATTATAAATGTGTGTTACTTTATAGCCAATGTTGACACAATACCAATAAGTGTGTAAAATATATACCTTGCATCAGTAAGAGACACTCACGTGGAAAATCTTTCACTGTATATCTTGGAAAATTGTGTTAGATGTGTTCGTTGGACATTATTACTGTCTGTTTTTATAAGTAGAAACCTGCTCGTGATACCAGTCCATTCTTTACATTTTACGAAAGGAATAAATCTTAGTAAATTTTACGAAGAAATAAATTACTTTTGTAGGCCCGATATTTGGTATATTTTTGAGAAGCTCTTAATCTTTTAGCTGAATGATGAAGTTAAACTGAACTAGCTGTCTACCTGGACTGTGACATCTATTTTCTCATTACAGTTTATCCTGTTCAATGGGTTGTAAAACCTGGAAACCTACATATGATAATTGACATTTGCTTTTCTCCCTCTATGATGCCATTCCTTCTTCATTCCTGTTCCTTCCCTTGTGTTCCATTCCCTCTCCTCTCCTCTAGACAAAACAAAATGGGGCACTTTGTAGGGAATGCTGAGATAATTATTGTGGTTTTTAATCATTCATGCCCTAGTCATTAAACATGCACCACTGGAATGTAAACATTGTTACCTAGTATGTTAATTGGTTATAATATTTTAAATAAAAAAGAAAAAAGTGGTATGAAAAATATGAAATTAAGAGTTTTTTTATTAAAAACAAAATGTAAGTTGTAAAAAGTTTTTTCTGGGCAATTTTAAGATTTCCTGTGGATTGGGATTAAAGGGGTAGTAATACTAGGGCAGGTTTTTTTAGATTTGGATTTGTACAGATTGTGAAGAGCCTAAAATGTCACCCTGGTTTTCTGGTTTGTCTAGTCTTGGTTTTCTTGTGTTGAAAATCTCTGGAGAAACTTTATCTAAAAGGAATTTTCTTCAGTGCCCTTCACCTAGTTCTTGGTAACCATGTGAGAGAGCAGCCATCATGGCCACTTGGTAAAAATAAGCTTAATTTAAAGAGGATCTATTTCAAAAGAAACTGGGGATTTCAGCTTTTGAGTGTGTTTTCACCTTTGCCACGCGTCTATTCTCTTTGCCTGTGCTGGCCAGGCTGCTCTGAGTATCAGGGTCACTCACTATGTACATGCAGGATGTCTCTGTCTGGTAGCGCTCCTCATCTTGCTCAACTCTCGCTCCAGAAAACCATCTTACCTATGCTGTCCCCACCCTCACCTGCGCTCAAACTTCCCTGCTCTGAGGAAAGGACAGGAGGTAGGTCTTTACCCGATCACTGCTGCTCCATCAGCCGGTGTGGTTGCCAACCTGGTCCATGCACTCTGTTACCTCCAGTCCTTGGAGTGGCCTCCAAGGAGAAGACTGGGTGGCAAAAGCAGACATCAAAATGTTGCGTCCGTATCCACCCAGTTGCTATACTCCAGTGACGCTAAATAAGATGGGAGTAGTTTGTTAGTCTAGGTACTCCATTTATGTTCGTGTTGAACCTTCAAAGACCATTGACTTCATGTAAATAAAAATTTGTACTGATTTTGTGGTTTAAAATTTTTAGCTTTACAGCTAACACACCAATATGTCTTTGTAAAATACTTCAAATATGCTTTGTTAATGTTAGACTTCTAACAATTCTATCAATTGATGAATGCATATATGTCTAAGATCTATGTTGGAAGCTGGGTAAGGAGAGATACAAAAATGGATGACAGTCTGGTCAGCCTGATTCAAATAGTGTTGTGTAGAGGAGCAAGAACCATGCTGAAGGAACAACACGGGGAGGGACTAAGCAGAGGAAACGAGGGTTTTGTAGAGGAGGCATTTTTCGAGCCTTGGTATAAGGAAGGGTGGTATTCCCAAGTTAAGGGAAAAGCAAGGTGGTTTAAAAGTGTGTGCCTGGCAAAGAATGTGGAATGGCCTGGCATGAATGTGAGTATATGAAGAGAATATAATGAGAGAGAAGTCTGAGAAGTTGGGCGTCAGAATTGAAACATTTGGAGAAATTGTTTTCATTTTAAAGAAAGTAGGAACTTGTAGTTTGTGAGAAAGAGTAATGTGACCAGACTCTTGTTTTAGGAGGGACACGGATCGTGGGAGCAAGCTGGTTAGACTGGAGGTGTGGTGACAGGTGACTGGGAAGCCAAAGCTACTCAGCTGAGGGTGCTGAGGCCCTTTTTGTACAATGAGAATGGAAGAGAGAGGACTCAGGTGGTCATTAGCTATGTAAAATGGCCAAGATTAGCATTTGGGGCTGAGCCCTAAGGATTCGGCAGCACACAAGATGATGTGCAGGGAAAGTAACATCCAGTGATGTGTTTTCCAGTTTGTACCCATAGTTTGAAGAGACCATGATGAAACACATGTCAGGTATAGCATCAGCTTGCCACTTAATGTTTCAGAGTAGGAAGAGAGGAATCATTTCTCCCTTATTGCCTGTACACCTTTCCAGTCTCTTCCATTGTGAGTTTTGTGTCATCAGCTTGTATGGGTCATAAACCATTTGCGATAGTGTCATTTTGTGGAATGAATGAAAAGGGGGATTCCTGTGGGGTATCTGTAAGACTTAGGGTTACCTGGATAGATGGGGGCATAGTTCTGATGCTAAGGATTGAGTGAGTGGTGAAGCAGCAGTAAAGAGGACTTTTGAAAGGTTGGCAGGAAATAGAAAAAATCATGACGTGTCATGAGAAGAGACTGAAGGGTCAGAAGAGAATAAAAAGGAGGAACTAAAAGCACATATGTCTTGATGAGACAAGGTCCCAGAAAGCGGGAGACCTACTGAGTCCTGTGAGTCTGGATTAGCCTGAGCTCTCGATGGAGAGTTTGGGCAATCTTGGATAAGTCTCAATCTTGCTGAGCCCGGTGCTGTGTCCTTCTGTCGTGTGAGGCTGGGAGTTGGTCTCACAGGGCTACTATGATGACTTCGTGTGCTTTTATAAAAAATAATCAGTGTAAGCAAATGCAATTGCTGACTTTAACCTGGGAAAGGAATAGAAATGGTTTAATGTAGAGAAATGTCGAAGAGCAAAAGGAGGTTATTTTGTATGGTCTCTCACCTGAGAACTCTTGTATACTCTGACCTTCAAGTCATTTTTTTCCATTGCAAGTAGTCCCAGTCCTTGTGTGGTTGGTATGAATGATTCCTCATTTGAGAGAAATGCCTCAAAATCAATTCTGATTTTTTTTTTTTTTTGGAATTAGAACAGTTGTACATTTTGTTTTGGTTTTGTTTCATGGAACATTCCTGCCGTTCACGCCCTTCCAGCTGAACCTCCTCCGTGGCGTATACTTTACATCTCTGTGCACACGCATTGGTTTACTTACTCCTGCCTTTGCCTATTTTAAATCCTCATTGCTTAAGACTCAGATAAATCTCTGATGAACCTTCCCTGCCATGACTTTTTCTTTCACATACCCAGTGCATGCTTGCTTATTCATTTATTCATTTGTTCACTCCCCACTTTTTTTCCACAGGATGTAAGACAGCAACGTATTGTGGGCCTTTAAACGTTCTGTGAGGGGACCCTGTGTGCTTGTCTTCTAGATCCTTCACCCTGGAAGCCCTTGGATGGAAGAACCTGTCTTAACTCCTAGGTAATGCCTGGGAGGTAGGCATTCAATAAATGTTGGGCTGGGTAAGCTAATAACTAGGACCTATCATCTATGCTATTTCTGTCCTCTGCAATGCAATATTCATGGTCCTCAAGATGTGTCATAAGGAAACTATATACAGCACTCTGAAATTACTGTCGTAATGTGAGCGTGGGCTCTAATGCCAGATACCTAAAGTAGAATCCTGGCTTCACACTAGTTGCCTCACCTACGGCAAGTTGCCTAAACTCTGAGGCTCTTGTTTTCTCAGAAGAGGTTAGAGGGAGAAGGTGACTCTCATACAGAATTAGAACCATGAGGGACATGGTTTTCTTACAAGCTTCCCGAGATGATTCTGATGTGCACCCTCACCATCTTTTGTCAGCTGCCTTAGAAACCTCAGTAAATACCCAACTCTCCACCAAGAGTTGTGACAGATGGGGTGCAGGACACATCAAGAATGAGACATGCCAAGCCCCCAGTGGTTGCTGTGAAAGAAAGGAACCTGGAAGACACCCGGAGACCGCTAAGGGAAGACAGAGGTGTGGAAGTGGAGGAGGGGCAGATGGTGCAGCCAAGTAGTGATCATGCCTCTACCCTTCCTAAAACTCAACCCCTAGTACCAATGCTAGGTGGCTCTGTTGAATTAGTAACAAGACTCATTGAGGGCTTACTCTATGCCAGGCGCTAAGTGCTTTGTATGAGCTCGCAGAGTTTTTACAACTTTATTTGGTAAGAACCGTTCTTCTCCCCTCTTGTGATCAAACTGAGGCACAGACATGCTGAGTAACTTGCTCGGGGCTACCCGACCGGCCTGTGGTGAGCCAGGATCTGAATCTGGGCAGCCTGGCTCCAGTCTTCAGTTTGTAGCCACTCTGCTCTACAGGGATTACAAAGTGAGGACCGAGAAGTCCCGTGTGAATGAAGGCTTTCGTGTTCAGGTAAGTTGTGGGGCTGGTGCTTAAAGGTGAGCGCGTTCATTGTTCTTCAGGACGGCGCGGAAACTTCAGCGCGCATTTCCACGCACCGGTCTGCAGCCATATCTGTGTCCTCTGTCTTTCCTGGTCTTGTCTGAGAAGCCAAGCCTTCCACTTTCTTGCATCTTTCTTTGGACTTTTCATTATTGCCCGCGTTTCTTCATCATCGTCTTTCCCTCTCTACTGAATCATCCTTAGGAGCAAACATGCTCTAGTAATTCCCATCTTTAAAAGGCTCTGTCTCACCCCCTTTCATTCTGCTCCCCTATTTTTCTGCTCCTGTTCACATCGGGACTTCTCTAAAGATTAATCTGGGCACGGTGTCTTCCCTTCACTCGTCATTCAGTCTTCAGACCATTCCTGTCTGGTTTCTGGCCTGCCACCCTACTACATGTGGCCTGGACCACACTTCTGGACTAGTTTCCCTGCAGCTACTCCCTGTCACCCCCACCAAATTTATCTACTCTCCACCAATGACCAAAAAAGCCTTGTTGGAATACAAGCCAATTCACGTCCATTGATTTAAAGCCTTCAAATGCTTTTCTGCATCCCTTAAAGTAACTCTACCTTAGGTGACAAGGCCCTACAGTGTCTGGCCTTGCCTGGCTCCTGCCCTGTCACCCACCATGCTGACAGCGGTGCCAGCATTCATGCAAACTTCTACAGCTCTTTTTCTTCTGCCTGCAGCTCTCTGGTTGCGTGGCTGGCCTGTCTGTCCTTGAGTCTCAGTTCAAATTCACCTTCTCAGGACTTCCGGACCAAATTGTCTAAAATATGCCCAGGGGATCACCTTTTTCAGAGCACTTATTAAAATCTGAATGTATCTTGTTCATGTGTGCTTCTGTTAAAAAACACAATTCAACTGAGTAAATTTAGATCTTAATGGCTTTATTCAATGATTCATAAATATTTGGCAGTATCCAACCTAACAGAAAAGATCTCTGAGGAGCTGTACAAAATGAAAAACTTATAGGCAGAAGGGAGCAGGAAATTACATTAGACAAAAAAGCAAGTTGGTTATTTTAAGATTGCTTTCTTGCAGGGGATGGTTGGGGTCTATCCGGCAGATGTAGTACAGACCAGATGATTACTGACGGACTGGTTTAAGATTCCATTTCTGGGAGAGCCCAAACTGTAAGTCTTTGTTCTGTGATATGTGGCTGAGTATAAGTGACTCCATATGGGACCTGTTGTCTTCTTTTTTAATACTTCCTTATGGTCTATCTTACCCCACTAGAATGTAAGTTCTATGAAAGCCATGACCTAGGTCTTGTTCCTTCTATCCCCACAATAATGAAAGGCCTCATGGATTTCTATAGTGGATATGATATGCAGCGGGGAAATCCTCTTCTAAAGCATAAAGGCTAAGAGCATATCCCACCCCACCCCACCCCCTTGACCAGATCCTTGCCACCTTCTCTAGCCCTCCATCCTCCCCCACCCCTCTTCTTTCTCTGGCTCTGTCTCTCTCACGCACTCACCCTTTAGCTCTGGTTACGTACATCAGCATACAGAGCAGTTGAGGTGTCACATCTGTCAGGGAGCCCTCTCTGACCTCTGCCTTCTGTCTGATTTAGAGGTCTCTTATAGCACTCATTTTGCATCCTGTGAACAAACCTCATTCAAACGTGATAAGGGTAACGTTTTAAAACTATCAAGCCAGCATCTTTTCAGTTTGGATGAGTAATTAAGAATACAGGCTCTTGGGGCGCCTGGGTGGCACAGCGGTTAAGCGTCTGCCTTCGGCTCAGGGCGTGATCCTGGCGTTCTGGGATCAAGCCCCACATCAGGCTCCTCCGC
>NC_048223.1:88961523-88980605 GCF_002007445.2 Ailuropoda melanoleuca
TTCTTCCTCTCCCACTCCCCCTGCTTGTGTTCCCTCTCTCGCTGGCTGTCTCTATCTCTGTCAAATAAATAAATAAAATCTTTAAAAATAAATAAATAAATAAAATAAAAGATAAAAAAAAGAATACAGGCTCTTAATACTCCCTGGGATGGAGGCCTGCCTCCTTCACTGACTTGTGTATGGCTGTGGTCCAGGTCCTTAACTTCCAAAGTACTCAGCTCTGAAGTGCAGAAAATAACGTCGCCTAATCACATGCGAGGCGCTTAGACCTGCTGGTGCAGCAATGACTCTCTGAGGTTATCCTCGTTTTTAGACACGAGGCAACAGAGACCCACAGAGCTTAACTTCCCTCGGGTCTTCTAACTGCGCAGAACCGGCCCAAGCTCTTTGCTCTACGCCAAAAAGCTTTCTGTGGCTGTATCTCTCCTTCCTCACCAACCACCATGTAATTTTGGCATCTCATAGGTCCACCTGTCACGGGGCTTGGTGGAGCATGGAAGTAGTAGCAATGGGCTTGGTAGGAAGGGGCAGCGATTCCTGGCCAAGGTGGGGGCTTCTTGTGGAGACAAGGGTATAAGAGGGCAGCAGCACTGTCATACCTACTTAGCTGTGGGTTCATATAAATGAGAGACTGTCCCTTTGTGACAGAACCACATAGGATATTGGAAGAACCCTCCAGGGGGCTGGGGCCCTGCATCAAAAGAGGGGGAATCCGAGAAACGTTGTTACTGTTACTGACTCCATTTACTGCCCACAGGCCTGGGAACGTGGATACGTGGACTCCACTCCGAAGCCCTTTTACAGTGTGGAGTATACGGCGGTCATGCCTGGTCCATTATTCAACAGCCAGGTAAAACAGGGAATCTCTCTCTCTCTTGCACACACACATACCCTAAAAACTGTACTCTTAAAAAAAAAGGATATTTGTCAGTTTTTATTAATCCAATTCCTTTTGTTTTTTAGTATATGAGTCTTATCATTTCCAATTTTTGCTTTAAAGTCAGACACAAATTTTATTTTATTTTATTTTTTTTTTAAAGATTTTATTTATTTATTCGACAGAGATAGAGACAGCCAGCGAGAGAGGGGAACACAAGCAGGGGGAGTGGGAGAGGAAGAAGCAGGCTCATAGCAGAGGAGCCTGATGTGGGGCTCGATCCCATAACGCCGGGATCACGCCCTGAGCCGAAGGCAGACGCTTAACCGCTGTGCCACCCAGGCGCCCCCAGACACAAATTTTAAAACACTTTTGAAGTAATCTGAGAGCAGAATCCTAGATTTTTGCCAGTTTTCCACTGTTGCATGGTTGATTTATCCACAATTTGACAATTTTTTTTTAGCAACTTATCTTTGCTCTTTTCAAAAGCATTCCGAAAAATCCAAGGTCTTCAAAACATTAATTTTTTATGTTTTCATATTCATAATTCATTGGTTTACTTAATATGAAATGATGTCATTACACTAATAGGTACAACTCGAATCCACAGTTTGAGAATAGGTTGTTGAACTGTAACTCAGTTGGGGAGAACCTGAGTGGATAGGGACAGGGTGCTAGGCCAAAGCCCGTCGGCCCTGGTCCTGAGCGTGCTTTACAGGCAGAAGTCCGTATGTTTTGCAGATGGAATGGAAAGTGCTGGTTAATTGGAAACTGGGCGACAGAACGTCTACTGAATATTGCTGATTTTCGGAGAAAAATTGCATTTGCAGATCCTAATTTTGCCAGCAGGTGGCAGATGGGGTTCATGAGCTGGTTTTGGCCAGGACTTGTCTGGAAGCTGAGCCTTTGCCAATATGAATGGCTAGGAAAAGACAGACAACCTTCCTTTTCATCATGTGAAACCCCTTTTGTCTTTCCTGCTCCTTTGATAGCCTGGTGGCATCGTCTTTCCAAGTCAATGTTGGCAGAATTCCAGGACTGTGGTAAGGGAGCCCAGGACCATAAGAATACACTGGTGTTCCCACCTATCTTCTCCTAGCCTCAGTTTCTCCTCTGAGCCTAGAGCCAATTCCTATCTTGTTGAGGAATCAGTCACTTCAATTTCTTTTCTCTTTCTCCTTGAATAGAGGGAAGAGCAATATTTTACCTTCTGGGGAAGCTGGTCACCCAGGTCACCTGCTATAGATCGCCTGCGTAGATCCAGGCGTTGCTCTCCACTGACCCCCTCCCCCAAGAGTTCAAAGGGACTCACTCTCGACTGCTGATGCTGCTGGGTACACTTGGCAGGCAACTGGCTTCCTGGTGAGACTATGGGTGGCCCCGCAGAAGGCCTGTGGTCAGCCTGCCTCACCACCGTGGGAGTTACCAGCCAACTGGGGCCTGTGGGCTTCTACCTCGTGGTATGATGCCAGCTCGTCTTGGGAGCACCAAGACCCTGGCACTTAAAGCATCAGTGCAGTAGTTTATACCTGACTCTAGGTAGGTGGGTGGTTGGGCCGGAGGGACTTTGCCAGAGATAGTGATCAGAAATTGGGGCACTTCGGTGCTTGGGATAGCAAGAGGTGATACGTAAGGACACTGTGAGCAGGAGCAAGTCCTCCCCAGTCAGAGGCCACTCTTTTGTGTCTCCCTAAGTCCCAACCCTAGGAGCCCTGGCCCAGGTCTGCCCTGTGTGGCGGTGGCTAGGTAAACACCCTCATGAAAGCTCTGCCCTGATGGGGCCTTGAAGTCTGAGGATGAGCTGCAGAAAGAAGGTAAAATGGGCAGAGAAGGGAGAGGGACTAGCACGAGCTCAGGGGGAGTCCGCAGGGAAGCAGGGCACACAGCCTGAGGGGCACCTGCAGGACCGAGAATGGGCCCTTCCCATCACTGTGGCTCTCTTTTCCTTCAAACACATGCCCCGCACACACCCGGGTGTAGAAGTGAGGTGTAGAGGGCCCATGCTGAGCTCTGACTCAGAGGCTCTGGCCCTGGAGCAGATCTGGGGCCAAGCAAAGGCAAGCAGGTTATGGTGGAAGGCTTGAGAGGAATTCCAGGCCAGATGCCAGCTGCGGAGGCCCAGCTGGCTCAGAAGGGGAAGGAAGGACTGAGGAAAATCGTCTTGCCGTGGGCACAGGGAACATGGAGCAAATCATGGATCTGTATAAATCTAGCTTCAGTGCCTGTGACGACACTGGGTTTCTCAGGGAGGTTCACAACCCACTTCTGAAGCCCAGGCCATTCCACCCATGGAACACCCGGGGGGACTTCCAGCCCTGCCAACAACTTGGTAACCCCCATTCTACATGACCATGAAGAAGGAGTCAGGCATGCAGACATCATGCTATGGCAGCAAATTTAATAAAGAATGCAAAAAAGCCCAGTGGGCTACTCAGATCCCAGGTACCATCTGTTTTGGTGGTCATGGGACTGCCCCCTCTGACACCTGCCAGGCCCTGCATGGTCGGAGGAGCGTCCAGATCCCACGTGGGGTTTGGGCTCCCCACAGTCCCCCCTGGGGGTGTCAGGACTCCTCCCTCCAGCTGGCTGCAGAGCTCCCGGCGCCGCTGAAGCCCTGCGGCTGCTCACGAGGCCGGCGGCCAGCTCTGCTCAGAGGCGGCGAGCACCGCTGCAGACGGGAGCTCTTTCCACTCCTTCACTTTGGGGCTTTGTCACCTCTTGTCCCTACAGTCAGGCTTCCCAAGGTTGAAAAAAACTCCTCCATTTCCTTCTGCAGCAGCTGGTTCCTCTTCTCCGCATCTTCCCGTGCCCGCTCTGAGTTCCTCAGCTTTATTTCCAGCATTGTGTACTTTTTCTTTTCCTGGTCCAGTTCTTCTTCTAGCCATGACATTTGTTTCCTCAGGTTGGCACTACTTTCTTCGAGTCTTTAAAATCAAGAAGAAAGACAGTGTTTTAGCCTTTGGCTGGCTGGGTTTGGCAAACGTGTGCCTGCGTGCACTCCTTCCAAAGGAGCTGGTCAGGCGGCCCACGGAGGGGAAGGACGCGTGCAGGCTCAGACCTGGCCCTGGGACAGGCCCCACAGGCCTCAGCAGCTCCTCGCAAGGCCTGGGCCCTCACCCCCAGGAGACCTCCCCTCGGCCTGTGATCCAGAAGTGCCAGCGGGAGCATTTAGCCCTTTGGCACTCGAGGCTGGGAGCCTCCCTGAGTCCTCACTATATAAAGTCCACTTGCCCTCCAGCCCAGCCAACTGCTGAGGAATGGATTGCCAGCTGGCAGAAAGCAGGACTGGTCCCCAAATGGAGAGGGAAGTAGGAAACTGTCCCCTCGCCTTTGCTTGTCTGTGAAGCCCCTTGTACTCTGGCTTCCCTCTGGCTGCCTCACCTCCCATGGCCCCCCCAGACCCCAGCCAGACACTGCGATGCAGGGGAAACCCCGTTCGGGTTGTCCCCGCCACTACTCCTTGTCCTTCATACCCCAGCTCAAGTGTCTCACCCTCAGTGACACTTCTCTGGATCCTCCCCAGGAGGCCACATTAGTGTTCCTTAGGCCACCACAGACCTGCTTCTCTGCAGGCTGACACCACACTACAAAGGCCGGTACATCCGTCTCTTTGACCAGAGGACTACCTCCTGTAGGGCCTTTGGGGCATGCTGAGCCCAGCCCCCGGGAACCAACACTGGTGTTTGAGCCCCAGCCCGGCTCTTCATGAAGCAACACAAACTTCTCTGAGTCCTGGTGTGCTTTCTGAAAAAATGCAGGGGCCAGTCCTTCCCCCAAGAGCTACAGCTATGATGGACCAAGACCACCACGCTCAGTGCACAGCACCACACCTGCTACGTGGCGTAACCTGTACTGGAGTAAGTGTCCACTCCCCACCCGTCCAGGGTGAGGCCCAGGCCTCCACCCTCAGTCACTGAACACAGCATGAAGAAGGCAGGAAAGCTGCCTGTGCCCCAGCCCTCCATCTGGGGAGCACGGGACATGCTGTGAGACAGAGGAACCCCCAAGGTGGTGGCAGCAGGACCCCACAGACCCCTCATTGCTGCTTCTCTGGCTCCACGCCCTCTTTGCTCGTTCTTCCTCTCTGCCCTGGTGTTCTCAAGCTCGGGCCTGGGCCTCCTGTCTTGTCTCTATGTGGTTCTTTGTGTGACCTCATCCGGTCTCCAGAGCCAAAGCCTCATCTCCATGCTGACGGCCCTCCACCTCTATCTCCCTCAACTCCACTCAGAAACTTCATAAGCATTGCACCCTAACAGCCCGCAGGTGGCTCCTGACCCTTCCTCTCCAAACCACTTCTGCAGTCCTGCTGTCCCACTCAGCGAACACCCTCTTCCACTTACCCCACCAAAACAAAAAAGGTTGTGCCCTAAGTCAGTTTTCTTTCACCCCGCATCTGACCATTAGCAAAACCGTCCAAACGTGTTCGGAATCTGGCTCTTCTATCTCAGCCGCTGCCCCTTAGGTCCATGCTACCCGTATGTCTAGCCCGGAGCCCCACACTCTGCCCTCCACCCCCTCTCTCACACTCCCCTCGTCCCCACACTTACTCCACCTGCCTCTTCCACCACAGCCCCTGGGCTTCTGCACCTAGCCTTCCCTCTGTCCCAGCACGGCCTTCCACCCCTCTCCCCACCACACCATGCTCCCCTTCGCTTCACCCTGCTTTGTTCTCCTCCTTTATCTAACCTCCTAACATGCCATAGATTTTTAAAATCTGTCTTGTTTACGGTCTCTCTCCGCCTCCAACCCCCAAACACCACCAAATAAGAATGAGGGCAGAGGTTGTGATCAGTTTTGGTCTTGGCTGTGTCCCCAGCATCTCGTACAGTGTCTACACATCATAGACACTCACTGAATTCTCTCTTGGGAATACAGGAATGGGCACAGGGGAAGGGTTCTGAGTCCTGGGAGGCAGGGTGGAAAGCTGGTTTCCCCCAGCCTCCAGACCAGACCCAGCGCTGACTGACTCCTATGTGCCGATGTAGTCCCGGAATACCTGCTGTATGGGGCTCCATTCTTTCTTGTGCTCGGACCCTATAGACCAGGGCGGGACCGGATTTATAGGTCAGAAAACTGGGGCCAAGGGCTAAGAAGCCTGAGACGCTGGTAGAAGCACCGCACATGGGCCAGTGCAGGCTCTGCTGGTGACCTTGGATGGAGAACCTGGTGCCTCAGAGCTGGAAAACACCCTCTTCCCAGGGAGGCTGGAGGGATCCAACTGGGACCATCTGTGAGCAAACTTGGAAGGCTCAGAATATGGCTCAAGGCCTCCTTCTGTGACCAGGGAAGGTAGGAGGCTAGGCTCAGCACAGCCAGCTCCCTCCCCATAGGAAACTGGATTACAATCCTGGAAGGAGTCCTCATTCCGTAGCAGGCCCAACCATGGTCAGCCAGCCGGGTTGGCCTAGGGCCTGCATGGCATGTGGGCACTTCCTTGGGTCTATGCATACACAGGGACCCCCATGCTGAGCCCCTCCATTAAAGGTGCTCTGAGCAGCTCCAGCTGCGGTTCGGATGCACTCCCTCATTCAGCAGGCCTTTATGGAGCTCTGACCACACCTCAGGCTCTGCAGCTCCTGAGCCTTTCCAGACAGGACCCCATCCCTCCATTCCCAGCCCTGTCCTGGGGCACGCTCTCAGAAAAGTGGCTTCCGGGAGCTGGCTGCTCTGAGCCGCGGCCTCAGAGAGGCTTTCTTTCAGAGCCAGAGGCCATGACCAGAGGCCGACTACCCAGGGCCAGTGGTGTCCTGTGAGCTGCTGGCCGCAAGGGCTCTGCCCAGCCCCAGGGGTGCCAGCCTCGCACTCACCCCATGGCTGCAGTCCTTTACCTTTTTATACTGGTCTCGTACTCAGTCCTCTGCCGGCACAGCTCCGCCCTGAGCTCCGTGACCAGGTCCTGGAGAGCCTCGGAGCAGCGGGCATAGTCCTGGGTGGGGCTGCCTGGATCGCTGGGCTCGCTGCTGCTGATGCAAGTGCCCACCTCGTCCAGGCCACGGCCCAGGTCCGGGGATCTGCAGTCCTCGCTGCTACTGGGGAAAGGGGAAGGCTCGAGGGCCCCCTCAGTGTGCAGGGAGCTGCAGGCAGACGAGTCACTGGCCCGGCAGGCCGTGCAGCTGCTGACTGAGCCTCTGGCCGATGCCTCGTAAGAGGAGGCCCCGGACCACGCTGTGCTAGCCACACTGGGGGTGCTGGGAAAGAGGCCGCTGGGCGGGGGCACATTGTCGTAAGTGGAGAGTCTCTGCGAAGAGCCTGAGTCCTTGAGCCGTTCTCCCGAGGAGGGCCGGCGGTGGCCGCGCAGGGAGGACAGCCCGTTCATGAGCCAGTTCCCTCCGGAGGAGATGATGGGCACTTCCAGGGAGAGGCTGCCCACCTTCGGGCTCCAAGAACGAGACCCTGACTGCCAGAAGGAAGACTTCCAGTTGGGCAGCATCTGCACTTTCTTCCCAGGGCTGGTGGCGGCAGGGCTGCCTTGGCTGCCCAGGCCCGTGGGGGAGGTTCTAGACAGTGCTGCCACAGTGGCCCCATCCAGAGACGAGGTCCTGTGTGATGGCAGACCAGGGCTGCTGGGGCTGCTGGGTTCCGGCTGGCCGTCCCTCGGGATCTCCTCGGAGCCCCACCCCACTGTGCACAGTGGGCCCCCACATGGGGAGCTCGGCACTTCCTCAGCCCTCGGAGTGAAGAGCTGGCTGTGTTTGCGGATCAGGACGGCCATCAGGTGCTGGACCAGAGAAGTGCCTGCCAGGAAGAGAGAGTGAGAAAGCCTGGCTGTGGATGTCTCCAGTCCAGGCTCTCTAGACCAGACCCAACCCAGGGTGCCTGCAGTCTGGAACCACGCCGCCCCTCAAGAGAGGACTCAGCAAAGCTTGCCATCTGCCCTTCCACAGGAAAGGACAGCCACCACAGCCTCCAAATGTAGCACAGACAGGAGTCCCGCCTGGGAACCCCCTTCCGTGAACACAGAGGGGGCACTGTGCCTCCGGCCCACTCCGTCCCACTGGGTGTGGGGAAGAAGCAGGCACTATGCCCATGGAGGCTGCAGGGTGAGCCAGTGGCAGGCTGGCACCGGAAACCGGGACCTAGACATCACAGCCTTCTCAGCTGCCCCACGTCACTCCCTTGTACTGCCAACGAGGGCTGTGCCTGACTGTCCACATTCTGCGGGGCACAAGGCTCTGGGTCAGGGACAGAGATGTCTTACAGGTGCAAGTAGATACACACATACACACGATCCCACATACACACAGTCACAACACATGAATGTACACAGCCCCCAACATGCACAACCTGCCTTCCCCCCACCCTACGCTCTCTCTCCCTCTCTCATACACACAAACACACACACACAAGGACAGACACTATACCTCTTCTCCAGGCCACGGCCCCTGAGATGCAGCCCGTGGTGCCTGTGGTTCCTGCCACTGGGAGTTGAGGCTCAGCACAATGGGACAGACCATGGTACCTATCCTCATGCCTTGTTCCCTCCTGTTACCCTCCACCAAAGACCAGAGACTGGGAAGGTTTCTAGGTGATAAAGAAGGAGGGGTGGGTGGGTGGTCCCTCCTGATAGAGGTAACTAAGAATCCTGGAAAAAATTAGGAACCCTTAGCCAGAAAACTGGGTGAAGCAGGAACTCAGTGTTTGCTTCTGGGCATTTGTTCAGCCTAGCAGGCTGAGAACCTGGGGGGCCTAGGATGGGCGACCAAGCTAGGCAGGCCGAGGGGGGCTCTGAGCAAGAGTGCCTCCCCAAGAGCTACACCCCAGGCTTGAGGGGACACAGAGCTCCACGGCCCTCCCCCACACTCCCATCTCTCCCAGGTCATGCTCAGCAAGGAATGGCAACTCCAGCCTCAGCTCGCCTGGGGCCAGGGGCAGCAGCTCCAGCTGGCTCTGTGCTGGGTGAGTCCTCGCCAGCCTCTACACACCTCAGCCGGGACGGCTGTGGGGCTCCTGACCGTGGGCCGCGGGACTCCCACGCTAACCCCTCTGGGACAGTCTTCCACGGGCCTCCGAGCATGGGCTCTAGCTTCTGGACCAGCCTGTACCCGTGCCCTTTGGTAAACCTGGCTGACAGTCACCTTGCCTCTCCTCAGTTTCCCCATCCGTAAAATCGTGCAATAACCACAGCATGAGCTTGTGAAGCTGACAATGTGATACAAGCAGGCGCTCCTAGAGGCCGCAGGCAGCTGCTATTGCTATTTTTTAATCATTATTTACTCCCCAGGGTACGTCTCTGACATCCAGGAGCCTGTGACAATTACTTAATAACATTTACTTAAGGAAAGCAAAAACATCAGTGTGTATTCAAGGGCAAGGACACTGACCTCTTCCATCCCCCAGCCTCTCCTGCCATTCTAATTGCTCCCAAAGACCCCATCCACAGGGCAAAGTTCCTTTTCCTTTTATAGCTGGGCCCCATGGGGTCAGGGAGGGGGAAGGGAGGTGGTCTGGAGACCCCTGCCAGGTCCCCCGGAACACAGCCCCCTCCCACCAGCCTGGCCCTGGGCTGGACTGATGCAGAGCAATGCTTCTGAAGATGCGCCTGGGACCAAGGGGAGACCAGACCTGGGCAGCCCCCAGCACCGCCATGCACACCTCCACCATTACCTTCCATGATGGTTACTGGGTCTTCTATCTGTGGCCGAAGTATGTTGGGTCCAAAAACGGTTGCCAGGTTCTGGACACTCATCTTGTTGACATTTGAGTGAGACTGAACTTCATCCAGAAACCTGTACAGTAAGGAAGAAGCAGCTGGCGGAAAAGCAAAAGCTGATGCCAGATCTGCTGGGAGCTGCCTGGCCTCCATGCCCAGCCGTGTCCATGCATGTCCGCGGCTGCTGGGCAGAGCCAGCTGCCCCTGCCAAACTCAGAAGAAGGCAGAGCTTCCCCTCTGAAGGGTAGGAGCCAGCCATCAGAAGCTGAGGCCGGCGGGACAAGGGCCCGTTGTCAGTGTGGAAGCAGGACACACGACTCTCCCGCCTGCAGAGGGGGCAGATGCCCAAGAAGGCCCAGACCCCTCAGGCGTGGGGCTAAGTGAGGGCCACCCTGCCTGCCCTCGGAGTCCAAGCACCTGGGTTGAGGCCACTGTGCTCGGGAGGCAGACCCTTAGGGGAGGGGACAGCAAGAAGCACCCAGAGAAGGCTGAAGGGTCACAGCATGTGTCACCGGGGACTATGTACCACTGTCAGTTCCCACGGGGACCGTAAGGTCCATGATCACAGGGGCTGTGTTCTTTTATGCCCCTTGCTGGCTCCATCAACACGTGGGGAGGAGTGTGGGGTGGAGAATGCCCGAGGCCCCCTCTGTGAAGGGAGCTGAGCCAGGGCACAGGGATGGGAAGCTCCCTGCCCCTCGTCACTTACTTGCAGATATATCTGAGCAGGTTGTAATTGGCCAGGGGAAGGCTGCTCACTTGTTTAGCCAACTCCAGAGTCCCCTTGGGATTGAAAGAAAAAACAGCATTTCAAAGGCCAGCAGTGAGATTCCAGGTCCTTCTGCTGGAGGGAGGGTTGGGAGGGGGGCAGGAATCGGAGTCCAGACCTCCAGCCAGGTCCCAGAAGGTACCACCACCTCCATCTCCCTCTGAGGAATGGCGAAGCCAGCCTTGGGGAAGACCTACTTTTGGGGAACTGGTGTGAAGGGTATGCCTCTGCAGGGCTAAGGAGGAACGTCAGGGCCACGGCTCAGCACACTTACGGAGGCACAAGTATTTGCCAGGTAAAGACTCCTCATCTCCCACAGGGCCAGGAGGTCGGCAAATAGTCCTTCCCCACCCAAAGCCAGCTTAGGGCTGCAGGCAGGCACTGCAGCAGACGGGGAGGGTAGGTGTGGGAGCCCTCTGTCCTGGAAGCCATCTCAAATTCTTTTGTTAGGAGGCAGGATATAAACAGATGAAAGGTCTGGTGGTTTCTGAACCCTGTGGCTGGCCTGGGTAGCATAGCAGGAGTCCCTACCGTGTGGGGGCCCACACCTGGGCCCCAGGCACCCAGAACCATGACTGGAACTCGGCCTGCATTAGGAGGTCGCTGCCCCTCCCGGAGACTGAGGCCTGCACACAAAGAGGACCCTACACAGACGGGGCGCTCCAGCCACCCCTCACCGGCGTGCACAGAGCAGGGCGCTCGGGGCCCCCTTCGCAGAGCAGGAGATTCAAGGCCTCCCACCTTACAGAGCAGGCTGGAGGCCACGATCTATTGGCCACAAAAGTCACCAAACGTCTGTCTGTGCCGCGCTCCAAACACCCGCCTCCCAGCAGGCCCGCCTCCCAGGATGGGTCCCCAGGAGCCACTAACCTCCCCCTCGTCCTTGGTGAGCAGCTGGGCACAGCTGAGGAAGTCCTCATACCTGGCGAAGGGGACCACGGGCTCAGGGAGCTCCCGCAGGTAGAGCTTCAACAGGGAGGCCACCGTGTGCACGTCTGTTGTGCTGTGGGCAGGGGGACATGCATGAGGCCTGGGACACCAGGGAACCCCAGAAGTGGCCAGCACCTTGGGCCACTCCCCCAGGGGCAGCCTCTACTCTCACATCCACATGTGTGCTCACGTGTGCACAGTTAGCCAAGGAACTGGAGAGTGAAGGGTCCCCTTCTGCTGGCCTGGTGGTCACCCTGGGGTCCTCTGGAGGGCAACGTGAGAACAGCTCTGCTCCCAGAGGGGGTGCCTGATGGGGAGACCGAGCTTGCTCCCCCCACCCCCAGACTGGCTCACCAACAGAAGGGGTGGGGCCACGTCAAAGCTACCTGCCATGCTGGCCTGCTGAGCTCCTGGAAAGAGCAGGCATCCCTGGGCACTGGCCATTAGGGGCCAGGCAGGTCAGAGGTCAGGCCCTTTCCCTCGGCCTCGAGGTTCCTATTCACATTATAGAAGCCTGGGCTTCTACGTTCATCACACTGTTTTCAACACCCCAGTGCCCTGCCTGTCCACTCGGAAGCCTCAGTCTCCTGCACCCCAGCTTGGAGCTTCCCAGGCTGGTTTGCCCCCAAAGGAGGGCAGCAACCCTTGGCCTATTGGCCTCTGGGTTCAGGTCCTGGTCTGTGGTCTTGGCACCTCTTCTAAGCTTGTCTTCCTGGATGGGCCTGGGCCTTAGGTATTTCATCTGCTTTTCTAGGGCCCTGGATTTATTTTTATTTATTTTTTTATTTTAATGATTTTTTTTATTATGTTAGTCACCANAGGGCCCTGGATTTAAACCCTGAGCCTGTATCTTCCTCATGGCACACACTCAGGAAAGATGAGCCTGGGGCCGAGAGAATGTGGCTGTGCCATTAAGGTGCCACCTGGCCCCGGCTGTCCACGGCTGGTCTCACTGAGTTAAGCCTTTTGGGTCCCTTCTGGCTATGGCATTTTGGATTCTGGGGATCTATATACCCATATATGCTTCAGACCCACATACCTCAGGCCTAGTGGCTCTCAGTCTGGTCTGGCCACGCAGTCCCTGTCTCTGCTCCCACTTACTTTCTCTAGCCAGGCATGCTGCTGCTCTATGCCTCCACTGCCTTCTCCTAGGCCCCCTCACCTCCTTTGCCAACACGCCCCACTTTCTGGGTGCTCACAGCCTCTGGGGAGCCCAGGCTTGAGCCCAGTGCCCCCTCTCCCCCAGCCCTGCGGGTTCAGTGCTGGCCACTGCAGGAGCTAGAGCCCCAGGAGGCTGGGGCGAGGGGCAGGAAGCAGGGAAGATCTGCAGGCTTTTCCGAGGAAGATCCGGACAGTAAAAGCACAGGAGTGTGGCCAAGGGTCTACTGATAGGTTTCCCCTTGGTGGGGGAGGTGAAAGGTTTTCTGTCCTGAGCAATGGACTCAGAGCAGCCCTTCCACGCTTCTGTTCTGCCAGCCTCGCTGGCTGGAGCTCCACCCTGCCTCCTCCTCCAGGCCCTCAGCTTTCAGTGCTCAGGGGGCCTGGGAGGCCAGGCCCTCAGCCAGTGCAGCAGCCCCAGTTCACAGCCCCCTGCCCCACAGGTCCCTGCAGCCAGTCCTTTCCAGATCCTCTGCCCCACCCTGGTTTAGGGAGCCTAGTCCAGCACCGACCGCCTTGCCTTCTTTCCTCCCTGCTTAGAAACACACTTCCCCTTCCTCTCCTTCCTTCCCTACTCATGGCAGAGCCTCTCCCTTTAAACAGTGGCTTAAGGCTTTTTCTTGGTACTTCTTGAACCCCCCTCACCACGCTCCGCTCCTACACACACCTGCCCTGAATCCAGGCACCCTACCCCAGCACCCAAGGAGAACGTTCTGCAGCCCACAGCTCTGTGGGGGCCCACCAGCCTAGGGCAGGTGCTGTCACCAGTCCCGCTCCCTCCCCCAGGATCAGGCTCACAGCTTGTGGTGGAAGGGGGCTGGGTGCGCAGGCAGGGAGGGCAGCCCGCAGGTCCAAATCAGCTTCTGCCCTTACTGTAGGTGCGGCTTGGAGAGAGGTGGCTAACCTGAGAGCCTTAGTTTCTCTGCCTGCTGGATAACGCTTCTGTTCCTTGGGCTCTTCAGTGAAGGTGACTCTCCACACACAGTGCAGCCCTGGACTCACGAAGCCCCAGTGATGGGTTAGGACAGACACTGGCTCCCCACCCTGATACCTGAGAGAATGGGGGGCTCCATCTTGCCACTGAAGGGGCCTGGGCTGGGTCACCCCAAGGAAGCAGAGCCGAGAAGGAGGCCCTGCAGGAGGCCTAGAGTCCCAAATGGAACCCGCAGAGGCCCTCCTTTCCCCTGCCTGGGGTGGGTCTGCAGGCACCTACCAGGGAGACAGCCTGCACAGACATGCGTGCACCTCGTCTGCGGAAGGATCCCTCCCTGAGAGGGGGCCCGGGGCTGCGGCAGTGATTTTGTGCCCTTGGGGATAGTGGCGAGGGTGGTACTAATTGAGCACATGTGCCGCTGTGAGGAGCCATGCCACCCACCCTGGTGCTGCCAGGCTTCGTGGATGCCAGCCCACCTCTGCGCCCTGGAGCTTGTGTCCTGGGAGGAGCCCCTGCTGCGGGGAATGGACAGGTGATCCCATCTCTGCTGCTCTCCCCCAGGAGCTCACCTGTCAAACAGTGGCTTCTCCCCACAGTCGAAGGAATCCTGCAGGTCCCTCACCAGGTTGGCCTGGCCGGGCATGCGGAAGAGCCCCTCCTCGGTGAGCCCACGCTCCCGGATGAAGTCCACACACTGCTCCACCAGCAGGGGGGCCAGCCGGGGGCCATACTTCCGCTCATGATGGACTGTGTCTTCCAGGCGCTGCCCAAAGATCCCTGAGCACAGAGAGGGGCTGGTCACACCCTCAGCTATCCAGCTCAGCAGTGGGGGAAGGGTGCTTGGGACAATGGGGGGCAGGAGGCACAGTCAGGGCAAAAGGGGCTCTTTCCTGAGGGGAGCAAATCCGAATCTGGGAGGGCACACACCAGACAGCTGGACCCTGGGCCACCTGGGACAGGGAGCAGGAGGGCAGAGCAGGCAGAGGCCTGTCCAGTGCTACAGAATTTGTCTAAGTCAGAGGAACCTTTAAAGGGCCCTCGGGACAGGCATTGTGCATTTTATTGATTGGTTTATTTATGCAACACTACCCTCCAAACAGGAGTGGCTTACATTTAAAAACCCAGGACTACGGCCCCCAAAAGATGCACCCTAGAGTGTTCTTAGCGGCACTCTTTGCAATCCCTCCAGATGGGGGACCACCTAATGCCCGTAAGCAGAATGAGCAAGTATGTCACTGTCTACTCATACTGTGCAGAACCAGACGGTGAAAAGAACAGATGGTGAACAGCTCACACGAGACAGATGACACACTGATGTGAAAACATACTCATGGCTCAGCACCACTGATCCTTAGGGAAATGCAAGTCATGCCACAGTGAGGTACCACCTCGCAGCCCATCAAACAAACAAACAAACAAACAAAACCCCCAGAAAGCAGCAAGTGTTGGCGAGGATGTGGAGAGACTGGAACCATTGTGGGCTGTTGAAGGGAATGAAAACGGTGCAGTCACTACGGAAAACAGGAGAATCACCACACGACCCAGCAATTCCACGTCCGGGTAAATAACCAAAGGAATCAAAAGCAAAGACTTGAACAGACATTAGTACATCCATGGTCGTCGTATAGTATTCACAGCTCAAAAGGCAGGGAGCACCTGGCTGGCTCAGCTGGCACAGTGCTCTTGATCTCAGGGTCATGAGTTCAAAGCCCCATGTTGGGCACAGACCTTGCTTAAAAAAAGCAAAGCAAAACAAAACAAAAACCAAAGGTAGAAACAACCCAAGTGTCCATCCACAGATAAATGGATAAAGTGTGGTACATACATACAATGGAGTATCATTCAGCCTTAAAAAGGAAACTCTGAGACACTACATACAATGTAGCTGAATCTCAAGGACATTATGTCAGTGAAATAAACCAGCCACAAAATGACAAATACTGTAGGATTTCACTTCTGTGAAGGACTTAAGAATAACAAATTCCTACAGACAGAAAGGAGAATGGTGGTGGCCGGGGGCTGGAGGATGGCGGGATGGAGAGCTACTGTCTAATGGGGATGGAGTTTCAGTTTTACAAGACGGAGCTCTGGAGCCTGATGATGTGACATTTGCTAATACTGCAAATATACTTAATGCCTCTGAGTTGTACACTTAAAAATGGCTAACATGGTAAATATTATCTGAGTTCTGTTTTACCAACAATTTTTAAAAGTTAAAAAAAAAAAGGGTGCCTGGCTGGCGCAGTCAGTTAAGGGTCCGACTATTTCGGCTCGGGTCTTGATCTCAGGGTCATGGGACTGAGCCCCATGTCAGGCTCTGAGCTCAGTGCAGTGTCTGCTTCAGACTCTTCCTGCTTCTCCCCTGCCCCTCCCTTCATGCATGCATGCATGCACCCTCTCACTCTCAAACAAATAAATTAAAAAAAAAAACACCCCAAAACTGAGCAGAATCCAGACCTAGAGTACACACTGCATGATTCCATCTGTGTAACGTGCAACACCAGATCAGGACACGGTTACCCTCGCGGGTCAGTGACTGGACGGGATCCAAGGGGCTTCTGGGGAGCTGGTAGTGCTGACTCTGGACCTGGGCACTGCTTACCCAGCTCTGTTCACTTTGAGAAAAATCATTAAACTGTACAGTTGTGATTTATACACTTTCTTGTATGCTACATTTCAATAACATTTGCAAAAACAAAAACAAAGAACAAAAAACAGGAAGAGATCCAAACCATTTAATAGAGGACAAGAAAGCAAGTAACAGCAGGAGAGAGGAAGAAGCAGAGGAACTCTAGACTGAGAAGACCTATGACAACTAAATACACAACTGGCTGAGAGGTTCCAGGCAGCCCAGGCAAAGAGTGGAAGCAGCTGGGGTCCATAAAGCTCTGTCTCTCTCTCACAGCGAGGGTAACAGGAGAAACACTTCTTGCAGCCCTAAGCTCTACAAGGACTTTCAAATGCCCAACATCTTCCATATGCATGTGCGATGCAGAGACCTTCCCCACAGGGTGGCTTTTGGGGTGTGCCAGAGGCATGATGCCGGAGCTCCATTCTGTCCAGGCATGTGGCTACCAAGCTCGAGATGGTGAGCCAGTGAGGTCAGAGTTCAATCTCCCCTTGTCACCGAGCAGTGGCAGGACTCCGGCACCAACTTAGCTCCCCCACATGGCGGCTAGTTTGAAACAAGAGACATCGGTCCCTAATACAGTGCCTGGCATAGAGCAGGACTCAGTCGTTTCCTTCTCCCCCTGCCTGACCCAAGGACAAAGCACACACAATCTGGGGCGTGAGACTTCTCCCTTCTAGAAAACGTGCCCATGTGAAGTGCACCCAGTGATGCCATCAGTGCTTTAGAAAGCAGTGTGTGCATGCAAGTGGACTTGTGTGCACGTCCGTGCACGAGTGTGCATGAGGACAGGGTGCTGACACAGCAAACACGTAGCGCTCACGGTGCTGGGTGCTGCTCTAAGCACTTTCCGGACATCAGCGCATACGGTTCTCACACAGCCTGACAACTGAGGGCCTATTACTGTGATCATCACTATCGGCACCATCCCCATTCTTCAGATGGACAAACCGAGAGGCAGGCGACTTTAAGAGCATGCCCAAATTCACTCAGCCCGGCAGGGTCAAGGTTCAAACCCACGCAGGCTGGCTCTGGGCCTAGAGAAAGTTCTAGGCCACACTGCTACTCCCCACCCACACTGGTGCCTGGATACCTGGATACTACCCACCCACCAGTCCTGCTTCCCCTATTTCTCTGGTCTTCCCCAGTGGTTCCCAAGGACATGGTCACTGGGCAGCAGGCAGAGGTAAGCAGGGACTACAATATGACACGAAAGGAAAAGCTGTCAGCCTTCTGGGACTCGGAGGGGAGAGCCCAGTGGCCCTGCCCACACAGGTGGGGCCTTATGGGCAGTCAATAGCGTCGAACACAGGGGCTGAGGCTGCCATGAGACTGGCATGGTGGCTGCCTGGGGCAGCTCTGAAGAGCCTGAAAGAGGCGTCCCCAGGGCCCACCACTAACAGCGTCCTGGCCTCTCTGTCCAGCCCGAGAGCTGCCTGGGCTGGTCCAGGGACACAAAGCCACTGTTCCCTGTCACCTCACTCAGGGCTCAATCACCTATGCTCAACAATGGGCCGCGTGGGGCCAAACGCGCTTGTTCAGCTAGTGTGATGTGTGAACCATCTTAATATTATTCAAAATCGTAGGATGTTAGGGGCGCCTGGGTGGCGCAGTCGTTGGGTGTCTGCCTTCGGCTCAGGGTGTGATCCCAGAGTCCTGGGATCGAGCACCGCATCAGGCTCCTCCGCTGGGAGCCTGGTTCTCTCTCTCCCACTCTCCCTGCCTGTGTTCCCTCTCTCACTGGCTGTCTCTCTGTCAAATAAATAAATAAAATCTTAAAAAAAAAATCATGGGATTTTATATAAAAACCTGGATTTCCAGCTTCTTTTGAAAAAAAGCCACAGATCTGGAGGCACTAGGCTGGAATTCCCAAATAGCAACACTGGCAGCGTCCAACGGCATCTGTGCCCATGATAGCCCATCGCCTGCCACCTCTCCCCAGGCCTCACCATGCCCTATTGCCTCACACCCAGCCCAAACTCCACTCATGTGGCTCTGACAGGTATTCACCCCCTTTTACTTTGACCTCCATGGCACAGACATCCCCCAGGGGTGCTGCGGTCAGGATGAAGTAGGAGGGGGTCCTGATTCACAGGAGGTAGAAATGGGAAACCATGCCTGTCACGACCTGAGGCATTTGCTAGGACTTCACATGAGCGGGCAAAGGACATACAGGGGGAACTGCTCACGAATAGAGGGTCCCCAAAAGGGGAGGGGACTAGCCTGGCAGTGCACCCTCAGTGCCTGCCTCCCTCCCCACTCATGCACACGTCCCTTTCTTGTCAGCTCTGCCCACTCCTCGAGTGCCCTAAACGCCTCTGCTTTCCTGCTGCCCGGCCCACGCACAGACCTCTGCCTGGAGCTCCTCTTCGGTCTGTGCAAATCTTCTATCAGCCCTTGGGAACAGCTCAGATGCCCCTGCTCCGTGAGAGGTGAGCCCTGAACGCTCCCCTCTGCCTGCGTCCTCACTGGGAGCCACCCTCTCTGCCATTCCCAGCTAGTGCTAGCCTGGGAGCAGAGGTCAAGGGGCACCGAGTGACAGTGACAGAGTTCATGCACTCACCTCCCCACCCTGGGCTCACAGGTCACTGAAGGCCACAGTCAGGGAAGAGACACAGGAGAGGAATTCTAAAACTCCCTCCAGAGATCCACAAACCTCCTCTAGGCTCAAGCCCCTCCTGCTCTCCCACCTCCTGTCCCCAGGACATCCGCCATCCTTCTGTCTGTCCGTCTGTCCATGCACCTTTCTATCCCCCGCACTTGTGCCTCGGCCTGCTCTAGGTCGTGGACGGCCTCAGCGCCACCTAGGGCCGGAGACATGCAAATCCTACTGGGGCCTAGTCAGCGGAACGCCCCCTGCGGCCTCCTTCCTCCCCACCCAGGAGAAGATGCAACATGGCAGGCAGCCCAGGCCCTGCCCACACCTCCCCCTGGGGTGCAGACCGGGGCCAGAGAGAGGGCAACCGCTTCAGAGCCAGCCCCCATCTCTGAGGGCCCCCCTCAACCTCAGCACAGCCAGGGCCTGCCCATGAGCCCTTCCTCACCACTTACCCCGCCCTCCTAGACGGGGCGGGGAGCCAGGGACGGGAAGTCCAGGGGGCCCAGGGCGCTTCCAAATAGAGGCGATTTTGGGGA
>NC_048223.1:88980705-89032883 GCF_002007445.2 Ailuropoda melanoleuca
GGGCCTCGGGAAGGGCTCCGGTGCCGGAGTCTCACCCGCTTTCCCCGAGTGCGCGAGGATACTCCGGGGTAATGAATGCCAGCGGCAGCTCCCAGCCAGGGTCCCTTCCTGCGGGGGCACGAGGACTCGCTCTAGCAGCCCCCGTTCCCCGCAGGCTGGGAGGCAGGGGCTCCAGGTGGGGCAGCGGAGGCCCAGGACGCTCAGGTAATTCATCTGGGTCACCCAAAGGTGGGGGGGGGGATGCCGAGCTCGGATCTACAGCTGGGCTCCTAGCTTCAGAGCTGGTGCTTGGGACTTCAAGTCGGGTGTCTTGTGCAGCCCTGAGAGCTGAGTATCAGTGTCCCCATTTTACAGACGTGGCTGCTAAAGCCTAGAGCAGTTATATAATTTGCCTGAGGTCACACAGCTAGGAAGTGGACAGACCGTCCCTCCAGACCTAAATTACCTTTCTGCAGAGATGCGTTCTTTCCGGGGCAGGATGCTGTCCCAGTGAAATGAGCCCATGATCCCACACTCAAAGTCTCAAGAGTGGGATGGATAGCAGCCTCAGGGAAAAACCAGGAGGGTACGTGTAAAGCAAAGCAGAGCTGGGGGCTTTGCAACACCAGGCAGGAGGAAGAGAGGTCCACAGGAGCCTGGGGGCAGAATTCTGTAAGGGAGGGGCTTAGGGGAGCCCTGCGGCTGGAAGGGGTGGGGGGCTTATCCCAAAGCTGAGTGTGTGGGGCAGGGCCCCTCTTCTTGCTCTACTAAGCAGGGCTGGGGCTAGCATGAGGAAATATGAGGCACTTACCGCAGGCGCAGAATTTAAGGAGGTGTCAAAAACTTAGTAAGATAAACATTCTATTGCAATATTTTTAAAAATACAAATAAATGCAAAAAAAAATCCATGATGAATGAGTTATCAGAATTTTAAGTAGTGACAGGCTCCAACCCTGCTCTTGCACAGATTTCACGAGTGCCTCACCCTAACCCCACGGATCCTGTCTTTATTTAAAATGTTGATATTTATCGTGGGTGTTGTAGGCTAAACAATGATCCCCCCTAAAATGTCCACAACCTAATCCCTGGGACCTGTGACTGTGTTACCTTACCTAATAAAAGGTACTGGGTGGACATGACTGAACTAAGGATGGAGATCATACTGGGTCATCCAGGTCGGCTTCAGAGAAGGGAGGCAGAGGGAAGTGTGACTACAGAAGAGGTAGTGACGTAAGGAGTGAAGCGGGGACCTCAGTGATGGGGCCACCACCAGGGAAGGTGGGCAGCGTCTAGAAGGTGCAGAGGCAAGGAACAGGGGTCTCCCAAGAGCCCCCAGAAGGAACAGACCCTGCCAACACCTTGATTTTAGCTCTGTAAGACTCAGTTCTGACTTCTGACCTCCAGAACTGTGCGAAGATAAATTTCTGTTGTGGCAATCTGTCGAGCAGCAATAAGAAACTAACATAATGGACTTTTTGCACTAATTTTCATTTAAAAAATATTACCAAAAAAATTACAATAAAACGTTTATCTTGATTACTGAGTTTTTTGGTGCCCACTTCAATCCTGAGGCTCCCTGGTCCCGGCCGGGAGGCTAGTGTGGGGGTGGGAGCTGACGTCCTCCTTAGCCCTGGGCTGTGGGGAAGGGTTCAGTGCACTCCCTTCCCAGAGTTCACCAATACAGGAAGGGAGGAAGGGAATTTCATGATGCCAGTGAGGGCCACAAGGCCAGGAATGCCCTGCCCTACACCTGCCAGAAAAACCTGGAGCTCCCACGGCCCAGGGACCCCCTGGGTCTGAGCAGCCCTGTCCACCTTAAAGAGAAGGGCCCAAGGGCTCAGTTGAAGGCACCTACTCTGGGAGCAGGGGGACCCTCCCAGGGGACACGTGGGCTCTGGGGCTGACTTGCTTTCTCCTCCTGAGCTTCGGTTCTCGCATCTGTGGGAGGTACTTGTTTGAGAGGGCAGACCCTCAGCTTCTCAGCTTCCTGGCCCGGCCCCAAGAGGACCATTTTACGACTATCTCTGAATACCCACCCCTACCAGGCCCCACAACTAAAAATCTGCACCCCCGCCCCCGTCATGGGATGGGTGTCATCCTGGCCAGGGCATAAACTAGAGCTCATATGGCAGTGCCCATTGGAGTCCAGAGCCTTCTACAGGGAGGGCACCTGCCCACTTCCATCTGTCTGGGGAATTGGGGGGGGGTAGTAGAGAGGATTCTGGCAGGTCTAACTTGACCACATGGGCTGTGCTAGGCAGTGGCTGCTGGTCTGTGAGTGGGACAGTTACTGTGTTACCAGAGAGCGCCAAGCCCCAGACTCCCGCATCCAGCTGCCCAGGCAGCCCTGTCCTGGCTGAATGACAAACAGACCCCTCAAACTCAAATGTGTCCAAATGGAACTGCTGTCTTGCCCTATCCTCCCAAACATGCTGAGTCTCCTCCTCTTGGTTAACGACAGCTCTGTCCCCAAGGACCCTCAGTAGGACCTCTCAGAGCCCACCTGCCAGCCCCCCGATGGCTCTCTCACACCCCCATCCAGGGCTTGTTGGTCCTACTTTCAAAACAGACTCAAAGCGGTTACTTTCACTGCCACCCACCGGAGCGAAAGCACACTTGGCTCTTGCCTGGAGAAGCCTGAATATCTGTGTCCTGGCTTTGCCTCGTCATTGTCCCTGGGGAGGGGTCAGCAGTCAGAATGGCCCTTTTCAGCCGTAGATCAAATGCCATCATTCCTCAGCCCAAAGCCCTCCAAAGCCCCCCCCTCCACACCCGCCTCCACTTGGAAGGAGAGCCTAAGTGCCTTGAACAGGGCGCAGGAGGCCTGGGCAGCAGGCTCCTTCCCACCTGCCCTGTCCCTCGCCTGAGCCTACCTGCGTCCATGAGGGTTCAATATCACATCAGACGTGCTCTGCTGGTTGCCTCCACCAGACCTCCCAATGCTCTTTGAATGTCCTGCCCTCATCACTGTATTTAAAACCGCTGTTTGCATTTCTTTTGATAGCACTCACCACCTTCTAAAACACAGGTTTACAGAATGTGGGCCCCAGACCAGCAACACCAGAGGCACCTACGAGCTTGTTCAAAATACAAATTCTCGGGTGCCACGTGAGCTGGAAGCCTGCGGTGGCGGGTGGCGGGGGCGGGGGGGAGCCAGCCGTCTATTCTCACAGGCCTTCGTCCAGGTGACTCTGAGGCTAGCGAACACTTGAGAACCACTGCTCTGGGCCTCCTGATTTACTTTCCTGCTTAGTGGCCGCCTGGGGAGTGGGGTAGAAGCTCCCTCTGATCTCTCTTGCCCTACCTCGTCCCGGCCTGCAGAGGGCAGATGTTGTGTTTGCTCAATGAGTCAGGGCTACTTAGTACTGAGAGTGCACCTGGGTGACTCAGTCCTTTAAGTGTCTGCCTTCGGTTCAGGTCATGATCCCAGAATCCTGGGATCGAACTCTGCATCAGGCTCCCTGCTGAGTGGGGAGCCTGCTTCTCCCTCTACCTGCTGCTCCCCCTGCTTGTGCTCTCTCTCTCTCTCTCTCCGTCAAATAAACAAAATGTTAAAAAAAAAAAAAGAAATCCACTGTTATTAAAAAATAGAGTGCTGAGCATTTTGCATAGATCTTCTCTCTTAATTCCCATGACAATCCTTCAGAGAAAATACTCTTCTTCCCATTTTGCAGAAAAAGACACAGAGTAGGTTAACTGGCATACCCAGGGTCACAAAAGCAAAGGGCAGAGCCAGATCACATGAGACCACAGCCCAGTGCTGAAATCTGTGCTCACTCTGCCTCCTCTCACCCATCAGTGCAACTGGTGTCGCCAAGCACCTTCCTGTGCACACCAGACCCACCTCTGAGGGCTTGCAGTCCTCTCCAGATACCCATGCAAGCACCTGCTAGATGCCAGGCAGCCCTGGCTACTCTGTGGGTCCGTCCTCTCTCCTCTCACAGCAAGCCGGCTAGGAGCTGCTGCCTCTGTTCCTAGAGCTGGGCCCAGAAGTCCAGAGATCTACAGGAAAGCGTTACCCTCTTCACAAGATCAAGTTTTCTGATCCATGAACATGGGATGTCTTTCCATTTATTTAGGTCTGTTTCAGTTTCTTTCAACAATGTTTTGTCACTTTCAGGGTAGTAAGTTTTATACTTCTTGTGTTACTTAGTATTCTCTTTTTTTTAAAAGATTTTATCTATTTGAGAGAGCAAAAGAGTAAGAGTGAGAGAGAGAGAGAGAGAGAGGGAGAGTGCACATGAGCAGGGTGAAGGGCAGAGGGAGCAGACTCCCTGCTGAGCAGGGAGGCTGATGCAGGACTCTATCCCAGGACCCCAAGATCATGAACTGAGGCAAAGGCAGACACTTAACTGACTGAGCCACCCAGGCGCCCACTTAGTATTCTCTTCTTTGGGATACTACTGTAAATAAGTTGTCTTAATTTCATTTTCAGTTTGCTCATTACCCCTGAACAAATATACAATTGATTTGTGTGTACTGACTGACTTTATATCCGGCAGTCTTGAAATTTTTTATGACTTCTTATTGTTTTCTAGTGGATTTCTTAAGATTTTCTGTACATGAGATCATGTTATCTGTAAATACGAGATACATTTACTTCTTTCTTCCTTTCTAATCTGGATGTATTTTATGTCATTTTCTTGTCTAATTGTTCTGGCTAGAACTCCAGTACAGTGCTGAATAGAAGTGAGAAAAGTGAGAATCCATATCTTCCTCTTCCTGATCTCAGAGCAGAAGGATCCACTCTTCCTCCATAAGTATGATGTTGCCTGTGGGTTTTTTGTCAATACTCTTTATCAAGTTGAGGAAGTTCCTTTCTATCCCTATCCCTAGGCCCCTCTATGTTTTTATCATGAGAGGGTGTCAGAATTTATTAAATGCTTTTTCTGAGTCTACTGAGTTGAACATGTGGTTTTTGTCTTTTCTTCTATTGATGTATTACAGTTGTTGATTTTCAGGTGTTAAACCACCCTTGCATTCCTGGGGTAAATCTCCTTTGCTCACGGTGTACGATCCTTGCATATATTGCTGGATTCGATTTGTAAGCATTTTGTCGAGGAACTTTGCATCTAGATCCACAAGATTATTGGTGCTCCAGTAATACTTCTCTCCCTGTGCTGTACCATCAACCTTTCACATTGGTGTTTTATCTTCTAACTTGAAAAAACAAAACAATAACAACAAAGCAAACCTCTTTTTACCTGCCTTCCCCTCCAACTACTGTTCCATTTCTCTTTCCCTTTACAGCAAACATCTTGAAACAATTGGTTATCCTCACACTCCAAGTCCCCTCCTCTTATCCCTTCTCACAAACCCACGATTCTCAGGCTTTATCGCCAGCACTCCACCAGAACCACAGGTGCCCAAGTCAGTGGGGAACTGTGCTCAGTGTCCATTCTCTTCTGGTTGATCTGTCGACAGTGCATGTTGTCACTGCTCCTTCTTCCCTAGACGTTCTCTTCATTTGGCTCTGGATCCCCAACTCCCTCCTGGCTCCTCTCCTTTACTTCTGAGCCCCCTCTCCTGGCTCCTCCTCAGCCCCTGACATCTCACCTGGGAGCAGCTCAGGGCTCAGTCCTCATCCTCTGCTGTCCCTACACTTGCTCCATGGTGTCTCGTCCAGCCTCATGGCTTCAAATCCCATCTGTGTGGCAAAAGCCTCTAAATTCTCTCTCCAATCCAGTCCTCTCTCCAATTCTCTCGACTGTAATGTTTAACTGCCTGCTGGACATTTAAATTTCAGTCTTTAACAGGTATCTCAGATTAAGCCCCAGTGTGATCTCTCAATCTTCATTCCAAACACTGCACTTCCTGTGGTCTTTCTCATCTCAGTTAATGGCTAATCTATCCTTCCAGTTGCCTAGATCAAAACGCCTTGGGATTACCCTTGCCTTTACTCTTTCTCGTATACCTTTCTTCCTTTCCAGCAGGGAAATAGTACTACTTTTACCTTAAAATATATCAAGAATTCAATTACCTCTCATCACCAGTACCATCCAGGACCAAGCTGCTATCATCTCTCACTGGCATTATTGAATAAGGAACTCCTAACTGATTTCCCTGTTTCTGTCCTTGCCTTGTTTGACCTATTCTCAACACGTGGCCAAAGGGATCCTGTTAGAACCCAAGTCAGGCTCCGCCATTCTTTGTTCAAAACCCACCCATGGCACCAAGGTACTCAGGAAAAGTCCGTGTCACCATGACAAGGCTCTACTGATTTATTCCCCATTGCCTCTCTGACCCGTTTCCTGCTCTCTTCCTCTCCGCGGACTCTGCTCCGGGCACACTGGCTTCCTTGTTGCTCTTCCAACATGGACACTGCTGCCTCTGCTTTCAAAACTCTCTGCCCAAATATGCGTGTACTTCACCCTTTCATCTTACTCAAAGGTCATGAAACTCTGTCCCCCATCATTCTTGCTTGCTCTCCCCACCTCATCTTTCTCCACTGAGCTCACTGTCATCTAAACTGCAACGGGCTTCCTTATCGTTCTTGTTCCCTGGTTTCTCTTCTAGAATGGGCACTTCATGAGGGAGGGCAGGGACCTTGTTTGTCCTGCTCACTGCCGTATCCCCAGCCCCTAGAACACATTCCCAAGTGAATGAATGACTGGCGGAATGAATGAATGAATGAATGCCCAGACAAGAGGTACCACAGTCAGGGCCACCTCAGGGCAGGCCATCAGCGGTAACAGGCTCCACTGACCCTGTGTGTCTACCCCCGCGTTTTCTCTGTGGGGACAGCCGGCTCTCCCCTGACTGCAGCAGGCACACTGCCCATTCCCGTCTGTCAGAGGTGGCCCACTCTTGGCCAGAACAAACATGCTTGAAAGGGCTCACGGACTCCGTGATTAACAGTGAAAGAAGCCTCCTTTCTAAGCCTCCTTTCCAGGGGAAGCCAGGCTAATAACAGCTTTGCCAGGAAAGCTGCTGAGGCTGACCGCGCCCACCTGCGAGTGCCCACGGCTTGCCCAGACATGTCTGCCATCGCTAACCCCTGGGATTTCTGTGTTTCCTCTACGCTTCGGGTAGAAAGCAGATAAGCGCCTTTGATGATGGTTCCTGTTTTAATTCTTACACTTTCTTCAGCACGCAGCCTGAGAAATTTGATAAACGCTGGGGGGGGGGCAGAGGGAGGGATGGATCTGGGTTCTACGTGGGACTCTGCAAAGAGTCCCAGTTGTGTGGAAGCACAGAGGAGGAGTGGGGGGAAGGAGGGGGTGAGAGAAAGACAGAGAGAGACATAGACTTGTGGCCGGAAGCCGGCTCCCTGTGTAGACTGGCTGTGCCAGCATCCTGCGCGGTCTGAGTCAAAGCACGGCGGCGTCTGGGCTCACAACACCTGCCTTTGTTTCTCAACTTTGCTCCCTGATGGGCTGGGTTATCTTGGGCAAATTACGTAGCCTCTTCGGCCTTTAGTTTCTCTCTCTTTTTTAAAATATATTTTATATATTGAAATATGTGTACATCCAGAAACGTACTTAAGGCATACGTGTACAGATTACACATTATTGTAAAATGAATGCCTGTGTAACTAGGACCACGATCCTGGCTTTTATGGCATTCATTTCTCGGTCTTTCTTTCTGGAGCCTCATGACCTATCCCCAAATAATAGTTTCCTTCTGCCCTATTTTTCAACTTTATAGAAATGGAATCATACCTACAGCATGCTACTGGGCCTCCCTAGTCCCTCGATATGTTTTTAAGATTCATGCATGTTGCCAGGTGGAGCTGTAGTTAATTCTTTCTCATTGCTGTAGGGTTTCTGCTGCGAGAACAAACCATCTTTAGTTATCCAGTGTGTTAGCGTCAGGCCATCGTGGGTAAGGCTACTGGGAACACGTGACGTGTATACGTCACGTGCACTTTTTTATTTTATTTTTTTTGGAGAGAGAGAGGAAGAGAGAGAGAGAGCGCAGGTGGGGAGAGGAGCAGAGGGAGAGAGAGAATCTCAAGCAGACTCCACACTAAGTGCAGAGCTGGATGTGGGGCTTGATCTCACGACCCTGAGATCAGGACCTGAGCCAAAGTCCAGAGTCGGACCCTTAACTGACCGCGCCCGCCGGGCGCCCCTGTGTGTGCAGATTTCCAACCGGGAGGAGTGTAGCAGCGGAGCTGCTGGGGCCTAGGTGTGCGTAGCATCGACTGTCGCAGATGCTGCAGGTTTCCCCAGTAGGCCGCGCAGGCGCCTGGAGCTCTCTGTCCTCGTCACCCCTGGGAACCACCCACCTTCTTCGCGGAGTCTTTCTGGCGGGTGTAGTGCTTTCACGCACACCTGCCTGATCACTAGTGAGGCCGAGAGCCACTGCCTGTGCTCTCTGGTCACGAGCGCCTCTGTTCTGGTGTAGGGCCGGTTCTGGTCCCCTGCCCGAGCTGCTGCTGGCGTCTGTCCCTGCGTTACTAACGTGCAGGAGTTGAAGGAGGAAGCCGTCCGATGGTCGCGTGCGCGGCAACACCCTCTCCCACCCTGTAAGCTTGTCTTGTCATTTTCCTAATCTGCTTTTTAAGAACAGACCGCTCTTCATTCTGTGGAGGACAATTCATCAACCTTTTCCTACAAGATTAAGGACTTTCGGGACTCCTGCAAACAATGTCTCTCTGCCCCAAGGTCACGAGGATGTTCTTTCCCCGGCGTTCAAAGGCAGCGCCTGTCATAATCAAGGTCCAGCTGCACGAGGGTCTGTCTCTGGGCTCTACTTCGTTCCGTGGGTTCGGTTTCAACCACCCTGCACTGAAGGAAGTCTGCGGAGGCTGCAGAAATCCCTGGGTGGGCTTGGGTCTGGGGTCAGAGTTGCTGCAGTCATCAGGGGCAGGGAGGCCGTGGCTAACAGCGTGCGGCTATTTATGACGCGCAGGAGAGCACCTGACTTTGGAAGTTCTATCGACTCTTCTCCGTGAGGACTCCTGGCTCCAGGAAAGGCGGTCGGGCAGGCCCAGCCAGCGATGGCAGAGGAGAGATGGCGAGGCGAGGCGTGAGGAAGGGGCTCGGCCTATAGGGCACCCAGGGTCTGGAGATGGGCTCCGAGCCCCGCAGGGGAGCTTCTGCCCCCACCTGTACACCACTCAGACACTGTGTACGGGAGAGAGGACATCCACGGCTCGGATGGTCACAGGCCAGCAGCTCCTGGTCCCCACACTCAGCAGGGAGTTTGGTGGCCCTAGCCTGGCCAGCACGGCGACCCCTTCTAAAAGCTCTTTCCTTTTTTTTTTTTTTTTTTTTTTTTTTTAAAGATTTTATTTATTTATTTGACAGAGATAGAGACAGCCAGCGAAAGAGGGAACACAAGCAGGGGGAGTGGGAGAGGAAGAAGCAGGCTCACAGCAGAGGAGCCTGATGTGGGGCTCGATCCCATAACGCCGGGATCACGCCCTGAGCCGAAGGCAGACGCCTAACCGCTGTGCCACCCAGGCGCCCCCTAAAAGCTCTTTCCTGATGACTGCAGAGGGACACTAACTTACAGCGACAGCAACCGCATGGCCGGGGGCCATCCTTCCTTGCTCTCGCACCCCAGGTCCCTCAACAAAGCCTGGAGGCCCCTCTGCAGAACACACCTGCTGCTTGCCTCTCTTCACTGTCTCCTCCACTCCCATGCCAGCCTGGGCCCCTGTCACCCAGGTCTGAGGGCTGTCTCAGCCTGCTGCGTCCACGCTTGTCTCTCGATGCTCCACCCCTCATGTGGCGGCCAGAGGACCCTTTATAAATCTGAGTCAGGTCGTGTCTGTCTCCTGCTCAGAGCCCTCCTTGGCACCCCATTGATTTAGCACAGAATCTGAGATCCCCACCATGTCCCCAAGGCCTCGGTGACCTCTCGTGCCCCACATCCTTCACTCTCCAGTCCTACTTCCTCAGACCCACTGCCCTTCCTGAGTCCCTCTGTTCATATCACTCATTCCTACCTCAGGGCCTTTGCACTGGCTGCCTCCTCCGCCTGAATGCTCCTCACGCAGCTCTCCTGGCCACCTCATCGAGCTGGCTGGGCTACAGCATCTAACACAGCATCCCTCGTCCTCCTACTGAGCTTTACTTCATTACATCTCTCTCTACTCAACGTGATGTGGCACCTTTACTTGCCTGTCGTCTGTCTCCCGCTGAACAATGGATGGGGGGGCACAGGGGAGGAATCCTCTATTTTGTCTGTCACTGAATTCCTAGTGCCTGGAATACGACTGGGTACGTCTCAGACACCCAATAAGTGTTCTTAATCAAGGTGGAAGCCACTGCTGTCAGATCAGGACCGGCGAGCAGGCTGTGTGGGCAGCGCAGGGGCCCCATGTGGCTGCAGTGGGAAGGACCCCGGGCCTAGTGCACCCACCTCACGACCGCCTACTGCCCAGCAGGGCTCTGGGTGCACGCCCCTGCCTCAGGATTCTTCTTGGAGGAGGGCACGTTTTGAAGAGTGGCCCCAAGGCCCCCTGCCGCCGCCTCCCTGGCGCTTGGGAGGCGTGACTCTTGGGGGCTGGCAGCACACGAGGCCGGCAGGGCCGCCTGCCGTAGCCAGTGAGCCCCGAGCGAGAGGGGTCCTGCAGGCGCAGGGCGGCGTGGGGGGCCTGATTACCTGAAGGCAAGGGTTCTAGAGGGTGAGTATGCGGTCTATGGGCAGTACCTCCGCCACGGGGGACCCAGATGACCCGGCGGATGGCCTGCACCCAGTCCTCCATGTCGCGCTGGGAGCTGGCCAGGAGCAGGAGCGCCTCGGGGCTGGCCGGCACCTTCTCCCGCTCCCCGGCACCACCTGCAAGACAGGAGACACAGGCTTACTGCAAGGACCCGTGTGACAGCAACCAGACGGCGGATGCTCATCCCACAGCACTCCCCCCCCCCGCCCCCCGCACCAGGGAGCCTCTTCTTCAGGGCGGTGGGAGGAGGCCGCCTCTCCCAAACCAGGCCGCAATGGCCAGGCTTCTGCTTCTGTTTTGGCAGCAACCCCGCCCCCCCTCCCCGGGCCCACCTACCCCTTTCACACTTCCTGGGGCCCTTCCAGGTTTCAGTGTTGTCCTTTGGTCTTTGCTGCATTTCCACATCAATAAGGAAATCATCAGAGCCCCCTGGCTGGGAGAGGTACAGAACCCGGAGTAGCCTCACTCTATATTTCGTTTTAAATCAGCTCTCGGCCTCCTAGGCACACAGTGCAACATCACTATATGCTTTTAACTTAGGCTCTGACATTACAGCCTGAGGATGAGACCTGATTGTCCGTAAGCAGTAACCTTACCGAGGCTTGCCAGGACACCAGCATGGAGCAAATGCTCCAGAATTCTCCACCTGCGCCTGCTCACAGCGAGACAGTGGATCGTTACGTCAAGGCAGAAGGTGGGAAAGCTCAGACCGATGCTCATTAAGTGACTTTTTCCCTAAGTAGCTCCAGTGGTTCTTACATTTTCATGTGTAAGTGAACGGATCTTGGATGTACACAAAACCCAGTTCCACTGAGCTTTACAGGTGATTTAAGGGTGTTCAAGAATGATCTCGTCCGTCGTTGTTCGTCCCCAACATCCTGCAATACCTATCTCCCCCATGTGCTTGCTCCCGGCCGCAGAGCCCTAAGCAGGACTGTCCACACTGGCTGTGAGTCCCCGAGACCCGGGTTCTCAAGGGGCTGGGACAGCAGTGAGGGAGAACTGTGAGACCCAGGACACCCCCTGCTAGAACCCACAGCCCCGGGACGGAGACCAGACGGGAGCAAGTGCTTCCCGAGTACTTGGTTCCTGCCTGGGGCTCTTCTAGAAGCTGCAGACGCTTAAGGGGGCAAAACTGACAGACACACTAGCCCTCCTAGGATTCTTTCCTCTCCACAAAGACGCTGTGGAAGGAGGTACTACTACTTTCTGCATTTTTAGACAAGGAAGGGGAGCCACAGAGCGATTACGGACCTTGCTTGAACCCACACAGCCACTTCGTGGAGCCTGGGATTCCAAGTCCCCCGCTCTAGGCTCTGACCCACCCCATGCTCGTCACCCCTCACGGACAAGGCAGTCTGCAGGGGCCGGTCTAATGCGGTCCCGCCAAAGCCCCCAAGGACCAGGAAGCGGAGGAGAGTGCTCTGAGAGCCAGAGCACGGGTGGGGTGTGGCCTCACTGCGGGGGGGCACCGAGCAGGGCTGGCCTGGAGAGGCCTGTGTGGCCCGACGCTCAGGAGGGTGGCCAGCAAGGAGACAAACTTGCTGGGACCCCAGGATGCCTTCTGCACACCCAAGCCCCATCCCCGCAGGGCAGCAGGGCTGTGGAGGGGGAGGGGAGGGGAGCCAGGGGCGGAGACAGCAGAGCCGGAGGCCAGAGAGGCGGCACCCATGGCTCGGTGGACTCCTGCGGTCATTCCCGGGGTGTGGGCGCTGCCACTGAGGCAGGGAAAGCGGGGAGAGGAAGCTTCCAGATACCACCAGGAAGCTTCTCTACCTACGCTTCTCTGAACCAGTGTCTCAGGATGACTCAGAAGAAAGAGATCTAGGACTCCAGGAATTTGTTGTAGTTACTTGCTTGTCCTAAATACTCACTTTTGTACCTAATCTTGGCTTCTCGTTTTAAATTCTTTTTCCTTAACAGAGCCACTCAAGTTGTATAAGCTTCATTCAAATTCCCACCAAACTTGGATCCATCCTGCCCAGAGGTCGGCAGGTGCTCTCCTGCCCGCTGGGCCCCTGCCTAGAGTCCTGCCCTCCTGACGCTCTGGGCCTGCACGCTTCACTTTCCGTGTATGTTTATTCATGCATATTTTCATTACCCATGTTCAACTTTTTAAGCAACAGCCACTGCTGATTTCCCAAGTGAGGGCCCACTCTGTTCCCGCAGGCAGGGTGCCAGAGTTCTAGAACTCCACTTCTCACCAGCACTTGGTGTGGTCAGTCTCACTCTTAGCCACCCTGACGCGTGTGCAGAGGGAGAGCATCGTGTTTCAATTTGCAGCTCCCAAATGACTAATGATTTTGGACATCTTTTTATGGACTTCACTGCCATGCATGTATCTTGTTTGGTGAAATATCTGTTGAAATCATTTGTCCATTTTTGAAATGGATTGTTCATTTTTTCCTTATTGAGTTTTGAGAGTTCTTTATATATTCTGGATACAAGTCCTTTATTAGATCCATGCTCTGCAAATATTTCTCCCTGTCCCTGCCTTTTCTCTTTGTTCTCTTAAGTGTGTTATTTACAAGAGCAGAAGTTTTTAATTTTAGTGAAGCCCAATGTATCCATTTTTTTTCTTTTATGGAGTGTGCTTCCGGTGTTGTATCTAAGAAATCTTTGCTTAACACAAGGCCATAAAAGTTTTCTCCTAGAAGTTTTGTGGTTTTAGGATTTGATTCAGGTCTATGGGTTAATTTTTGTATCTGGTGCAAGGCACAGACTAAACTTCATTCTCTTGCATGCATGTCCAGTCTTTCCAGCACCATTCAATGAACAGACTGTCCTTTCTCCGCGGACTGGTCCGTGCACCCACACGGGTGACGGTGGCCGTCTGCACAAACAGTTTTATTTCTTCCTTTCCAATCTGGGTGCTTTTTGTTTCTTTTTCTTATCTCATTGCAGTGACTAGAGCCTCAAACATAATGCTGAACGTAAGTGGTGAGAGCAGACATCCTCTCGTTCCTGATCCGATAGCAAAAGCACTAAGTTTTTCATCACTAAATAGGCCTGCTGTAGAAGATTTGTAGATGCCCTTTCTCAGGCTGGACAATTTTTCATCTGTATTCATGAGGGATTTTGGTCTGCTGTTTTCTTTTCTTTTTTTAATTTTTTAATGATTTTTTATTATATTATGTTAGTCACCATACAGTACATCCCCGGATTCTGATGTAAAGTTCGATGCTTCTAGTTGCGTATAACACCCAGTGCACCATGCAATACGTGCCCTCCTTACTACCCATCACCAGTCTATCCCCTTCCCCCACCCCCTCCCCTCTGAAGTCTTCAGTTTGTTTCTCATAGTCCATAGTCTCTCATGTTTCATTCCCCCTTCTGATTACCCCCCTTTTCTTTATCCCTTTCTTCCCCTACCGATCATCCTAGTTCTTATGTTCCATAGATGAGAGAAATCATATGATAATTGTCTTTCTCTGCTTGACTTATTTCACTTAGCATTATCTCCTCCAGTGCCGTCCATGTTGCAGCAAATGTTGAGAATTCGTTCTTTCTGATAGCTGAGTAATATTCCATTGTATATATGGACCACAGCTTCTTAATCCAGTCATCTGTTGAAGGGCATCTCGGCTCCTTCCATGATTTGGCTATTGTGGACAATGCAGCTATGAACATTGGGGTGCATATGGCCCTTCTCTTTACTACGTCTGTATCTTTGGGGTAAACACCCAGTAGTGCAATGGCTGGGTCATAGGGTAGTTCAATTTTTAACTTTTTAAGGGACCTCCACACTGTTTTCCAGAGTGGCTGTACCAACTTGCATTCCCACCAACAATGTAGGAGGGATCCCCTTTCTCCACATCCTCTCCAACAATTGTTGTTTCTTGCCTTGTCTATCTTTGCCATTCTAACTGGCGTAAGGTGGTATCTCAGTGTGGTTTTGATTTGAATTTCCCTGATGGCTAATGATTTTGAACATTTTTTCATGTGTCTGTTAGCCATTTGTATGTCTTCATTGGAAAAGTGTCTGTTCATATCTTCTGCCCATTTTATGATTTGTTTATTTGTTTCTCGTGTATTGAGTTTGAGAAGTTCTTTGTAGATCTTGGATACCAGTCCTTTATCTGTGGTGTCCTTTGCAAATATATTCTCCCATTCCGTGGGCTGTCTCTTAGTTTTTTTGACTGTTTCCTTGGCTGTGCAGAAGCTCTTTATCCTGATAAAGTCCCATAAGTTCATTTTATCTTTTATTTCTCTTGCCTTTGGAGATGTGTCGTGAAAAAGGTTGCTCTGGCCGATGTCATAGAAGTTGTTGCCTATGTTCTCCTCTAGAATTTTGATGGATTCCTGTCTCACATTGAGGTCTTTCATCCATTTGGAGTTTATTTTTGTGTATGGTGTGAGAGAGTGGTCAAGTTTCATTCTTTTGCATGTAGCTGTCCAATTTTCCCAGCACCATTTATTGAAGAGACTGTCTTTTTTCCACCGGATGTTTTTTCCTGCTTTATCAAAGATTAGTTGCCCAAAGAGCCGAGGGTCCATTTCTGGGTTCTCTATTCTGTTCCATTGGTCGATGTGTCTGTTTTTGTGCCAGTACCATGCTGTCTTTGTGATCACAGCTTTGTAGTACAGCTCGAAATCCGGCATTGTGATGCCCCCAGCTTTGTTTTTCCTTTTCAACAGTTCCTTGGAGATTCGGGGCCTTTTCTGGTTCCATACAAATTTAAGGACTATTTGTTCCAGTTCTTTGAAAAATGTCCTCGGTATTTTGATCGGGATAGCATTGAAAGTGTAGATTGCTCTGGGTAGTATGGACATTTTAACTATGTTAATTCTTCCAATCCATGAGCATGGAATATTTTTCCATCTTTTTATGTCTTCCTCAATATCTTTCAAAAGTGATCTATAGTTTCTAGCATATAGGTCCTTTACGTCTCTGGTTAAGTTAATTCCAAGGTAACGCATGGTTTTTGGTGTTATTGTAAATGGGATGGATTCCCTAATTTCTCTTTCTTCAGTCTCGTTATTCGTGTATAGAAATGCAACTGATTTCTGGGCATTGATTTTGTATCCTGCCACCTTACTGAATTGTTCTATAACTTCTAATAGTTTGGGAGTGGATTCCTTTGGGTTTTCCATATAGAGTATCATGTCATCTGCAAAGAGAGACAGTTTGACTTCTTCTTTGCCGATTTGGATACCTTTGATCCCTTTTTGTCTTCTGATTGCTGTTGCAAGGACTTCTAGTACTATGTTGAATAATAGTGGCGAGAGTGGGCATCCTTGTCGTGTTCCTGATCTTAAGGGAAAGGCTTCCAGCTTTTCCCCATTGAGAATAATGCTTGCAGTAGGCTTTTCATAGATGGCTTTTATGAGATTGAGAAATGTACCCTCTATTCCTACACTCTGAAGGGTTTTAATCAGGAAAGGATGCTGTATTTTGTCAAATGCTTTTTCTGCATCAATTGAGAGGATCATATGGTTCTTGAGTCTTTTCTTGTTGATATGATGTATCACATTGATTGATTTGCGAGTGTTGAACCATGCTTGCATCCCAGGTATGAATCCCACTTGGTCATGATGGATAATCCTTTTAATGTACTGTTGGATTCTATTAGCAAGGATCTTGTTGAGGATTTTGGCATCCATATTCATTAGAGAAATCGGTCTGTAATTCTCCTTTTTGAGGGGGTCTTTGCCTGGTTTGGGGATCAAGGTAATATTAGCCTCATAGAATGAGTTTGGTAGCTTTCCTTCTGTTTCTATTTTTTGAAATAGCTTTAGGAGAATAGGTATTATTTCTTCTTTGAATGTTTGGTAGAATTCCCCAGGAAAACCGTCTGGGCCTGGAGTTTTATTATTTGGAAGGTTGTTTATCACTGACTCAATTTCTTCATAGTTAATTGGCCTATTTAAGAAATCTATTTCTTCCTGTTTCAGTCTTGGTAGTTTATAGGTTTCCAGGAAGGCCTCCATCTCTTCCAGATTGTTTAGTTTTTTGGCATATAGCTGTTGATAAAAGTTTCTAATAATCCTTGCAATTTCAATGGTGCTGGTCGTGACCTCTCCCTTTTCAGTCATAATTTTAATAATCTCAGTCCTTTCTCTTTGTTTTTGGACAAGTTTTGCCAGTGGTCTATCAATTTTATGGATTCTCTCAAAGAACCAGCTTCTAGTCCTGTTGATCTGCTCTACTGTGGTTCTGGTCTCTAATTCATTGATTTCTGCTCTAATCTTGGTCAACTCCTTCCTTGTCAGTGGGTTAGGCCTGTCCCTCTGTTGCTGTTCCAGTTTCTTGAGGTGAGAATATAGAAACTGCATTTTAGATTTTTCTATTCTTTTGAGTGAGGCTTGGATGGCTATGTATTTCCCCCTTAGGACTGCCTTTGCAGTATCCCATAGGTTTTGGACCGTTGTGTATTCATTCTCGTTGGTCTCCATAAATTGTTTAATTTGTTTTTTGATTTCCTGGTTTATCGAGTCATTCTTGAGCAGGATGGTTCTTAGCCTCCAAGTGTTTGAGTTTCTTCCAGGTTTTTCCTTGTGGTTGAGTTCCAATTTCAGAGCGTTGTGGTCTGAGAATATGCAGGGGATAATTTCAATCTTTTGGTATTGGCTGAGACCTGTTTTGTGTCCCAGAGCATGATCTATTCTTGAGAATGTTCCATGGGCATTTGAATAGAATGAGTATTCTTTGGTTCTGGGGTGTAGTGTTCTATATATATCTATGAGGTCCAACTCGTCGAGTATGGCATTCAAAGCCTTTGATTCTTTGCTTAGTTTTTGCCAGGGTGTTCTGTCTATTTCTGATAGTGGGGTGTTGAGGTCCCCTACTATTACTGTGTTCTTATCTATATGTCTCTTTATTTTGGTTAAGAGTTGGCTTGTGTATCTTGCTGCTCCCCTGTTGGGGGCATATATATTAATAATTGTCATATCCACTTGTTGAATACTTCCTTTAAGAATAATATAGTGCCCTTCTGTATCTCTCTCTATGGCCTCTAGTTTAAAATCCAGTCTATCTGATATGAGAATTGCTACTCCAGCTTTCTTTTGAGGTCCATTTGCGTGGAAGATGGTACTCCATCCCCTTACTCTAAGTCTGAATGCATCTTTGGGTTCAAAATGAGTCTCTTGTAGACAGCAAATGGATGGGTCATGTCTTTTTATCCAATCTGCAACCCTGTGGCGTTTTATGGGAGCATTTAAACCATTAACATTGGCACTGAATACTGAGAGATAGAATCTTAATGATGCCATGTTGCCAGTAAAGTCTGTGTTTGTATCGGTTGTGACTTTCTGCTCTGTATCACTCTTGGGGCCTTTTTACCTTTATAGAACCCCCCTTAATATCTCCTGTAGGGCTGGTTTCGTGGTTATGAAATTGGTTAATGACTGGTGATTCTGGAACGTCTTTATTTCTCCATCAATTCTGAATGACAGCCTTGCTGGATAAAGGATCCTTGGCTGCATGTTTTTCTCTGAAAGAGCTTTAAAAATGCCCCCCCAAATCTTTCTCTCATTCCAGGTCTGTGTAGACAGGTCTGACGTAATTCTGATACCTTTGCCTTGGTACGTGAGAAATTTCCTTTGCCCTGGCCGCTTTCAATACTGTATCCTTGGATCTAATATTTGCGAATTGCACTATGACGTGACGTGGCGTAAGTCTGTCGTGGTTGAGCTTGGGAAGGGTCCTCTCTAACTCTTGGACACAAATGTTTGTTTCCCTCGCTAGATTAGGTAAGTTTTCAGCTACAATTTGTTCAAATATCTCTTGTAGAACTCTGTTTTTCTCCACCCCCTCAGGGATGCCAATGATTCTGACATTGGATCATTTCATTGAGTCAGTAATCTCCCGTAACCTGCATTCGTGGGCGTGGATTTTTCTAAGTCCAGCTTCTATTTCCGTTTTTTCCTCTACTAACCCATCCTCCAATTCGCTAATGCGTTACTCTGCTTCCGTGACCCTGGCCGTCAGAGCCTCTAGTTTTGCCTGCATTTGGCTCATAGAATTTTTAATTTCTGCCAGATTCGCTCTCATTTCCGCCCTTAGAGATTCTATATTCTCATTAACATTCTCGTTAATACTTTTTTCAAGTCTACACATCATCTTGACCATTGTTACTCTGAATTCCATTTCTGACAATTTGGTTACATCCATATCCATTAGTTCTGTGGCAGAGGCCACAGACTCAGTCTTTTCTTTGCTGGGGGGGTGCTTCTCTTTCTCGTCATTCTGATGAGGAGAGGTTGCGGGGCTGTCCAGAGCCCAAATTATTGACTGGGACCCAGGCCGTGCGCCCTTGTTTTATAGGGATCTTAGGGATGTGGGCTTCTTCTTTAAAGATTTTATTTATTTATGTGGCAGCCCTGAGCTGAAGATAGGCGCTCAATGACTGCGCCACCCAGGCGCCCCGGGATGTGGGCTTCTTGATTTTTCAGCCTGCCTTCTGGGGGAGGGGCCTGCCTGCCGGTACTCAGAAAACCCTGTTTGGGTAGAGTCTCCGTGTCCCCTGCGAGGGGGGATGGGGATGGGCATGCTGTGAGCTGGTATTTCCAGGCTTTTGTTCTCTGGCAGCTTTCCCTGGCAGTCTGCTGTGCCTCTTCTGAGAGTCAGAGCAGCAGCGGCTGAAATTCAGCCTCTGTCACAGAACAGAGGGATAGCGGACCATTCTCCACTGATGTTCTGGCCACTTTAACTCTGTTACTGTTGGTGCTGCTCAACCCTGCAGCATCCCGGGATGCGCACCCCACACCTGGTGTCCCAGCCCTCACTTCCAGGGCCGGCGCGTCTCTGTCCTTTGTGTTTCTAATGCCGCCAGCCGCCCCGCGCACGCTCCCAGAGCTCCCGGTCTTAGTCTGGATCCAGTGAGCACACCGGAGCTCCGGAGTTCCATGAGATATCTGGTGGCGTGCGCTCCCGGCTCACGGTCTCTGTCTGCTGTCTTGAGGGTGCTGTCCACGAGTCCGCCCGCTCCCCCGTGCTGTTTTCTTTTCCTAGAATGTCTTTGTCTGGTTTTGGTACTGGGATCACGCTGGTCTCACAGAAGAAGCAGGTAACCTTTCCCACCTTTTCATTTTTTTGGAAAAGTTTGTGTACAGTTGCTATTGCTTCAAACTTTAAATATTCGGCAGAATGCAATGGTGGAGCCACCTAGGCCCGGACTTGGCTTTGCGGGAAGGTCTTTAATAACAAATCCAGCTTCTTTCATACATACATGTATTTTTTCTTGAGGGGGCTTTGGTAGTTCGTGTTCTTCAAGGAATTTCTTTCATCTAAGTTGTCAAATGTATAGGCGGAATGCTGTCTATGATATACCCTTCTTATCCTTTTAATATTTGGAGAATCTGTAGTAATGTCACCTCTCTCATTTCCGATGTTGGTAATTTGTGCCTTCTTTTTTCCCTCTGGTCAGTATTGCTAAAGGCTTACCATTTTTTTTGATCTCAAAAACCTAGCTTTCTGGTTTACAGATTTTGTTTATTGTGTGTCTGGTTAGCAAATTTTTTAAAGGGCTGGATAGTAAATATGTTAGGTTGTCAGGCCATATGGTCTCTGCCATAACCACCCACTCTGCTGTTACAGCTAAAAAGCAGCCGCAGACAATATGTAAGCAAAAGGGCAGAGTTGTGTTTGTGTGAAACTTTATTTCCAAAGAGAGAGAGCCAGCCATAGGCTGTAGTCTGCAAATGTATATTCTAGTTCATTGATCGCATCTCTGATCCTTAGGACTTCTTTTCATTTGTCAACTTTGGGTTTCATTGGGTCTTCTTTCTCTAGCTGCTTACAGCGAAAGGTGCTATACTGTTCCAAGTACCACTTAGAGGCAACCCCCCCCCAATTTTGGTACGTTGTGTCGTGTTTATTTTAATTCAGCTCAAAATATTTTCAACTCCAAATAACTTCCCTTTGGATTTCTTCTTTGATCTATGAGTTATTTGGAAATGTGTTAGTCTCCAAGTTGGGGAAATTTTCCACCAATCTTTCTGTTATTGATTCCTACTTTAATTCCACTGTGGTCAGATAACACACGTAGTACGACTTGAATCCCTTTAAGACTTGGTTTTGCCCCAAAATATGGTCTGGCCTGGTAAGTGTTCTCTGAGCACCGTTTCTGATGAGACATTGGCTGCTACCTTCATTTTGGTTCCTCTGCACGTAACGCGTCTTTCTTCTTTTTCAGCTTCTGAGCAATTTGATTATGATGTGCCTCCGTATAGTCTTCTCCATGTTTCTAGAACTAAGGACTCGATGAGCTTCTGAGGTGTCTGGGTTTATAGTTTTCATAAAATTTGGGAAATGTGGGGCCATTACAGCCTCAAATATACTTTTCCCATTTTGAGATTCCAAGTATATGGATATTAGGCAGCCTGAAGTTATCCTACAGCTCACTGATAATTATTCTCTTTTCTCTGTGTTTTATTTGTGGAGGGTCTGGTGGGGAAAACAACAGTCCCTGGAGACACCTATTTCCTAGGTCCTGGGACCTGTCCCTGTGTTAGGAAATAGGGCAAGGGAGAATCAAGGTTGCAGATGGAATTCCGTTGCTCCGGCCTTAAGGTAGGCAGATCCCCCGGATTATACAGATGGGCCCACTATAACCACAAGGGTCTTTAAAAGTAGCGGGAGGAGAGTCAGAGAGAAATATGACCACATACAGGTGACAGTGATGAACGCGATGGCTCAATCGGCTATTTTCAGCCTCAAAGATGGAGGTAGGGAGCCAGCAACTGGCAGCTTCTGGAAGCTAGAAAAGTCAGGAAAATGGACTCTCCCCTAGAGCCTCCCGGAAGGAACTCAGCCCTGCTGACGCCATGATTTAAGCCCAGGGAGACTGGCTTCTGACCTACAGAGCAAGAACATAATACATGTCTGTTGTTCAAGCCACAGAGTTTGTCGTAATTTGTTACAGCAGCAGAGAACTAATACAGACAGTTCTGACTGCTATCTTCAATTTACCGATCTTTTTATCATCTTCTCTGTCTAATCTGCCATTAATCCTATCCAGCATATTTTTTTTTAAAGATTTTATTTATTTATTTGACAGAGATAGAGACAGCCAGCGAGAGAGGGAACACAAGCAGGGGGAGTGGGAGAGGAAGAAGCAGGCTCATAGCAGAGGAGCCTGATGTGGGGCTCGATCCCATAACGCCGGGATCATGCCCTGAGCCGAAGGCAGACGCTTAACCGCTGTGCCACCCAGGCGCCCCCCTATCCAGCATATTTTTATCTCATACGTTGTGGTTTTATCTCTAGAAGTTTGATTTGGGTCTTTTTAAAAACAGCTTTCACGTCTCTACATCACTTTTGGAACCTATGGAATACAGCTATAAAAACCGTTTTAATGTCTCTGCTAATTCTAAGAGTGTCATTTCTACGTTGGTGTCAGTTGATTGATTTTTCTCCTCATTGTGGGTCCTCTCTTCTTGCTGCTTTGCAGGCCTGGTATTTTTTATTAGATGTCAGACACGTGATGCTTAAAAGGCTGGGTACTGAACATCTGTGTATTCTTCTAAATATTCTTGAGTCCTGTTCTGGGATGAAGTTAGGTTACTTGGAAAGGGTTTGATCTTTACAGAATTGCTTCTAAGGTTTCTTAGAAGTGGGTCCAGAATACTCAGGAGAGAGCTAATTATTCCCCACTTCAAAGGGAAAAACCCTTTGTGTTTTCTATGCAATGCCCCATGAGTCATGAGGCTTTCCTGGAGGGCACGTGGGACAGGCACTATTCCCTGCCCTGTGTGAGAGGGCACACTGCTGCCTGGAATCCTCTCGAGTGGTTCTTTCCTCGGGCTCAGGTCATTTCCTCACACGCACATGGTGATGAGTTCTCGAGGAGTTTTCTCTCTGTGCAGCTCTTTTCCCCTGGGTATTGCATCCTGAAAACTCTAGATGCTTTGGTCTCTCCATCTCTAAGCTCTGTGTCCTTAATGCATGGAGGCTAATGGGCTCCACCTGGGTTTCCCCTTTCTGCATTACAGCCGGAACTTTCTCAAGGCAGTAAGCTGGGGCATGTGTAGGGCTCACCTGGTTTGCTTCCCATCTTTTGGGGATCACAGCCCTTCACTGCCTAATGTTGAGTATCTTAAAAACTCTTTCAGGGGTGGGGCGCCTGGGTGGCTCAGTTGTTAACCGTCTGCCTTTGGCTCAGGGCGTGATCCCAGGGTCCTGGGATCGAGCCCCACATCAGGCTCCCTGCTCCCTGCTCCGCTGGGAGAGCCTGCTCCTTCTTCTCCCACTCCTCCCGCTTGTGTTCCCTCTCTCTCTGGCTGTCTCTCTGTCAAAGAAATAAATAAAATCTTTAAAAACAACAACAACAAAAAACTGCTTCAGGGGTGCCTGGGTGGTTCAGTCAGTTAAGCATCTGCTTAAGCATCTGCCTTCAGCTCAGGTCATGATCTCAGGGTCCTGGGATCGAGCCCCACGTTGGGCTCCCTGCTCAGCGGGGAGTCTGCTTCTCCCTCTCCCTCTGCCCCCTGCTTGTGCTCTTTCTCTCTCATGCTCTCTATCTCAAATAAATAAATAATAAAAATATCTAAAAAAACCCCCAGTTTCATATTACTTGTCCTTTTGTGTGTGTGTGGGGGGTGTTTTAGGTGAGAGAGCAAATTGGTCCCTATTACTCCATCTTATGAAATGAAAGTCCTGCTACCACTTTTAAGGACCTACTATATGTAAAACACTGCACAAGATGCTTAACACGCATGGCCACACGGGGTCCTCATGAGCACTGTAGGAAGGAGTATTACTGAGCCCATTTTACAGGTGAGTAAACTGAAGCTCTGAGAAGTTACACATTCAGCTCACAAGCAAACAAGCGGAAGGGCCAGGACTCAAACGTGGGTTTGTTCAACTACACGCTCATTATTTATAATCGAGAACCTTCTCTGGCAGCAGAGGGCAATGCAAGGAAGATAAAATAGGTCATTAAGGCAAACTCTGGGATTTTCTACAGCATTCCATTATTTATGCGCACTTTTTTCTCTGCTGCTTAGGAAAGAGGGGTATTAGCTTTAGTTAAAGAAAAAAATCCTAACAGCCAATTATTTCAGGAAGAAGAGCGTCATGAAAGCAGAGGGTCTCTTGCTACTGTTTTGGGTTTTCCCCTGTCCTGTGTTAAACCAGTCCGTGTGACCCCGGTGTTGCCAGCCCCTCCTGACACAGGTGCAGGCCTCAGAGGCCTCCTTGAACGGGGCTCTGAGCCCAAGCCTGGCCCTACCCTCGGCTCCACCAGGGGCAGCACAGTGACTTCATGTCCCCAAGTGTCCGTCACACCCCTGGACGGTGAAGAAAACTTTAGGTTGGCGGCCACCTGGGAGAACGAAAGGAGATACTCCCCTAGTTTAGCACCTGGCCCCTAACAAGCACTCTTTAAATGCTCTATTTTATTATCACATTCAACGAAACTACAACAGAGGCAGACTTTTCCCGCCTCAGCACGACCGGTATTTCTTCCTTGGGGCGGCGGCTGGTCTTGCGCAGGGAAGGAAGTTAAGCATAATCCCCAGCCTCTTCCCACGAGATGCCCGTAGCAGCCTGCCCCCCTCTCTCCCAGGCTGGCCACCAAAAAATGTCTCCATATGCTGCCAAGTGTCCCTTGGGGAGCAAAACTGCCCCAGTTAAGAATCAGATACCAAACAACCACATGTATCCTTCCGCTGAGTCTAATTTAGTTTTTTACAATTCGACAGCTGTGTGATGTCCCCCAGGCACAGCGTGGCTCGTCTGAAAATCGTCACGACTTTGTCCATCACGCCAGCCTCCTCTTGGGTTCTCACCTCAGTGCCGGGCAATCGGGTACCTCAGGCAGAAAGTTGGGGTCACCTGGCCTTTCCCCCCACCCTTGTCCCCATGCTGACCTACACTGTCCTCTGCTGGGCTCACACCGTCTCAAGACTTTCTGTGATGACCATGCCATCCCTATGCTGATGACTTCCAAGATCACTGTCCCCCGGCCCTCCAGACCCACTCTCCACTGGTCACCCCACAGCTCCACTGGGATGTCTCTCCAGGCACCTCCCACTTACCAAGTATGAAATCCACTCCGGATCTGCCCCACCCTCCCCGTCTCTGGTCAGGGCGACCCCTCTTCTAGCTACTCAAGTGGAAACCAGATGCATCGTCAGCTCTGCTCTTTCACATTCCACATCCATTCCTAGCCCTAAGTTCCACTGGTTCCTCTGATAAAAGACACTCAAAATCTGACCACGCTTCACTGTTCCACCTGGTCCTGGCCACCGTCCTTTCACATCGAGATCACTGGCGTGGTCTCCGTCTCCAGGCCTTCCCTTGTCCCTACGGTCTGTTCTCGGTATGGCGGCCACAGTGGCCCAGTTAAGACCCAAACCAGCTCACAAGCCTCTGCTCAAAGCAAAAAGTGCCCCTCGCAGCAGAGTCCTTGCCGTGATCTTCCAGGCTGCTTCTCCCCCTCCCATCCCTCCCCCCCTCCTCCTCTGACTTCTCAGAGATCCTCTCCTTAGCTCTCTCAGCCATTACTCCCATTACTCAAACCACCAGGCAAGCCCTTGCCTGAAGGTCTCTGCACCCGCCCTCACTGTTCCCCCGAAGCTGTTCTCCCAGACACAACCTCGCCTGCCTCCTTCAGCTCTGTCCTCAAGTGTTGCCTTCTTGGGGACCCGGTCCTGATCACCCTATTTAAACGTCCTTACCCACTGCGACCCATGCCTCTTCCCAGCTTGGTTTTTCCACAGCACTTAGCACAGCCCAGTACACACACAGTTTCTGTGTTTACGTGATGCGCTTATTCATACTGGTTATTTTAGGCCCACCCCCACTCGGTCTATCTTAGCAGCCACTCCAGCACACCAAGCAGCACTGGCCTGGGGAGGGCGTGCAGGGAGTCTGCGATGAATGGGAGGTAAATCGCAGCGGCCGCAGAACCAAGGTGGACGGCGCACACTAAGCGCTCGCTCTGAGGTCAGTGTGATGTCCACGAACGGACGAGCATCACGTCTGAACGCTCACAAAGGAAGTGGTGCCATTATCCCCATCTTACAGGAAAGGAAACTGAGGCCCACAGGTGGTTAGAAGCATGTCCATGCTGTCAAGTCAGTGAACTAGGACCCTAGGCAGATGGGTTCCTGACCCTGTCCCCACTGTGTTCAAGGGACCGGCCCCCAGGTGACCCAGCCAGGACCCCACCCCAGGTTTTCTTATTCCCAGCCCGGCCTTTCTTCCCTCTGAGCACCTCAATTGAAGAAACTCCTTTTGTGCTTGAGTCTCTCTTTCTACCCGTGCAAGGGGCTCTGGGGGAGAAGAGGTGACTCCAAAATGCAGCAGCTCCTGTCCTGGAACCTCTATCTCTCAACTTTTCTGTACAAAAATCTTTATAATAAAAAGAAAACAAAAGAGTAAATGATATTTATAAGAGCATTTTTTAAACCACGGTAGCGCAGAGGGCTCCATCTAGGACATTCAGGTGAAAAAATTGTCATTCTGATGTAATTAATCAAACGCTATCTGTATTAGACCAGGAGTTATGGAAAATGTTTAAAAAATAAAAGAAATCACTATTTAAAGGTGACAGTAACTGCAAGAGATGACCTACCACCGGGCCCTCCATCTTTCTACTGGGAGCTCAGGGAGTGGAGAGCCCTAGGGAAGCCCCTGCTGATAGATTCCGAGGGGTGAAGGCCAAGTGTGAGAATAGAGCTGTCTGGGGCAGTGTGGTCCAATGGAAATACAATGCGAGCTACACGTACTTTTTGAAATGTTTTGGTAGCTACATTTAAAAAGGATAAAGAGACAGGTGAAATTGCTTTGAATAATATATTTATCCCAACACATCCAAAACAGTACCATTCATTTCAACCTGTGATCAATAATTTTAATGTATTTTTTTACGAGGCCTTCAAAATCTAATGTGTATTTTGTCCGAACAGCACATCCAGACTAGCCACGTTTCAAGTGTTCAGTAGCCATGTGGGCTGGTGGCTACAGAGCCTCAAGCTGGGGCTGGAGGGGAGGAGGGGAACCTCCACCCTCAGACTTGCTGAGACGGGGGCTGGGGGTGGGGGTGCAGCTCTGAGCAATGCCTAGGAGCCAGCTGGGCCTGTCCGCAGTCTCCAGGGGCTGCCTCCCTGCCCATCCCTGCCAGCCCACACCAGGCTGACCCCCACAGGGGTGCAAGCCGCCCCTCGGGTTCATGTCCTCTGTCTCCACTCATTTCTCTTGACCCGCTTGGAGTCACCAAACACCACTTGCCCTTCAAGGGTTAATCGCCCCTGGCCTCCTGTCCCTGCAGCCTGCTCTTGACCCTGGTTGCCCACTTACCCCTGGGCTGACGCCTGCTCCTGGTCAGATGCCTGGCGGGGCAGAAGGGCATGGTGTGGCAGCAGGGGGCTTGTGGTCCCAGGAGCAACCGCTGGGCACAGCGGGCCAGGGACAGAGGCCAGGCGGCTGGCGGCAGCAGTGGGCAGGAGTTGTGGCTGTCCCGTCCCGTCCTGTGCGCTCTGCTGCTCTGCCGTGGGCACTGGGCCAGGCCCTTTTTTTGTCTCCTTTGGGGAACTTCTGCCCTTCTCAGCGCCCCAGAGCAGGGACTGTCTGGGGCGGGGCCAGGAGGCCAGAGCCAGCCAGAAGCCTGCAGGCCCTCCCGCTGGGGCAGGGTCCGCAGGGGTTCAAACAGTGGAAATCCCAAGTCCCAGCACCAGCCACCTTGCGTGCTCCCTCCCCTGCATCCTGCCCAGAGCTCAGCAAGTGCCTCCCCTCCCCGACTGGCCTGCTGCTGGGTCTCTCCAGTCCCCCAGCTCCCTAGAGCCCCAGAGCACAGGGCTGGACCCCCAGCCCCACCAGCTCTGTGCCTCGGGGTCCTCTCCAATGGAGACTTGGAGAGCCCACCTCAGTGGGTTGGTGGGGACTCAGAGAATACATGGAAGAAGCCTGAAAAATGTCAGTGCTTACTGGCCACAGAATCTTTCCGTTTCCATCTCTTCATTAGCAAAATGAGGCCAGTAACGGGGTCTACCTGGTGAGGTTCTGGTGGGGGCTGAACAAGGAAGCCCTGAGCTGGGCATGCCACCTGCACAGACTTTGTAAATCACCACCAGCCCTGCCTCAGGCAGGGAAGCCGGAGCCCCGGGAGCTTCCAGGGGCCCAGGGCCACCCCGCTGGCACAGTCTGGACTTGAACTTAGCCATTGGGGACTCTTGCCATGAAATCAGCTGCCATCCCCACGGTGTCTCCACCATCCTCGAGACAGAGAGAGCTAGAGACAGCCCCCTTGCCCAGCCTGGCTGTGTCTCCTGCATCACTCATTCCTTCCAGTGCACGGTGTCAGAACCTGGACCACGGGAAGCTCTCAAGTTATTTCCTAAAGGGCTGGGGCAGGCAGCAGGCACTAAACTCTGGTGAGAGGCTATGATGGTGTTGATGCCACCTGTTTATGTGCCCATCCCCCCATTTGTCCATCTGTCTGTCCAGCCACCCATCATCCATCCATCCATCCATCCACCCATCCACCCATTCATCTGTCCATCCATCCGTCCCTTCAACAAAGAAAAGCAGACAATTAAGAACAAAGCACATCTGCTTAAAACTCTTCAGAGGGCCTACGGTTCTTGGAATAAGAGTCAACTCTCCTGTGATCTTGGGGTTCCAGGTTCCCTGACCACATTTCCCCCGCTGACCCACCCTTACTGCCAGCAGCCACTTGGACTCTCTCTTCCTCAGACTCATGTTTTCCAACCAGAAGTCAGCACTTACAGATGCTCAGAAGGCTTTTCTACTGGTTCCTTGTGGGGCCAGCTCCCTGCATCTTCACACCCCAGCTCAGATGTCACTACAGAAACCCTCCCCTGCCCCGGGCGAGAGCCTCTGTCAAATACCTGTCCCTCCTGCCCAATTACTCTCACGCTCTTTTCTCTGTAGAGCTTATCACACTGGGAAATGAGCTTATTTCTGTGTCTACTTGTTTACTGTGTCTCTGCGAGAGGAGGCAAGTTTCATGGGAGCGGAGCCTGCCTCCCTTGGTCTGGCCGGTATCCCCAGGGACTGGTCCAAAACGGTGGGAGCACAATGAATTGCAGTGGTCACTGTGGGGACACATGGAAAGCTCTGTGGAAGTGACAGGCAATCTTGCTTAGGACAACATCCAAGTTTTATTGGGTCTTTACAATATTCTGGGCTTGATTTCTACCAACTACACATTGTAGCTCAGTATTTTAGCTTCACGATGACCCTGTAAGGTGGTACAGTGATGACAGCCACTTCGCAGATGAGAAAACGGGCTAAGTAAGTGGCTTACGATAGCTCTGGTCAGCAAGGGGAAACTGCGTGCCAGCTGGTCTCCCAAAGTGCTGGCCACTCCCACCCTTGCGGGCTGAGGATCTGTCCTCCTGGTTCCATCCCTGTGGTGGGCAGTGTCCGAGAGAGCCCCCAGTGAACACTGCTTCCTGGCATCACACCCTCTGGAACGTGGGCTGAACCTAGTGACTTGCTTTCAATGAACAGAAAAGGCAAAAGGCGACAGGTGTCGCCTCTGAGATAAGCTTCCAAAGAGACAGGCTTATGTCTTGTGTGCTCTCCATGGCAGCAGCCCTCAGCCAAAGGATGAGAAGAGACTAACAACCCACCTCTACATTTCCAGAAAGCCTTTTCATTGCCATAAATGCGAGGGGAAAAGGAGACAAGGGAAGGTAGAGGGACCCAGAAAAGAGGATGTTGAAATCTGGGAGCAGAGGGTGTCTAAACACTCAGCCTCCCCCCTCTGCTCCATCACCAGGGCAGCCCTGCCTGCCACAGGCCCAGGGGGCGGGGAGGGGTGGAGGGCAGAACACCAGGTGTCCCAGTGACTGGAGGAAAGACTCAGGTCCCCAGGGTTCCTTTAGGGCTCTCCTTGAATCCGTTTTTCCGAGGAAAAACCTTAGAAGGCACTTGACAACTTTTAACGTCCATTTTGATGGACATTTTACATTAAATAAAAACAGAGCACCCCTTCTTCGACAGGGATATAGCAAAACCAACACCGTGTTTCGGGGAGAGACACAAGCAGCGTTGCCATCAAGGCCAGAGACAGTTAAGGGCGTGCCCACCATCGTCACTGTTACTGCACATTTTCCTGGAAGTCTTCAGCAGTGCAAATTAGATTGGAGAAAGAACGTCAAACAATAAAAGCTGGAGGGAAGGGTACAGTGTTATTATTATTGCTATTGTTATTTCTGTATGTGGAAAACCAAAGTCAATGACCTGAAAAGGACTGCAAGCAGTAAGAGAACACAGTAAGGTGAGCAGACACAGAATTAATAAACAGAGACCACAAGCTATTTATAAATTAGAAGAAACAGAAATACCATCACGTGAGTAGGAAAACCCACATAATAGAATATTGATTCACCCTGATTTCATCTATACGTTTAAGACAAGAAAATACTCGTAGCATTTCTTTTTAAATTAAACAAGTTGACTCTAAAGTTCATAACAAAAACAGCAAATGTATTTTGGGGGAAAAATGAAGTGAAACCAATTTATTAAAATGGAATTGAGGATCCAGCCACGGTAAGTAAAACCAGCCAGGTCCCTCAGTACATGAACAGAGACAGATTCAAATACACATTGGAGTTTGGAAAAAAGAGTTATTTCAAGTGGGCAAGGACAAGACATTATTGAATAAATGGAAGAGAGACAAAGGGATAGCCACCCGGAGAAAAATGACCGAGTTGGATCCTTACATCTGACCTTATAACAAAATAAAAATTCACCATGGATCAAAGATTTAAAGATGAAAAATGAAACCACAGAAGCACGAGGCTCAACAGTGGGAGGAATTTCCTATGATCTCCAAATTAGGGAAGGCCTTTCTACATATGACACAAACCGCCAGAGACCACAAAAGAAAATTTTACTGCACAAAAGTTAAAAATATTTGCATGGCAAAGAAAAGAAAGTGAAAAGACAAATGACAAAAGCAGGTGAGAGGGATAGACAGTCATCAAATACGATGCTCTGTGGGTGTTAAAAACCGTGAGGATGTGCTCAATGCCCAGATTCGGAATGTTCTCTGCTGTCACGTGAGAAACACAATGATTGTGACCATTTTTGCACAGAAAGGGAGGAAAGAAGAATGGAAGAGATACTTATTTGTTTGAATATGTGCAAAATATCTCTGGAAGGAATGAGAAGACTCCATTGGGAGTAGTGGCTTTTCCAGGGAGGGAAGTGGTGGCACAGGGAGACTGGCTTTCCACCCTTTGAAATGCGAACCATGTTATCTATTTTAAAAACTAAATGACAGGGGCGCCTGGGTGGCACAGTGGTTAAGCGTCTGCCTTCAGCTCAGGGCGTGATCCCAGCGTTCTGGGATCGAGTCCCACATCAGGCTCCTCCGCTATGAGCCTGCTTCTTCCTCTCCCACTCCCCTGCTTGTGTTCCCTCTTTCGCTGGCTGTCTCTATCTCTGTCAAATAAATAAATTAAAAAAAAAAACAAAAAAAACCACTAAATGACAGGGGCACCTGGGTGGCTCTGTTGGTTGGGCATCAGCCTTTGGCTCAGGGCATGATCCCAGGGTCCTGGGATCGAGCCCTGCATCGGGCTCTCTGCTCAGCTGAGAGCCTGCTTCTCCCTCCCCCTCTGCCTGCCACTCTGTCTACTTGTGCTGTCAAATAAATAAATAAAAATATATAAAAAAAGAAAAACCTAAATGACAATAGAATTTCTTTAAATTTTTTTAAAAGATTTTATTTATTTATTTGACACAGCGACAGCCAGTGAAAGAGACAGCCAGTGAGAGAGAGACAAGCAGGGGGAGTGGGAGAGGAAGAAGCAGGCTCCCAGCAGAGGAGCCCGATTTTTTAAAAAATTTTTAAATGACAATAGAATTTCATATAAAGTGACAAGTAAAAGAAGTCTCACATCACCTGCGGGCCATGGGAGCAATGAGGGGTGGGGTGCGGGCTGTGCGCTCAGCAGGGAATCGGCCTCAGTGGGCCTACTGGCAGCTGGGAGTTGGGGTGGGGGGACCAGCTCGGGGAGGGGTGAAGGGGGTTTGCCGGTGGAGGCACCAAACTGAGGGGGCCCCTTACCATGTCGGTAGGAGCAGATTCTTGTATCTCTTTGGGGAATAGTTTGACTATATCTATCAAAATTTTAAATGGCCAGCAATCCCTTCCTTCCAGGGAATTTACTCTGTGGATAAATTCACTCCTGCATATAAGGAATCAGCAAGAATGGACTGGGGACAACTTAACAGTCCATCAAGTTACATAAATAATGTACTGATTACATAAATTATGTATGACCCCCCAAAAAAGGTGGCGGCAGGATAGGTGATCGCGGATGATACAGGATGAACAGAGAAAGCACAAAACAGTGTGGCCAGTGTGCTGCCATTTTAAGAGTCTCATTTACACAAGGGTGTGGTTGTGTGAGCTCATTTCTCCAAGGACGAAATGAGCAGCAGGACTGGGTCCAGGGGCCTGGGCTCGCTTCAGGAGAGGAGGCAAGGGGCTCAGGAACAGAGGGGCTTACTTTTCCCTAAGGGCTCTCTGAAGTGTGTGTGTGTGTGTATGTTATTATGGGCACAGATTGCTTTCTTGAACAAAGATTGTCTCTTTTTATTGTTACGGGAGGTGGTAGTTGCTGTGTTTGGTCTGGGACAAGTTAGACCTGCTTGTGCTTTGAGAACTTTTTTTTTTTTTAAGATTTTATCTTTAAGTCATCTCCACACCCAAGGTAGGGCTCGAACCTGCAACCCCAAGATCAAGAGCCGCATGCTCCACTGACTGGGCCAGCCAGGCGACCCTTGAGTACTTTTAACTTAGAAAAATGCCCCAAGTATCCTCCAAAGGGTTTGAGCTCCAACTTCCCCTCTTGCCAGCCCATCCCACCGCAGTTTCATTTCTCAAAACCAGCATCTCCCTGGGAAATCTTTTGTGGTTCTGGGGATGTTGGGGTTTTTAGGGAATCCATACTGACCTTGCCCCAGGCAGCACCCGTGGGAGAATTGGGACTGTGATTTTTCTCACAGGGACAATTGCAGAAGTGAAGGAAGAATGTGGGGCTGGCTGGGGAATGCCTGGCCAGAGGGTCCTCTCTGAAATGCCAAGTCAGGCCTTTCCCTTCCCTGGTAAGAATTCCACACCAAGGCCTCCCTCCTCTGCCTTCAGAATGTGTCCCGGTTTGCTGCTTGCCACCCGGGCTCCTCTGGGGTCAGCTGAGTGTACCTTTTCAGGCCATCTCCACACCACTCCAGGCACTCTGCCCCACTTCTTGTTCCTGGGCTATACCCTGTACTTCGTGCCTCGCTGTCTTTGCACATGCTGTTCCCTCTTCTTGGGACACCTTTACGCTTTGCACATTTGGTAAACTCCTACTCATTCATCAAGACCCGGCTCAAATAGCCCCACTTCTTCACCTTCCTTAACTTTTCCCCCTTGCTCCTCCCAGTTTTCCTTACCCCATTCTCCCTTCCACAAATATATATTAAAAGTCCACCATGTGCCAAGCATGGTGCCATGCGCTGGGGACGGGGCAGTGACAAAGCCAAGAGGCCCTGCCTCTTGGAGAATGCAGCCTGGTGGAAGGACTGGCCTGAACCATTATCACAAACACATGCAAAACCGCCATCAAAAGCTTAGGAAGGATTCCAGAGGTCTGGGGGGGTAGGGGCTGAGACCCTCGTTTGAGAACTGCGTCCACAGGGCCACCTGCCACCAACACCTTGGGCTCACCTGGCTCTGGTCTCCTGACCGCCTTGGGGGAGCCAGGCCAGAGCAGTAAGTCTGCATGGCCAGGACTGGAAGACACTGCCGATGGTGAGGCCAGGGCCCCCTTGTCCCCTACCCCCTTTAAAAATAACTTTTGTGAAGAGAAAAAAAAAAAAAAAAAAAACAAGTGAAAAATAGCACCAGATTCAAATGGAGCATGCTAACTGCCAGAGGAACAGCAGGTTCTTTGGGGCTCAAGGGTGGGGAGTTGTGAGGGAAGAGGGCTGGGCCTGACACTCAGAATGGAAAAAAATGCGATTTATGCTGAGTGACCTGGAGGGAATGATGGTTTAACTCATTATTCTTAGGGACGGACAAGGGAACTAACATTTATGGAGCGCCTACACAGTGCCACCTTCCTTACCACCATCAGATTCGAGCTCTCCAAGGTCTGCGTGCAGGGCGGGGGCCCCCTGTTCCTGCTGGGCCCCAATGTCCGAGCTAGCAGGGCCCCTCGCTGCTCATGCCAGCACACACTTGAACCCCTCCCAACAAGAGTGTGCAGGAGAAACCCACCCCGGCGGTCAAGGATCCCAAGCCCTGCGATCTAGCAAGTGGTGGAAGCCTGACATGCAACCAGGACCCCTCCTCCGTCCACACCCAGCCCCTGCCCGCCCCCAGCCCCAGGGTCCCACCCTCCTGGGCTCCCTTCTAGGCTTCCCCGGGTATGAGCTGCACCCAGTACCTGTCCTACACCTGACAGAACATTCAGTTCCGGGTGGGCACATCAGCACATCTGTTAAGTGAGTGAGCAAAGCACCGGGGGCTGATCGGAGCTGTTAGTAACTGCGGGAAACTGGAACCTTTGCTACTTTGCGTTGCTACCAAGTGTTTCCCCCCGCCCCCCCACTAACTCCACCTGTCTTGGCCTGGGTTCCTCAAAACCAAAGCCTGAGACAAAGACTCCTGTGCTGGTGGGTTTGGGAAGCTACCCCTGGGAGAGGTGCAGGGCAAGGAATGAACTGGGGAAGTGGACAGAGCCCAGAAGGATGCTACCCATTGACTCCAGTTACCCACTGGTCCAGGGTGGTCCCTGCAGTTTTCACGTCCCTCCCCTCCCCTTCCTCCAGCACTCTGAAGGGCTTGACCCCCTACAGCACTGGTAGGGAGGCTCTTCCTTTCAAAAGGGCAACAGATACTTGGGGAGACCCCACTGTGCCAGCTCTGTGCTTGGCACAGGGGTAGTGGGGGGGAGCACATGGGAGAACAAGACAGGCAAGACCCCACGCTCCTGGAGCTTATTCCTGGGGGAAATGGACAAAGGACAAGGAAGGACGCAAGGTCACGTGGGGTGACTTTGGCAAGATGGAGTGGGGCTGCTACTTAAGCAGGGGATCAGTAAAGGCCTGCTTGAGAAGGGGGCCCCTGAGCTGAGCACTAAGTGACTAGAGGGGCTGGTTTTCCTGCACTGATCTGGTCTGGGCACAGAGGGTTGGGGGTGGGCAGCAACTGCAAAGGCCCTGGGGTAGGAAAAGTACTGAGGTCCTCTGTAAGGCTCAGTGCACCCAGGAGGCTGTAAGTCAGTCGGGAGGTAGACAGGAGGGGGTGGCAGGTACCCAGGGTGGAGATGCAGTGATGTAGGCCCGGCGGGGAGGGGTGCAGGGGGTGCTGAGTGCCTGGCTTCAGGATCTGTCTTGGTGTTGGTAGTGACCCAGAGGAAGTGCAGAACGAGGATCCACCTCCAGGCACGGGGCCCAATGCCAGAGAGGGTGTCCCCTGTCCTACCACACCCTGTTCACTGTCTCCAGAAACTACATTTTAGGCAAAATCTAATAAATAAAGATCATTTTGTAATTATAAGCACCAATTTTTAAAATGCTGGTGGCTTCCTCTCTTGTCCCCTTCCCAACTGAACCCTACCAGGGCTCAAGCCCAGCTGCTTGAAAAGCACAGACAGGGGAGGGATCTCTGCCCTTTTCCTGGTGGTTAGCTCCCCGCCTCCAGGCCCCCTGGACTGGCATCACCTGGGAAGGACTGGAGTACAGGGCAGGGGCTGACCTACGCTCAAGGGCCTGGCCGGGATTCTTATCACTGACCCCAGGAGGCAGCTGCCAGCCCAGGGCTACATCTCCGTTCTTCCATTTACTAGAAGTTCTTGTGTGTCTCCGGGTGCTGGATACTGACCTTCCCAACAGGTGTTTGAGAAGTGCCGCCCTGAAGGACATTCTCGGATCCTATCATGGCACAACCTGAACCCTGCCAGGCGGCCTGCTAGGAACGGGGGACATTAAGCCCTGGTCCTCAGGGAGCCAAGGGCAGGCGGGTCAGCCACAGACTGGGAAACAACCCTAGACGACAAACTGGCAACAGAGACATCTGCTGTTTACTCCAGAATCTGGGAGGAGGTCAACAAGAGGGATGGATGCTCCCTCCCCCACCTCTCCACTCTTTATAATGGAGGTCCTCAGCCGGGTCTCTTGTTCCTCGTGCTTCACAAAACCCTTACCTCCCTGGCACTCTCCCCGGTGGGGGTGGGGGAGGGGAGGAGGCCTGCAGGCCGCTCCCTTGCCTCCAGCAGCCTGGAGGAGTAGGGGAAGCAGAATTCCTAGGCTAACCATTTCCACTCCCCCCAGACAAGTTGGGCTTCCAGGTCAAGGCCAGCAGGCACAGGGGGGCGGGTCTGGAGGGCTGCCTGGAGGCGGCTGGCAGCAAATGTAGCCAAAGGCCTGTAAGTAGTTGAGCAGGCTGGGGAGAAAGGCTGAGTGCAGAGGTAGGCTCAGGGAAAGGACCTACCAAAGGGCACAGAAGTGCCCCAGGGCCTGTGGGGCTCCACACCCATGTTCTACTCACCCAATCCCGCACCCTCACCCCCATCTCCCAGTTCCTTTGTGCCTGCTCTAGCCACTCATGTGGACATTTGTTGAGCCACAAAATCTATGTTGGGCACATGAGAAATTCCCTTACGCGAGTACGAACACCACGGATCTCGCACCGGTGCTCTTTTCCTCTGCCGGGGCTCCCGTGAGGCCCAGCCAGATGCGGGCCCGCCTCCAGCAGGTGTGTGTGAGCTCGGGGCTTCAGCTAATGCTCTCCCCACACTCTTTTCACCCAAATTCTTCTGCTTCTTAAAAAAAAAATACACTGTCTTTATAAGCTGCCTCTCTCCTGGAGGCCAGGTATAAACAACCAGACAAGTAAAAAGTGTTGCAAGGCTGGAAGCTAAATGTGTTTTCTGTGACCGAGCAGCACGCCGAGGCCCAGCTCCTAGAGGCTGCCATTCACACGGCAGTCTAAGACTGAACCTCTGAAGGCAGCCACTCATCTTTAATGAACAGCACCCTGGAGAATAACATTCACATTATTACTATTACTATTATTCACATAGTCTAAGCGCATGGTACCCTGTCCCCACTCCAGGCAGCCACTCTCATTGTAGTCTAAATGAATGGTGCCCTCTGGTGGCACCAATTCACATTGTAGTTTATGTGACGCAATGCCTCCCCCCCGCCACCCCCCCGCAGGTCCTGGAGTTGGGCAACACCACAGCCTCTATGTTCTCACGTTTAAGCCTTGAGACAACCCTGGGAAAGTACTTCTCTTTCCACTTTCTACAGAAAAAAACACGCAAGGTCTCCCAGCCAGAGACCCAGAGCTGAGATTTTATGCCTTGTCTATCTGGTATCTGGTGCTTTCCCCCCGCCCCGGCAGAGCTGGAAGGACCACAGCAAGCCCCACACTAGGCCTTACAGATCCCGTTTCACTGAGAGGCAAACTGAGGGATGGAAATGCCAAGCTCCTTGCCTGAAAGGCTGTAGCCAGTGAATGACGGGGGCCTGCCTGTCTCAGAGGGAGGACCCCCTTTCCAGGGCATCCTGCCTTCTGCCAGGACGGTAAGGGTCCAGTTCAACTGCCAGGGCTCCAGCCCTGGGTGGTCACCATGACACTGAGGTCGCTACTGTTCTTTACACGGTGGTGCTCCGCAAGAATCCCCAAGCCATCCCGGGGTGTTGGTGTCTCACCTGGTCCTCGCCCCAGCTTTGCACGGCCAGGGCCCTTGTCAAGAGGCCCACTTCATGCTGCAGTTGTGTGTCATGACCCCATCACTGGTCAGAGAGGGGTCCAGTGTCCTTCAGTGACCAACGGTTACTAGGGACTTGTTGGGGACCTGCCAAGTACATTTAAAAACCTACCCTGGGAGCCTGGACATCAGTCCTGGCTGGCACAGCTGCCCAATGAGGCAGCTACTGGGTGCCGGCCCACCAGGCCTTTCTGGGCAGCGAGGGGGTCCCCCAGCAAGCTCCAGACACACAGCAGGTCAGCTGCAGGCTCCTGGCCTCAGGCGCGGTGGGACAGCCAAGCCACCTCCTTTTGGAGCAATGTCTGATTTTCTACGCCACATATGGCTAGGTGCCAATGGGGTAAGACAAACACTGAAACAAGCCCTTTGACTGGACAGGGCTTCAGCCATACCCACGTCCTAAAGGGGACATAGGAAGGTCTGGCGAGAACATCACTGGGCAGGTGGCAGTCCTGTGAGGGAGGGCCTAGAGGTTCAACGTTTGGGAACAGCTGCCCAGCACATGGTCCGTTGGAAAGGCTACAGGGAGTCCAACCCCAGAGAAAACACTGACCCCCACTCAGCTCATTGCTTGCTAATAGGAGCCCTGCTAACATGCCCCTGAGAACTGAGGTGGGGCAGAGAAGCAGCTGATGAGGACGCTGCTGTGGGTGGGGAGGACACGAGCACCTGCGAACGCCAGAACACCAGGGCCCTGATTTTGGACAAGAGCCTTCCCTCTAGGGTCCCTCCCTGATGATCCCCGATTCTTCACTCTCATCTGTCCACCCAACTGTACCTGAGTGAGTCAGCGTGTGGCCTGGTGACAGGCCTGACCCAACCTGGTCTGTGGGGGGTGGCCACTGGGAAGGGCACACCGTCATTTACGGGGAGCCGAGCCCTGTCCTGCACTCGCTCGGCCGGCCAGCCCGGCCCGGGGCCCGCTCCAGGCCAGCGCGGTGGACCGAAGTCCACGTTGGACCTCAGGGGCCTCGCCTGGGTGCACCCAGGACAGGGAGAGCCCCAGCACCCCATCAGTGGGGCGGAGGGGTGCCCTCCGGCAGGGCCCAGACGGGATGCCGAGCACAGCGGAGCTTTGTTCCAACCTCCGCCATCTATCGCCGGCCGTGTAGACGCTCTGTGAATGGCACTGTTGTGGTATTTTAAGAAGATTCTACAAATAGCACTCACTCAGAATGGGCCTCAGAGCCAGCTCATGAATGCGGCAGTGGCGAGGGCGGGCCAGCCTGGGAGCCCGAGGAGGACAATGGGGCCTCACAGGGGACATAGGGCAGGATGTTGGGTGACCCTGGCCTTTTCCGGGGCTCCGTGGCCTCATTTCCCCCAGACGTACCCGGGCCCTGCCCTCATCACCCAGTTCTGATGGGCGGCTTCCTGGGAATTTATTGGGAAGGAGCAGCTCCCCAGCCTTTGCGAATAAGAGGAGGGGCTACGACATCCCTCTGGCGCCTGCTACTCCCGGATCTCTAGGCTAGGATGATGTCCTGGGGGTCACAGCGGAGGGGGGCACAGGAAGGAAGGATGTCCTTAGGTTTTCATCACAAAACACTTTATTAGGTACTGGAGAAGCCTCAAAGATTCATAGTCCTGGCAGCCAAGGACCATTAACTGGAATTTTTCCAGAAGAGTCCATTCTTGAGATTTGAAAGATAGCTGAAGAAAGAGAAACAGAACAGGGATGTGCGGGTCATTTGGAGCTAGGCTCAGACTTAGTGTGGCCAGTGACATCTAGTTACTTAACTCTCAGAGTCTCGACATCTTCCGCTCTAAGTCCAACAGTACCAGATCGCCCCAACCGGGCAGGTAGAAAAACCGGAGGCACCACATGTGCTGGGCGTGGCACCAGGCGCCCGGCGCCCGACAAGTGTTAGCCCCGCTTCCTTCCCAAATGCAAGACCTAGTTCATTCCACACGTAAAGTGCTTCTGAACTACGGCTGAGCAATCTGGCAGGCATAAAGGGAACCCTCTTGACCCGGCCAGGGCCATGGAGTCCACACAAGTGAGCAAAGCAAGACAGCAGAGGGTGCCGGGGCCCGTGGCAAAGCAGAGAGGCTCAGGTGGAAGCCTCGGCGGTCCCTTCTGGTCATTGGGACATGCTGACATGACAGGGGAGGGAGCATGGACAGAGCTGCCCCGACCCCCTAGCACATTCTGAGCAGGAGACATGGCCAAGGGGCTGACTGTGCGTCCAGCTGTCGGCAGTGGCAGGAAATGGTGGCGGCCCCACACCTATCAGCTGGGTCTGCCCAACCCTCCAACCGGGCCTTGAAAACTCTTGTCTGTCCTGCCCCTTCCCTCCATTCAACACTACCCCCCACCCCGCCTCGAGGATGGAAGGGCCATACCTGCTCTCTCAGGGCCCAGACCCGTTCTGTGCACCGAACTTGCCCTCAATCCAAAGGGACTAACTGAGAATAAAGTTAGGAAGCCTTGTTCAGAGCCAAGAGCACAGGGGACCCCCGACTCAAGGGACTGCTGGTGGGAGCCTCAGCTGGGCCACTGACATGCTGGACGGCCTTAGGCCGACACTTCCTCTCTTTGAGGCTTTTTAAAAAAACTCATCTGGAAGATGAGAAAGTGTGGCTAGGTGATCTCTCAGGAGCTCTCAGCTCACCGCTCAGAGTCCAGGTGTTCTATCTATGAGGACTGACGATTTGATCACTGGTACCGAATGCTGCATGTTCTGTTTAACTCTCCCCTAGGAGGCCTTCCCTGGAAAAGAGCTTGCTTAGTCCCCACACTGAATTGGGACAAGGTTGGTGGTGGCTCGTTCACAGGCAGGTGGCCCTGGACATGGCCCTGGGACTCGCCAAGTTAGCAGGTGCTGGTGTCTCCATAGCCCCGGTCGTGAGGGAAGGCAGCCTTTGGTGCTGGTGGGCACTCATCCTACACGGGTCCCTTTCCTGCACAACCTCACTGCATCAGGCAGGGGCAGTGGGTGAGGCAGTGCACCCCCCACCGTGGGACCGAGGCCCAGAGGCACGCAGGGCAAGGTGGGAGAGTCAGGACTTGATACCAGGGAGCCTTGACTTTAAGGCCGTTCCTGCTGCCCCCTTACTTTGCACCCCCAACTTATAAGGGGCTCATACTCTGTCCCAACAAGCTGTCTGCCCTGGAAGAGTGACGGAGACCTCTCTCCATTTGATCTCCTCATCAGGAAATGAAGGAAACTATCTCATCTCAAAGATCTTTCCTTGCTCCCAAGTTCAGGGGCTCTCTTCTCCAGAAGTTGCTGATGCACACTGACTGGGTGGGGTCCAAAATCCTAAACAAAGGGACCAGGGCCAATCAGAACAGACGGGGCCATAAGCCTATACCTAGGCCGAGGTGGCCCTGCTGGGCCAGACTTGAAATTTCAGCTACTAGATAACGGGGAGGCTGCGGAGCTCCGGGGAGGCTGGGGGCGGTGCGATTTACTAACTGGCCTGGAAGTATTTCTGCGGTTTACAAACCTCTTAGCCTTTCTGGTGAGTGCCATCTGAATTTCAGCCAAGGCTGCAGACCTCCTGGGCTGGAAGGAATTTGAGAGCCTGCCAGGTTAGGGCCCTCGTCAGGGAGGTCTGAGAAGAAGGCTGGGGAACAGGTGCAGAGGGCCTTGCAGGGGTTCCTGACCCACACCTTGTGCTCTGTGCTCGCAGAGGCAGTTCTGCGACAGGCGGGCAGTGGTCTCTGTGACATCCCTGGCTGGCATGAGCCTATCTGAATCTGGAAAGACTGAACTGACCCTGGGGCCGGGGGCGCCTGCTCCTGCAAGGCGTGGGTGAGTCGTGATGAGTGTCACGTGACTGAACACCCCTGCCCGCTGCTGGGGAGCTGACTGAGGGGGCTGAAGCACAGCGCCTAGACGGCGGCCTCGGTCCGCGTGAGCGCCGGAGCAGGCTCCAGGACACTGCAGTCCCTGCCCTAAAAGGAACTCCAACGGGAGCTGGAGGGGGCGCCGGCCCTGTGTGACGGATCCTCACAGGGGAACCTTGTCCAGCTGAAGCCACAAAGGAGAAGCTGCTGGTGTATGATTGACCTTTGGCTCTTTTCCAGCTGATGTGACCGGGGCTGTCCAGCTTTCTGTTCCAAGTTTTGTGGACACAGGGCCTGTGCTGCTTTCTGTTTGACTCTCGCCTGTGCTCCCCGCTGCCACGTGTCAGAGTGAATGCCCGGCTCTAAGTCATGGGGTAGTAAGTGAAATAAATGCGGAGCGCGGCCTGGGAACGGAGACCCTAGTGCCAGATGGGCTGGGTGGGACTCCCAGTTCGGGGCGGCCCCGGGCATGGAACTCAGTGCTTGTCTCCTCGTCTCTAAACTGACGCACATACCAGAACCCACTTGAAGGTCAGCATGGATTCAGTGCACCCCTGCCTGTGAAGTGCTGGGGCCGGGGCTTGGCACACAGTGAGTGGTACGTGTCATCAGTGCTTTTATTTCAACTGAGCGACACTGGCCTCATCATTTTTCAGAATCTTACCCTAAGCCTCGAGTGAAAGAATCATCCTTCCCATTATTGGGCATTTTCTTGTGTGCCAGCCGCCTTCGTACGGAGGCCAAGTGAATTCTTCCCTTAGCACAACTTGCTGAGGTTGTCAGTAATTCCAATTTGCAGACAAATGTATCCCTCTTTGGCTCCGGCAAGGGACCTGTCCCCAAGGCCGCACAGACAGCAGGTGGCACAGCCAGAGCTCAGGACCAGGTCTGCCCAATGCAAAGCTCCACAAGCTTCTAACATTTCACACCGCCTCCTTGCAACCAAGCCCTCGAGCCCCTTAACTCACCTCCAACCCCCCACTTCACATCCAGGTCATTCAGGTGAGAGAAACCAGAGAAGACCTAGGAACTGCTCCCATACCTCCCTGGGTATGACTTAGCATCTCACAAAGTCCCCTCCCCAGAGCACTGCAGCAACTTGATCTGTCTTGTAGATCCCTGAAAAAGCCCCGCTGACATAGCACTGTCATTACCAGGCCTGACTCACTCTGTGGAAAAGCCTTCTCTCCAGGGCATTTGTCAAAAACACCCAGTGCTAAGTCTTTATCATTACAGCTGTCCACAGCTGGGATGCTAATTTGGGCAAACGGGGCTGGCCGAAAGGAAGATCTGGGGGACGGAGAAATCCATCAGGGGCTTTGAAAAGCTCTGACCTATTTCTGGAGATATAGAAACCCATGTACAGGTGTAGAACTGTGCCAATGAGCAGGAAAGACCTGAGAGGTCCCCCAGTCTCGCACTTCTGGCCAACTACGCACAAGCAGGGAGTGAAGCGAAGACCGTATAAAGTACCTGAGCACTGAAGGAGCACTGCAACAAATTCTGAAGGGGAATCCTTCAGGCAAAAGGAAAAGAACATTAGATGGTCACTCGAATCTACACGAAGAAAGAACACCAATAAGGTAACGATATAGGCAAATATAAAAGACAGTATAAATGTATTTTTTGTAGTTTTTTTCTTCTATCTGATTTAAAAGAGGACTGCATAAAGCAATACTTATAAAAATGTGTTGATGGGCTTATAATGCATAAATATGTAATTAGTATGATAATAATGGCACAAGGAGGGGGAGGGAACAGACTGTAATCTCTAGAACAATTATTAAGAAAATAACTTTAAAAATATGGTAAAGAAACAAAAGGAAGGGCACCTGGGTGGTTCAGTTGGTTGAGTACCTGACTATGGCACAAGTCATGATCTCAGGGTCTTGGGATGAGCCCCTTGTCTGTCTGGGCTCAGAGCAGGGAGACTGCTTGTCTCTCTCTCTCTCTCTCTCTCTCTGCCCCGACTCCCCCCCCCCCTNCCCCCCCCCCCCCCCGTTTGTGTGCATGCATGCTCTTTCTCTCTCAAATAAATTAAAAATTTTTTTAAAGGATTTATTTATTTATTTGACAGAGAGCACAAGCAGGTGGAGCTGCAGGCAGAGGCAGAGGGAGAAACAGGCTCGATCCCAGGACCCTGGGATCATGACCTGAGCTGAAGGCAGATGCTTAACCAATTGAGCCACTCAGGTGCCCCTCAAATTAAAAAAAAAAAAAAAATTTAAATCTTAAAAAAAAACAAAGGAAATTAAAATGAAACAACATAAAAATATCTTTTTAATATAAAAAGAAGGCAATGATAAAACAAAAGTCATGGCACATACAGAAAACAAATAGCAAAATGGCGGACATAAATCCATTTTATCAGTAATCATATTAAATATAAATGGATTAAAAAGAAACTATATGCTACCTATAGGAGACATATTTAGATTTAAAAATAAAGAGGTTGAAATTGAAATGACAGAAAAAAATGTAGCATGTAAACAACACCCAAAAGAGAGCCAGAGTGCCTACACAAATATGGGACAGAATAGACTCTGAGATAAAAATATTACTGGTAACAAAGACGAACATTTTATGATAAAAGGGTCAATCCAGCAGGAAGATGCAACATTTATAAACATATGTCCCCCTAACAGCAGAGCTCCATAATTATGAAGCAAAAATGGACAGAATTGAAGTGGGATTCCACAATAATAATTTGGAGACTTTAGTACTCCACTTTCAATAATGGATGGAACTAGGAGTAAAATAAATAAGGAAATGAAAGACTTGAACAACACAAGGAACCAAGTAGCCCTGACAGATACCTACAGAACACCCTATGCAACAAGAACAGAGTACACCCTCATCTCAAGGGCACAAAGAAGGTTTTTCCAGGATAGACCATATACTAGATCCTAAAGCGAATCTTAAACATCTCAATGGATTGAATAAAACAAACTATGAATGTATACTCACCAGCTATAGAGAAAAATTAGCAATCAATAAGGAAAGGAAATTTGGAGAATTCACAAATAATATGGAAATTAAACAACTCACTTCTAAATAACCAAAGGAAAAACGTCACAAAAGAAGTTTTAAAAAACACTTTCAGTTGAATTGAAATGAAAACACAACATAGCAAAATTTATGGGATGCAGTGTGCTTAGAATGAAACTTATAGCTATAAATGCCCACATTATAAAAGAAGAGAGATCAAATCAATAACCTTGATAGATAGAAAAGAGATCTCAAATCAATAACAAGGCTTATACCCTTGGAAACTAGAGAAAAACCAAACCAATCCCAAATCAAACAGATGGAAGGAAATAATTATGAAAAGACTGGAAATGGTATAAATAAAACAAAGACTAGAAAATAATAGAGAAAATTAAAATAAAAAACACGGATAGTTGGTTCACTGGAAAGATAACCACATTTGACAAGCTTTAGCTAGACCAAGAAAAAAGCAAGAGAAGACTCAAATTACTAAAATCAAGAATGAAACAGGAGACCACACTGTCAACAGAAATAAAAGGGATTATAAGAAAATAATATGCACAACTGCACACCAAACATGAAGGAACTCAGATGAAATAGACAAATTCCTGGAAACACATAAACTATCAGAACTGACACAAGAAGAAATAGAAAATCTAAAAAAACTTTTATGTAGCAAAAGACTGAATGAATAACTTAAATATTCCCCAAAATGTTTCACTGACAAATTCTACCAGTCATGTAAGGAAGAATTAATAACAGTTTCATGGGTAAATTCCATCAAGCGTTTAAACTATTAAAACCAATTGTTCACAAACTTGCCCAAGAAATAGGAAAGACTAGAGCATAGTTCCCAGATCCTGTGCGGCCAGGATTCCTCTGATAACAAAAACAAAGACACTGGACCAGAACTATAGACCAACATTCCTTATGAATACATACACAAAAATCCTCAACAAAATACTAGCAGAATAGAATCAAAAGCTCACCAACTGGTGAACAGAAAAACAAAATGTGTCATACTCATAGCATGGACTATATTTAGCCATAAAAAGGAGTGAAATAGTGACCCATGCTACAATGTGGATGAACCTTTTTTTTTTTTTAAGATCTTATTTATTTATTTGACAGAGAGACACAGCCAGCGAGAGAGGGAACACAAGCAGGGGGAGTGGGAGAAGAAGAAGCAGGCTCCCAGCGGAAGAGCCCGACATGGGGCTCGATACCAGAACGCTGGGATCACGCTCTGAGCTGAGGGCAGACGCTTAATGGCTGCACCACCCAGGCGCCCCTACAATGTGGATGAACCTTGAAAACACTAAGTTAAACAAGCCATTCACAAATGGCCAAATATTGTATAAAAGCAATTTAGTGGTTGCCTGGGGCTGCAGGAGAAGAGGGAAGGGTTGTCTTGGGAATGGGAAGTGACTACTAATGGATATAGGGTTCCTTTTTGCGGTAATGAAAATGTTCTAAAATTGGATTATGTGATGATTGCATAATTGTGAATATACTAAAATCTCTTAAGTTGTATAGTCGAAAAGGATGAATTCTATATGTAAAATATATCTCATTAAAGCTGTTTATAAAAAACTGTGGTGATGGGATGTTTGAGGGAAGAGCCCAGAAAATGTTGTAATTCAGGCAAGAATAGGCACCAACGACCTAGCTGGGATGGAGCAGGCAGATAAGGAGAACTGTTGCAGGGATTCGCTTCATTGGGATGCCCCGGGTTTTAGTCCCAACATTCCTGAAGTAGAGCTGTCTTACAGGTGCAAGGGCCATAGGCTAACAAGACCAGAAAACACAACCAGGCATTTTCTTCCCCTCTCCCTTCAGGAGTTAGGACTCAAGCTCTCAGGGAGGCTTGCTGCCCTAATGGCCAAGACAGAGCCTTCTGGCTCCCCCAGGACTGGCTCCCATCTGGGGCCAGCACTGTCAGCCATGGGTTTGTGCTGGTTAAATAGACCTGCTCATGAACTTCATCCAAGGGGGGCTGCTCATCTGTCCTTGCAGCATCAAACCCCTGTCCCCTGCCCCCGAGAGATGACCACTGGCAGAGCCTCTGTCTGCGCAGATAGGAAGAGGCATTTGGCCTTCTTACTGCCTCGCTGCTAGGAATACGGAGCAGTTCTGAGTTTCTTCAGAGAACAGCCTTAGTGATCATCTAGTCTTGCCGATGTCCCTCTTTACAGAAGAGGAATCTGAGGTCCTAAGCGGTAACCCAGCTAAAAGGGGTAGAGCGAGAACTACCAACAGGCCTCTTTGAGGTTAGCACGCCTGTCCTCATTTACAGGTGGGGCTGTAGAGGCTCAGAGAGGACACGGGTGGCCTGGGGTCCCCCGGCCAGGAAATGGAACCAAATCCTCTGCCGGAGGCTGGTTCCCTTTTTAAAAAAGCCACAGCACGGCTGCCCGGGACACTTGAATGGGGAAGAGGTAACAAAGAGGGACGCTCCTCAGAAACAGAGTGGTACCCACGCGAACTTCCTGCTACAGACCAAAGGCCTTAGGGCTCTGGGCCATGAGCTCAGCCCCTGGAGTAAGAGGCTCGAACCTTTGAACAGGTCATTCTGGCCTTCTGTCTGTCCTTGTCAAATCTCCACTGTCTTCGAGGTCGGGTCGGACATCAATGCTCCCACACAGCCTGGCTTCTGCCAGCCTTCTGAGAAGCAAGAGAAGACAGAGCCGGCCCTGCCTTCAGGGAGCATCCGGCTCACGTAAGAGAGGACAGATTTTACAGACGGACGCGTGTGTATTTATGCGCTGTGATACGTTTTCAAGTTAAAGTATAGGATCGCAAGTGAGCAAGTTACGGGGGTCAGGCTCTCAGGAAAGAGAGGCACTTAGGCCCAGAAATGTTGGGGTCCCCGGGTCAAGAGCAGGGGCAAGGTGACTCCAGGCAGGGAAGAGCATGGGCAACCGTAGAGGTGGAGAGAACTTGGGGGCCCAAGGGTCGTGAGAGCGGGCTGGGTGTGAGCACAGGCTGGTGAGACGGGAGGCTGCCGACAGCACCGCAGTGGCTGTGAACGGCGTGCAGAGCTCGGTGTGAATGGCCCCGGAATCATCGAGTGTTTGTGAGGAGGGACTGATGAGATCCTGCAGGCAACCTGAGCAGGCACTGGCTGCTGCTAGAGAACGTACTGGAGCGGGGACAGCCTATGTGGGAAGACCCATCGGGAGGCCACGGTAGTAGGGACTGGGACCCGGGTGCTGGCCTGGGATAGAGACAAGCAAAGGGACTCAGGTGTATTTTGGAAGCAGAACTGGCAGGAGTTGGTGATGGCAATCCGGAAGACAAAAAGCCAGAGTTCAGATTTAGCCCCCGTCCAGTTCAGGAGAACCCAAGGGAGGTGGTCAATCTGGTCTGGTACTCTGAGCCCGGCCTGGGATGGAAAAATGGTGACTCTGAAGGGTTTGCCAGCAAGAGGGCTGAGCAGGTGGGGGGCAGAAGTGAGTGGAGGAATGTCTATAAGGGAGCTGTGGTGACAGGCAGGAGCCCCTGCACCCCCCAAACGCCTTGGCCCTGGCACACCTCCGCAGGCCTGGAAAGCCCTTCCCTATTTTCTCTACTGGGGGTTGCCCCTCTTATAAGACAGCTCAGGCATCAGCTGCTCCGGGCATTCTTGGAACCTCCAGGCTGCGTGGAGCACCAGGGCTGGCTGTTGTCCCTGCCTTTCTTCTCAGCCTGCCCTGTCCCTGTCTGTCTCCCGGGTCTCCACCCCGCCAGGCTCTGAGCACCCGGGGGGCAGAGCTGCACCCTCCCCGACTCTTCATCCTCGAGCTAGGCACAAAGCCAGGCGTGGAGTGGGTGCCCAACAGATAACTGCTACATGGACGGACAGAAGCCTGGATGAGCAATCTTGCAAAGTTTATGAAAACTGGCACCTTCTCCAGAGGGCGGGCTCAGCGGCTGCATAGGAGTTTGCCCGGGAGAACCAGTTCTACCACTTCCACCCACGGACAGCCTTGCCTTTCCCCAGGGCAGAGCACACCTCTGCCTGCCTGTCCTGCAGGGTGCCCAGCCCGGCCCACCGGCCTCTGCACCCAGGCTGCCAGGTNGTGTGTGTGTGTGTGTGTGTGTGTGCACGCGCGCGGGGTGGAGGGGGCAGGGAGAAATCCACAAGGAGAAGGGGGAGACAGGGAGGCTGACTGCTCCTGGGGCACTGGTGTTGGACAGGAGAGGAGACAAGGGCTGGGCTTGTAGTGCCCACAGAGGCAAGAAGCTGGCTTTTTAAAAAAATGTTCTGATGAGTGAGTTGGGGCAGGTTTGCGGTCTGACAAGGAGCCAGCAAAAGGGAAGATGAGGGTGTTGGGGAGACAGGGGACATGAAGGGGGCAAGATCCTGGAAAACAGAGGAGGGCTCCCAGTGCTGAGAGCAGCAGGAAAGGTAAATTTGGGGACAAAGAGGCAGCAGCGGGCCAGTTGACCTTAAGGGGCCCAGGAGTCTGCTCACACCCCCCCCCAGCTTTCAACAAAAGCTGCTTCATCGCTGTACTCATGGACCACCTCTTCCTCTGAGTCTAAGCCTTGGACCACAAGGCAAAGTAGAAGAAAATGCAACTTGCCACTAAACAGACCCACCATAGAGCTCTCAATGGCAGAAGCATCTGGAAACATTGCCTAGAAACAATGAAATCAAAGTGTTCTCAGAGTTCCGATCAAGTACATCTGACCTCTGCTTTGAGGAGGGGTAAGCCTTCTCCACACATCAGATCCTGCTCACTGACCTTTCCGCTTCCTCGGGAGCGCCCGGGACCCAGGACTGCTGCATTTGCAGTGACCTGTCTTGTGTGTGATAGTAACTGTGATTAGGCTCACTGCAGATCACGTCCGAAAAGCATCTGCAGCAATCCCTCCCCAGGTCCACAGCACCCACCAGAAGCTCTGCAACTAGTGGGGAGCAGGTGTCTTCCGGAGGGAGTGCCGGCCTTTGGATATAAAGGCACAATGACCAGATCCAGCGTGGGGACTCCGGCGCATGACGGATATCTGCTGCTCTCTTCATGGTTATTATTTGAGTTTTTCTGCTTTATCCAGTACACTTTCACACAGGGCTAAAATAGTCAAATATTCTGCTCTAAAAGTTTTGTTTCAGAAATTTCCAACAATGAAATCTATTAACAACAGCTATTGTCTTGGGAAATTTTCAATTACATCAGTGACTAATAGACTCTCTTTTGGTCTTTTCNAGTTTTGTTTCAGAAATTTCCAACAATGAAATCCATTAACAACAGCTATTGTCTTGGGAAATTTTCAATTACATCAGTGACTAATAGACTCTCTTTTGGTCTTTTCTTACATGAAATACCTACACACATTTCTAGTCTGGAAGGTCAGAAAGCTCCCTACCCAGGTAGTTGCAGCAGCCAAACACACAACACTCCCCCGCCCCCGAAACAAATGCACCACGTCCCTTTACCGTCTGAAGCAACATTTCTCAAAGTGTGTCCGAAGACATGGGTGCTGAGGTGCTCCATGGAAAGTGGGTTCCCTGGCCGAAGGTTTGGAGACTGTACCTACAACCCACCCAACTTGGAGATGCACAATGGCACCAATGTGTTAAGAGCACTGAGAAGTCTCGCAGTCAAAAAACCTTCCAAATTTTGGTAACTCATGATTTCTAGGACTATTTGACTAAGGAACCCCTCCTCCTCCCGGTTTATGGCAGAATGCATTTTGCACAATGGTCCAAACTGTTCCGGCCTAGCCAGATTGGCTGAATTTATTAAATGAGGCAACAACGTTTAAACATTTGGAGATTTTACATTAAAACAAAGCATAGCAAATAGCTGCCTTCCCTGAACCACAGAAAATCCTTGCTGCCTGGCAGTGGCCGGCTGGCTACCCACTCTGGACAGCGCNTAAACATTTGGAGATTTTACATTAAAACAAAACAAAGCAAATATCTGCCTTCCCTGAACCACAGAAAATCCTTGCTGCCTGGCAGTGGCCGGCTGGCTACCCACTCTGGACAGCGCAGGCACATTCTGGAACCACAGTGCTCCCTATCCCCCTCTCGCTCCAGACTTCACCAGCTTTGTTAATTTACATGGGCTGCAGGACCATGAGGTCCCTTTAGACTGGGTCCCTGACCTCAGGCTGCTGTGGCTAGTTGTCACTTGGGATGGCGGGGGCAGGGGCGTCAAGCTGGGAAACATTCCTACTCCAGACCTGTGTCCTCACCTAGATGGGTATAGCCTGGGCATCCACAGCCCCAGAAGACAAAGCTAGCAGGACATGCCCCTAGCCCCCTTCTAGGGCTGCTGAGTATGTGCCCTCCCTAACCAATACTCTGCAAATCTACCCCTGCTTCTGGGACCCAGGCTCCACCCCTTGCCCTGTTTACTGAGAAGGGTCAGCTGGATGAGAAGAAAGCAGCTCCAGCCCAGCCAGCCCCCAGAGAAATCCTTCCAGCTGTGCCCTCCCTCAGACCTGCCCTCAGCCAGCATGCAGCAAAACCCTGCCCTCTGGGTCCTACTGCTGCCCTGGCTCCTGGAACAGTCCAGACTCACTAACTCTCAGTCCTCTCCCTCCAAACATGAAGCCCCACAGACAAAATTCTTTTTTTCTTTTCAAAATCAAATGCTAAGAAAATTGTTGCTTTGGGCAATGAGAACCATGCAACTAGTCACATTTNGGAACAGTCCAGACTCACTAACTCTCAGTCCTCTCCCTCCAAACATGAAGCCCCACAGACAAAATTCTTTTCTTTTCAAAATCAAATGCTAAGAAAATTGTTGCTTTGGGCAATGAGAACCATGCAACTAGTCACATTTCCTATTTGGTTTTGGCTGCAGAAAGTCTCAACCACAGATAGTATCTTATGGCCAGATTAACTGGGCTCTTTGCTCAATGAGTTCTGTTTCAATGTAGAATCCAGTTCAGTTTTTAAAATACGTTTATTTCTTATGCATGTTATAAGCTATCTCAAACCCTTTGTGAAACAAACCAGTACATTTGGGCATCATTATCACCCGAACAAGAGTCCTTCAAGCTCCTTGACACAGTCATACTTTTATCCGGATCCAGGATATATTTTTCAAGGTATCAGGATCTAAGGCCCATTCTGGAAAAGCCTACACTGACCTTATGGTTTACACACAAGGCTTCCCAATTTGGGAAGTCACTTGGGGAAGTCCTTAACCACACAGCTTCGCAGGCCCTCAGGGCCTATCCAGCAGGTCAGGGTGGGGCCAGGGGATCTGCCTGTTTCATGAGCAGGGAGGAGGGGGGTGTTAGGTGAGTTCTAGGGTCAGGTGAGTTTGGGAAGAACTTCAGTAAAGTGACACACTTCTAAGTTTCTGACAATCAACAGAGATCGGTTCAGTCAGTCAAGGGTTAAAAGCAGGAAAGGCCAGCGCCCGAAGGAGGCCGGACCTCAGGAGGCCCGCCGGCTCCTCAGCCCGTTTCCAGGCTCAGAGCCCTCTCCAAGTCTGCTGCGTTCCACAAGCAGCTCCCCTCGCACGTTCTGCCGCGACTTTTAAAAGACTCTGAGTCAGGGTCCCTGGGTCCAAGTTTGCGACAGAGGCGGGCAAGGAGAATGGATGCCCCTTTCCCGGCGGTTAAGCCACAGAGGCGGCATCCGCCGCCTACCAGGCTCCTTCTGCAGACGACCTGTGGGCGGGGCCGGGCCCCTGGGGCTGCTCCGCACCAGCCGTGGACTTGGCTGACCTAGAGGGCGGGCGCTCCCCCTCGGCTCCGCTCCCCTCCCCTCCCGCCCGGGGGCCCCGGACCCAGCCCCCAGCCGGGCTCCGTGCTGCAAGAGGACCACCTGGACGCACGCTCCGAAGTTTGGAGACTCTCCGGGAGTTGCAGCCACACCTGAACCCTCTCCAGGGCTGAGGCAGGTGGCGGGCAGCCCTGGAGAAGTGGCGGACAAGTCCCCGAGGCGGGTCTGGCATCCCCCAGCAGGAGCTGGAAGGAGCCGGCGGCGCACGTGCGCTCCCGAGAGTTACCTTTGGGCGCCGGCAGGTGTCCCCTCCAGTCCTTGCAGCAACACAGCCCCATCGCAGCCGCCGGCGCTCGCCGCTCGGCTCCGCTGCCCGCCGCGCCGCCTGCTGCCGGCCCCGCTCCCGGGTCCGGGCCACCGAGGTCCGGCCC